>NC_068335.1:12460942-12780942 GCF_000147395.1 Oryza glaberrima | reverse complement strand
GCCGTTGCCACACCGAGGAGGAGGTCACGCAGGGAGCAGCAGCCGCCACCGCAGCCACGTCGAGGATGGGAGCAGCCGTAGCCATCGCCATGCTAAGGAGGGAGGGCAGGGAGCGGCAACCGCTATCGCCACGCCGTGGAGGAGGGAGATGGGAGAGGAGGAGAAAAAAAAAGAGGGCGAAAACAAAGAGGTGTGCGGGCGGAGAAAAAGAGGAGAGGGCGAAAAAAAAAAGTAAGGGTAGAGAAAAAAAGAGGTTTGCTCAGCTCGATTGGATAAGACCGGCTCAATCCGCATAAAAGTGTTGGTTTATTAACTGGAACCAACACCTATGATTGACCATCATATAGTTGCTTGTTTTAACGTGGGTATCGCAATCAATAACTCTAATGAGATAGAAATAAAAGGTGTCAGTTTTTAGCTGGAATTGGCACCTTTTTCTAACAGAAAATATTGGTTTCAGTTCCAATTAAAAAACGACACCTAGTTGTACACAAAGGTGCTAGTTCTTGCCATTGGTATCCACGCGGGCGTGTGTTTAGGACTGAAAAGCACTGTAGGTGTCAATTATAATATTTCCAATACCTTTAGTGCCAATCCGTATGTCCCTTTTTATATTAGCGAGCAATCTGCAGGGTCAAACAGATTAAACAGTTAAGAATGTCGACGGAGGGAAGAAAAAAAATGGATACATATTCTTACGCCAAAATTTGGCACCTATAGTCGAAATAGGGAAATATTGCAAAATTTTGGAAGGTGCTGGGTTTTCTTCACTGGGCCAGTATGACCGGTGTGTGGGGCCAGTTTGACCGGCAACATGTGGCCGGTCAGATCGGTAGAGTCCAAGCCTATGTTTATTGGGCCTCGAGTTTTCTTGCTTGCGAAGGTATTTTTCGAGTTTCCATTTGTTTCCGTCCCGAGTTGGAGATAAAGGAGAGGTTACAGAAGGCAAAACCATCCCCTTTATAAGGGCTAAGGCCGGTTCGATTCAAAACCACACAATATCTCAATCCCTACACAATCGAATTATTTTTTACCTTTACTTTTCAGCCATGTCTTATATTTTACCCTAGTTTCGTCCATCGTTGTCGATTTGCATCATAAATCGTTCGTCTTCGTCGTGAGAGTGCGATTATCCCTTAATAGGTTTCCTCGTAAACCTTCCGTTCGCCCACGAGACGCGTGATTATCTTCAAATCATCTAAATCGGCATCGGTGCCTGTTTTGATCTTTAAATTGACTCCGCTAGCCAATTTAATCTTCAAAACCCATCTTGATTTAGAGTTGTCTAGATCGATGTGGTTAGCGACCCCGTTAACACCGTAAATTTTTAGGTAAGTCTCGTGTTAGGATCGAAAAAGGCGCCAACAACAGAAGGAGACAATTGGGATTTAACATCTTGCAGTGGTTTCGTTGCTAAGTACTCCCTCCGTCCAATATAAAGGATTTTGAGTTTTTGTTTACACTGTTTGACTACTCGTCTTATTCAAAAAATTTTAGAATTATTATTTATTTTTTTACTTACTTTATTATCCAAAGTACTTTAAGTACAACTTGTTCTTTTTTTATATTTGCACAAATTTTTTAATAAGACGAGTGGTCAAACAGTGCAAACAAAAACTCAAAATCCCTTATATTATGTGACGGAGGGAGCAGTATGTCGTATCTTATGTCTTTCCGTTTTCGTTCCACGTGTCCTTGCACACTACCGTGGTTGGGTGTACTGCAGACGAATTTTTTTCATTTTAAATTTTTTTTATTTTAATATTTACAGAAATAATACATCGGCGCAAAAAATTACAAAAATAGACCCTGCCGCTCTCCACTAGGGTGGCAAGCTGACGTGGCAAACGGGGAAGGGACGGGCGGTGACGGCAGACGGGAGAGGGAGGGTTTTTTTGCACGAAAACCCTATTAGGGCGGCAAGGGGCCCCATGAAAAAAGCCAGCCCGGGCCTAGTACTTTTTGGCTGGTACTTTTTGCATCTGGGTCCCTTGCCGCCTAGGGTGGCAAGGGGCTCAGATGCAAAAAAGTACGAGCCAAATGCTCTTTAGGGCTGCGAAAAATGCATTTAGCCCCAGAGGGCGGCAAGGGGCTAAATGCAATTTTTGCAGACAGTGGCAGACGGCGTCGTCGAGCCGCCGTCTGCCACGTCAGCTTGCCGCCCAAGGCGGCAGGGTCTATTTTTGTAATTTTTTACGCCGATAGATTATTTCTGTAAATATTAAAAGAAAAAAATTCTACTGCAGACTGTCTGCTGCCTTGATTCTTCGCAGCCATGACCCGCACATACAACACAAAGGCTCCAAAGAACATTAAAGAAAAGCCCAGAAGGCCGAGAGTATGGTTATACGCTAGCACAGTGACATCCACACAAAGGAATAAGTTCATCTGAGGTCCCTTAACTTGTCAATGAATCCGATTTTCGTCCCTCAACCAAAACCAGACACAACGGGTCTCTCAACTATCAAAACCGGTGCAGATGAGGTCCCTCGATGATTTTAAGGGCGGTTTTGGCTGACGTGACGCCTACGTGGCTAATTTGACTCGGTCTCATCTGATGTGGCATTGACGTGGCGCTTACGTGACAATTCGAGTCGAAAAAATAATAAAACCCGTGGGACCCACGTGTCAGTTCACACACAAAATAATAAAAAATGGTGGGACCCACATGGCCCCACGTGTCATCCTCCCTCCTCTCTCTCTATCCTCTCTCTCCCCTGCACCTACAGAAGGGCGGAGCAGCGGCGGGCGGTGCTTAGGAGCTGAGGCCGGACCTTCGCTTGAGCCGGAATCACCGTCGGCGACGCCCACACCGCCTCATCCACCCTCTCTGTCAGCTTGAGCTGCTGAGGTTGGATTGCTTGGATGGACGGTGAGGCCGATGGCGTGCGTGGCGGTCGGTGAGGAGGAAGGGGAAGAAGGGGAGGTGGTGGTGGCGGCGAGGCGGGTGTTGGTGAAGCGGGCGACGCGTGTGGCTCGGCACCTTCGACACGCCGCCGCTGCTACCTCCAAAGAAACCGATTCCGCCGCCGTCGGTGACGATGGCAGTAAAGGAGGAGGCCATCGAGCTCGCGGCGGCAGCGCCGCCGCCTTTCGTGCCCCGGCCGATGTGGCCCCTGCTGGCCGACGGCGGGAAGCGCAAGAAGCAGTCGGGCTGCGGTGGCCGCATCCCCGCCCTCAATACTTTGACGCCACTCGAACTCCGTCTCCTTCTCGAGCGCGGTGGCAATGGTGGACAACGGCTTCTTGGCGTGCGCCGTGGCGATGGCGCCGGAGTCGTTGCCCTCGTCGTTGGAGCCCGCAGTCGGGCGCTCCGACTCCTCCTGTGGCCAGCCGCGTGAGCAGCCATGCGCGGTCACCACCACGGAGGCCGCTGAAGACGATGGCCCGCCGGAGAGGGAAGGCGACGGCAAGGGTGGAGGAGCAGGGCGGCAATGAACTCGTTTCTTGCGCTAATGCATGATGTGAAACTTGCAGGCGTACTCTATGTGTGTGTGCAACAATGGCGTTGATGCGGCGGAGAGTTGGGAGCTACATTTGCTTGGAGCTGTGTGGCTCGGTTATGAATCAGAGGCTGTACTCTTCTTGGACTGGAAGCAGCTTCGGCCTATGATCCAATCAAGCGCATGATTCCAGTAGCAGAGGAGGTAGTCAAGACTAGAGAGATTGTAACCAAAGGTGGGGCCGCCGGGAGTCGACCGTGCCCTCCAATCCCGGTAATCCCCAGCGAGGCCAACAGAGGAGGTCGCGGACGCGGTGGGGACGCGGAGGACGGCGCAGTGGCCCTCGGTGCGGCGGCACGGGGGGAGTCGTCGAGCCGGCGGCGACGGAGGAGCAGGGCGGCGCGCCGCCCATGGCGAGGACGCTGTCGAGGTCATCTCTGCCGTCCCCACGGCGCCCAGAAGAGACGGGAGATAGGGGTGAGAATGACATTTGGGCCCCACCATTTTTATTAATTTTGTACACTCCTGTGTGGCTGTGTCCTCCAATATAAACGTTCCAATCATTTAAATTGTGTCCATAAACATAAACCTGGTTTAATAATTTTGTTTTAGAAAAGTAACCTAAAAAAATTGTTTAGAAAAGCATGGTTTAGTGATTAGTTATGTTATTAGTTTTGTTAATTTATAGTAAAATGCAACATATGTTTTTATTGGTTTGTGTAGTGTCCTATAATAAACACGATGTGAATAAAAAAAATACAATAATAAAAAATGTGTTAAAATTCTTGAGAACATAATAATTATATGATGCATCATTACCTATTTAGTTACCATGCATGTCTACTAAAATATCAAACTTAATTTTAGGTGGCAACAACTCTTTTCTGGGGTGACAGATCCTATTAACCATGGGAAAAATGATCTTTCGATGGACCATTAGATAAATAGGGAAGAAAAGTTGAAAATAAAAGGCAACATAAGAAGAGGTGGTTTCACGAGGGTAAATAATGGTACGATCAACTTCCATGCGTAATAAATAAATAATTTATTAAAAAAACATGATGCTTTTATTAGGTGGTGCAATTTAAGTACACAATGCTCATTATGATATACGAAGTGGTCTAGTGCATGCAAACTAGTCAGAAACTGACTAATTATGTTGAGTTAGTCTGAATAGAATGTCTCGCACACATATGAGGGCATGGCATATTTTATATATATAAACAACTATCCTTTATATATATTGTTGTATCACATACTATGTTTACATATTTATTCGACTTGTTCCTTGAAATAGATAACTCATTATTGGTTAATGAATATGTGATTCTTTTATGAGACTCTTTATGTTGTTTGTTACTATTTCTAAAGGATCCCCGATCAAATATCACATGTGAAACAAATATATTTAAATGATCAGCACATGTATTAATTGATGATTATGTCTCATGGATTATGGTATAGAAATATCAAATTAATAATGTGGACACATGTTGGGGAACATGTTGTTGGATAGACCCAACATGAGACACTGCAATAGCCATATGTGTTGTGTCATCAGTAATCTCATTTAGTGTTGGTGTTGAATCCTTAGACCTGACATTATCATGGTTTCCAACATGTGTAGTAGCTTACTTAGTGACTGCTAAACGCTACTCTGTAATTGGGTAATTACAAAAGTAGTTTTCGGGTATGCTATGAAACATGTAGTGGGATATGAATAATCAAGATGAGATTTGCCCCTCCTATGGAGAGATATCTCTGTGCCCCTCGATGTTATTGATTATGGAAGTGCATGGCCATGCCAAAGATGATTAAGGAGCCTATCACAAGTTATATAATCTATCGCAGGTTTGAGTGAATGATTGAGCTATTAGAGGATGGCACATCTAGCCTTGAGTTTAATCGATATCGTAAGGCAAAGGGGTTCATACAAGTATACGCTAGATGTTCAGGTGATATGATCTTTATGTATGCCCGGCGGGTCAATACGTTCTGCTAGGGACCGCTGTTGACACGTAGACCGAAAAGGAGTTTTCGGGTTACAGCCGAGTGTGCATGAACCTATAGGGTCGCATGCTTAATGGGCCGGAATAAGGGGATTGGATGGAGATCTAATATGAGCTTAATTCGGATAGAGATCCGAATAGGAGTCCTACGGGCCTTGGAGGCTCGAGTCATGGATCCTATATATTCGTGAGGGGTGTGACCGGCGGATTGTATTGCATAACGTGAGAAACCCTAGCCGCCACTCCCCTCCACGAGCAAAACCCTAGCCGCGCGCTGGTGCTAGCACATCTGCGTGTGGCGTTCCATCCCTGTACGTGTGGATACCGGTAGAGGCGCCGTTACTTTGCGGTGCTGATCGGCGTGGGAGTATGGCGAGGAGAACGCACGAAGAGGAGAAGGTCGAGCTGGTGCGATCGACTACTTCCTCTACATTGACGTGCGCTACATCGCGAGGGTTTCTTCGCCTTCTTAGCGCTTTCTTCCGCTGCGCAGCGCGTCGAGTGGTAACGATCTATAATCTAATACTTGCATGGTACCTGTGTTATGCGCTAGAAAATTTTGATTTATGCTATCTTAGCCTGCGCGTAACCCAACAGTTATTTTGTTCTTCTATTATTTGTATCATTGCATAGTCCCTTCATATACATTTTTAATATGTATAATTAACATGACTTATTTAGGTAACATCATTTTGACATGTAAACCTACATAACATCCCAATCAACGTCCAACTTAGTGAAGTTAGTTACGACATGCTATTTTGGCTTTTGCTTGCAAACACTTGACAAGTTTATGCACCGAAATAAGCGATTTACAATTTGATATGCTAAATCACACCCACTTTGAAAGTTCTTGTATCTATGGTACAATTTACTCATTAACAAACATTTTTTTCATAAAACTGTAAAACATAGGATTACTGAATTGAATCAAATTGTATTAACTTGGGTTTTGTGTTGCAAATTCTTCAAAACTACTGTTTATTCACTTTGAAAAACCATAAATTTGCAATGCAGTTGCGTGTGTATAGAAAATCATACCCTTAGGTCCCCTTTGAATCAAACGAAAAATATAGAAATACTAGAGGATTTGTATTCTATATGAGAAAATTATTCTATCAATCTTTTGAAACAAATGATTGATTTTCTTAAAATTCCTATGGAAGGGGCTTTCCTAGAAGAATTTTGAAGGAAAAATAAGCATAATGTGAGACCTCTTGTTTTCTTCTTCTCATGTTTTCTGTTTCATACGTGCCAATCAATTAAAACTTTTCACACTTCCCAGTGTTTTCAAATCCTATAAAAATCTAATAAACATGACATCCTATTTCTACATCGTCTACTATCGAATGATCAATTATCCATAAATGTGAGAATCCGTATAAAGAGCTACTCTCATTTCGCAGCTGTTTGAACTATCATCCGTGTCAAGGACATTACCTGATGTTTTTTTCTTTCAGGTTAAAATCAGGAGATCGCACGCTATCATCCACTTCCTGCGAGTGTATTTGTTCAACAAGTGCATGGTGCAAGCGCCGCGCGCGCGCCCGAAACGGATCGTAGCGTAGGCCGTTTCCGCATGCGGCGCCCCGCTCAATATTTTACCAGAGAGATTAATTGGGAAATCGTCTTGTTATGTTGTTTTGGAAGAAGTGCAGTTTGCATTTCAAATCACCAAAGAGAGCAAAACTAAATCATGTAAGTTTCTATGCAAATTTTTGATACAGTCCTACCATTTTGAAAAAAATCGTTGGAGTGTACCGAGTTGTTTCCACGAGGGTGAATATGACTGAAGAGGGGCCTTCTCCATTGAACCTTCGTCCATAGGGAATAAAACAACCGGAAACGGTCATGAAAAGTGCTTAAACCATTCCCGTTACCATTTCTTTTTCACGGAGATGGTATTGCAACGGTAGAGTTGGAAACTATAACGATACAATACAACCGGAACAACAAAAAATATGAAAAGGGGGATTAACGGAATAGAGCATTGGAAATAACGTATCATAGAGGTAACCAAATCATAGTAATGTTTGCACAATGAATTAATTTTATAGACGTACTAGTAAAGATTCAAAGAAGTAACGAATGTGAATAATAATTTGTAACAATATTAT
Source organism: Oryza glaberrima (assembly GCF_000147395.1). NCBI lineage: Eukaryota > Viridiplantae > Streptophyta > Magnoliopsida > Poales > Poaceae > Oryza > Oryza glaberrima. Next base: position 12,773,373 of record NC_068335.1, on the reverse strand, counting down.
AATGACAAAAATTCTCGTATAATTTAATAAAAAATACAATGTAAATATTAAACCTTAGTGTAGTTACAGTTATCGTCGACATAAATCTGCAATAGTAATAACTTGTACGTCTTCCGTTTCATATTATAAGAATTTATAGCATTGTCTATATTTATATAGATGTTAATGAATCTATACATACATGTGTATACATTAACATATATATATATATATATATATATATGTGGGCAATGCTAAAAAGTCTTATAATATGAAACGGATGGAGTATAAATCTTCCACGTAAGGCCTTTCTCCATCGCCACCAGCACAGTGGCAAACGCAGACAATGCATGCAGATCGCCCACGCACGGCGGCCTGCATGCACGTTATTCTTCTTTCCATCCATCACTCCTTTGTGACTGTGAACACCGACATTTATAAACGTTCCAACCATGCATTTAAATTGTGTGCATAATATAAACATGGTTTAATAATTTTGTTTAGAAAAGCCTGGTCTAGTGATTAATTATGTTATTTGTTTTGTTAATTTATTGTCTTGTGTAGTGTCATGCAACACGATGGGAGTAAATTACTTATTCATGGAAGTTGAAGCAAATTGTAAAACATATGACTACTTGAAGCAAATTGTATTAACTTGGGTTTTGTGTTGCGTATTCTCCAAAACCTACTGTTTTCTTCATGTTTAAAAAAGAAAAATCTTAGTATAATCCATTGAGCTAAGGTCACTTCGCAGCCGTTTGAACTATCATTCTTGTCAAGGATATTAACCTTAATTTCTTTCTTCAACTGCCAAGGATATTAACCTTAATTTCTACTTCCTCCGTATTTTAATGTATGACGCCGTTTACTTTTTAGCCAACGTTTGACCATTCGTCTTATTCAAATTTTTTATGCAAATACAAAAATACTTATATAATGTTTAAAGAACATTTGATGATAAATCAAGTCACAATAAAATAAATGATAATTACATAAATTTTTTGAATAAGACGAAAGGTCAAACGTTTGTTAAAAAGTCAACGGCGTCATATATTAAAATACGGAGGGAGTATTTTTCAAGTTAAAATCAGGGGAGCACGATTCCTAATGCTGATGGAATCGAGCTAGGTCGCACGAAATCGTCCGCATTTTGCGAGTGTAGTTTACACCCCCCGGGCCGTGCATGGTGTCTCGTGGGCCACTTGTTGGGTTGCATCCATCCATCCAACCAAACCAGGCGCCGGCCCAACCACCCGCTCTCTTCAAACATCCACCGCGCCACGCGTATACGTACCCATGGTCATGCGATCCCCTGTTCTCTCGCGCCCGCGCGCCCCTCGCGAATCCCCATGTTTCCCCCACAACGTCGCGCTCGCGCCACCACCACTCGTGCTACTTATATCCGTACTCCCACCCAGTAGCCCACCCCGGCCTAATGCGTCGCGTGCTCAGAGTCATCACGTACCGAGGCCGGGTAGATCGATATATCAATGGCAGTGTCGGATCATCATTGCGGCGGCGGCGGCCGGAGCTGGCGGTTCGCGGTGGCGTGCGGCGTGCTCAGCCGGTGCGTCAAGGCCGAGGCGGCGGCGGCGGCGAACGGTCGCCACCGCCACCACCCCACGATGCTCCTCATGCCGGGAGCCGACGTCGAGCCGGACGTGAGGGAGGAGGCGGCGGCGGTGGCGCAGCTGAAGATCATGTACGGCGGGCGGATGCTGGTGTTCGACGACTTCTTCCCCGCGGGGGGCGCGGTCGTCGAGCTGGTGCGCGCCGCGGCGCGCGCCGGGCAGGACGTACGACGCGCGGGCGCGGCACGGCGGCGAGTCGGCGACAGCCGTGGGCTCGACGCTGGCCTGCCGGTGGTGAGGAAGGTGTCGCTACAGCGATTCGTGGAGAAGAGGCGTCGCATGCGGCTCGGGGCGACGGCGCCGAACCTACTCGCCATTCGCCGCCAATGCTGCCGGCAAGGACGCCGGGATCAGGCCGCACTGACGACGCCGCGTTCCACTGAATTCGAGCTCCCTTCCTTTTCTTTCGTGTGACCAAGATTCGTTTGGCTTTTGATTCGAATCGTACGATTCAAGGCCAATTTACTGGCTTGTCTAGAAGTATAGATGGCTTAGATTGCAATAATTTAGGATTGAGATTGGTGAAATCATCTTGTTATGTTGTCTTGGAATAATACTTTTGTTTTTTTTTTACCTTGGGAAGAATAGTTTTGTTGGCATTTCAAATTACCAACGAGGAGTAAAACTAAACCATGCAATTTTCTACGCAAAATTTGATACAGACCATAGAATTAAATCGTCGGAGTTGATACAGCGCTCTAGTTCTTCCCACAAGGGTGAAAAAGCCTGAAGAGGGGCCATCTCCATTGGACCTTCGTCCATAGGGATTAAAACGGTAGGAAAAATGCTTAAACCATTTCTGTTACCATTTTTTTTTCTCGGAAATGATATTGGAACGCAAGAGTTAGAAACGATGACAATATCGATCCAACCGGAACATCAGAAAATATTGATTTAGAGTTACTTGTCCTTCGCCCCTTTCACGGGGTTATATATTTATACTCATAGGTCCTTCATTTTCATAAGGGACTCATGGAGATAATCTTAGAAATCTTCGGTATAGTACTGGGGCAAGTCTGAATAGAACTCTATGGCCTTCGTATTTGTCGACGTTTAATAGCCCTACATCCTGTTGGCCAAAACCGGTGTTGCTCTTTATTCATCTAGATCACACAAGTACAATATTTGGGATAACCTATCTAACTGTCGTCAACTTGGCAGCATGGATAACCAGCTCGTAGTCGACGACATGGTAGTCTTCCTCCTCGAATATAAACCTGTCGAGATCAGAGATGGCGCTAGATCTCTCTTACCGATCTCCGTAGACACCAGATGGGGTATGTCTAGACTAATCTCTAATGTCGATATTTGGCCACGTATTGGCTTGTGTGTATGTTGTGTCTTGTGGCTTGTCCCCTCTCCTTCTAAGGGGCTTGTATTTATACCCATAGATGTCCCCTTGTCCAAATAGAACTAGGGAGACTAATATGGATACAATCCGTGTAATCATTGCCGTTTCCATATAGAACTCTATTAGTCCTTCCTTATCCGGAACTCCTTCTATATACGAGGTTTGTTTCCGTATAAGACTTGGTATATGATGGGCCCTACCGAGTTTAGTCGATTACTATTGGATATGTGGTATCCATAACCCTGACAGTATTCTTTATTTATTTGGGATGCTATATCTATAATTTGGTGTGGGAGGGGGTCCATTCTATAGAAGTGAGGTATTCTATACATGAATTATATTTTTCTGTTGTTGCTAGGGTATACCATATTTTGTACACCGACAAGAGTGTAAGTTTCTAAATTTACAATGTAAATGGATTGCAAATGTAGGTAAATAATTTATATAGTGTAAAAACGATTTAACGATTTTTAATGGAAAATATAGTGCCATAAATATAACTATTCCCAAAGAAAAATACGGAGAACATATATATTTCATTTGAACTAGCTTTCATATTAGCTTTTCAAGTCCTACACTGTCCTAAAATATAGTGTGGTCATGTGCTCTCCATGCATGGCTATGATTGGCACGAGCTTGTGTGTGCTTCTTCTTCTTCTACCAGTCATTTATGGTTGTCCAGCCATGCTAACTCCACCAGGCACGATGTTCACAAGAACAATATGTAGGCACAATGTTCACAAGAATAGTAGGAGAGAGAAGGAGAGGAGACACAATCACTCAGTGAAAACACGAGTTGTTTGCACCAGTTATGTGGTTAGCCGTTTTATTGCATTTGCATGGCTGTTGAAATATGAATTCATGTTGTTACATGCATCCTCTTTTTTAAAACATTGCACATGTGATCGATAGCTCGCCGCGAGACACAAACGCATGCAGTTACCTCTTGGGAGGCAACGGCCTCTGCTTTTTGTACTCTAATGCAGAGGATCCCAATCCGCATGCGAGAGTATGGTGGCCGGCCGACGGTGTAGCGGCTTGGGAAGGCAATGGCACATGTAGAACATGTCAAATCCAGGGTTCGAGAACATCAAGGACACACATTCCACGTGTATGTTAATGTGAGTACGGTGTTACGCGTATAGTGGTGTGTGCGCCCGTCTTCTGGCCTGCCGCGTGTAATCGAGAATAAAATAAAATTAAAAACAAATGAAAAGAAAGAAAGAAAAATGTATTCATATATCTATCGTTCAATGATCCACCTCCACCACCAGTGACACACCACAGATCAGCCGCGCGCGCGCCAGAGCGAGCTGTCATGTCAGCGGCGGATTATAGCGCGGGGGGGCGGCGGCGGCGGCGGTTCGCGGCGGCGTGCGGCGTGCTCAGCCGGTGCGTCAAGGCCGAGTCGGCGGCGGCGGCGGGGAAGATGCTGGCGGTGATGGCGCCGTCGGCGGCGAATTACGGTCACCCCGCGGCGTCGGCGTCCACGATGCTGCTCATGCCCGGGGCCGACGTCGCGCCGGACGTGAGGGAGGAGGGGGATGAGGCGGCAGCGGCGGCGGCTGGCGGCGGGAGCGGGAGCGGGACTAGCGCGCGGCTGACGATCATGTACGGCGGGCGGGCGGTGGTGTTCGACGACTACCCGGCGGAGAGCGCGGCCGAGGTGATGCGCGTCGCGGCGCGCGCGGCGACGAAGGAGCAGCATCAGGAGGACGACGCGTACGACGCCGCGAACCACGGCGGCGGCGGTGGGCTCGCCGCGGACCTGGCGGTGGCGAGGAAGGACTCGGGCTCGCCGCAGCGGTCGTTTGTGGTGGAGAAGAGGCGGCGTGCAGCCAGGATCTCGGCGACGGCGCCGTACTCGCCACGGCGGCCGCCGTTGGCGGCCAATGCCGTCGTCAAGGACGACGACGGAGACGCCGGCGGGCGCTGGCTCGCGCTGGCGCTGGGCGCGCCGGGATCATATCAGGAGGCGCGGCGCGGCGGCGAGACATCTTGCCGTCCGGACGACGCCGACGCCGCCGCGCTCCACTAGACTTCACGTACGTTTTTCCTTCGTTTCCTTTCACGTGATGATCAACGCAGCGAATCGTTTGCCTTTTAATTCGGATAGTACTTTTCAAGGTTCATTTAGTTACTGACGTGTACAGAAATATAGTCGGCTGAGGTTGCAACATTTTACTAGAGAGAATTCTAGTTGGTATTTTCTTTAAGTAAATTGTATTAGCAGTACATGTGGGTGTAATGTAGTATACAGTCTTGTACTCCCTCTGTATTTTAATGTATGATATCGTTGATTTCTTTTTACCATCGTTTGACCATTCGTCTTATTCAAATTTTTTATGCAAATATAAAAATATTTATGTCATGCTTAAAGAACATTTGATGATAAAATCAAGTTACAATAAAATAAATGATATTACATAATTTTTTTAATAAGATGAATGGTCAAACGTTGGTAAAAAAAATTTAATGGTGTTATATGTTAAAAATACAGAGGGAGTAATGAATTTGTCTAGTACCTACGATAGAAGGCCAAATCAGCAGACTGTGACTAATAATACTGAGTTAGAGCATATTTAGAATGTAATCCGCACAAACAGCAAGTGGTAACGAGGCATGCTACATGTGCGAATAACCTCTATTTGGATATATATTTTTGTTCATTCACTATTTTCTATTCATTGCATACTTCATCTATATTTTATATTATTTGTGTGTATAATCACCATCATTTATTATACATTTGATTGCGCTCATACATATCTAGGTGACATCATTCAAATATGTGTGCTTGTTCCTAATAAATATCCAACTAAGTAGGATTAACTATGTATTTCCTCCGTTTCACAATGTAAGACTTTTTAGCATTGCCTATATTCACATATATGCTAATGAATCTAATGTCTAGATTCATTAGCATCTATATAAATACATATTCACATATATGCTAATGAATCTAATGTCTAGATTCATTAGCATCTATATAAATATGGGTAATGCTAGAAAGTTAATGTCTAGATTCATTAGTATCTATATGAATATGGGCAATGCTAGAAAGTCTTATATTGTGAAACGGAGGGAGTAATGTTCAATTTCTCATTTGGCCTCAGGTTTGCACGCGTTATATAAATTCGTGCACCAAAACAATTATTTTGCAAGTTTATGTATCATACTGTACCCATATCGCAAGTTTATATATCATCGATGTAATTTACCTTTTTTTCGAAACACTAACGTAGGTGTTCGTATACACGTGCGCACATTCACATGTATGAACATACACGCACACACCAACAAAAAGAAAACTAAACCATGCAATTTCCTGCGCAAAAATTGATACAGGGCCACTCTAAAAAGATCTCTCCGCGCACTATAGTTGTTTCCACAGGGGTGAAGAGTGAAGAGGGGTCTTCTCCGTTCGACCTTTGGTCCATCGTGCGCTGCTACAGGTTTACAAAGGCCTTTTTAAGATCTTTTGAGTGGTTTAGAAAGATAAATTCGAAGTACATATGTACTACGTAGGAACTAGCTTTCAGAGTAGTAGAGTAGTGGTTTTCTAAGGAGTACCTCCGTTTTAAAATAGTTAGTTATGATTATGCACGTGTAGCTATATTTTAGGATGAAGATAGTATAGGTATATATTTCGAGTGGTTTACCTCTGTTTTAAAATTGTTAAACGTTTTAAAATAGTTAGTTATGGTTATGCACGTGTAGCTATATTTTAGGACGAAGATAGAAGAAGTATATGTTTTGAGTGGCTTATATTAAATTAACTAATTTAGCATGGAGCGTGCATGCATGCAAACAATGCAATAAATCGATGGCTCATCGTTTTCATAACTATAGCGTTTATCCATGGTTGGATATGCATAGCGCAGACCAAAGAAAGACTAGCAACTTTATCAGCACAATTCTCATTCCAAACAGAAGTAAGGCTTTTTTTCACGTTCACGTTTACATGTCTCTTTAATTTGGTCATTTTACAGGTCCACAAATATTTGTCACGCTACATTATATTACCCAATACACGTTTTCTATCTTTTTTTAAACCAATAGTAATAATTTTCTTCAGCCTATTCCCTCGTATATATATATATATTTGGTGGTTTTCAGAATGTTCTTAGTTAGCGTTGGTAGACCACCGCTTATTATACTTATTATAAGCGATGGCTTATTAACGATTTAACATATAGAATTTATATATACACATGTTTTTGAAGATTTAAAAGCATGCAAATGCCGAAATTAAACTACAATGAAAGTCCTAAAATCACTTTTAAAATTGAAATTATGGCTTATTCTATTAAGCTGCAGGCTAAACGTGACAAGCAAACGTGCAATTATTACTTGTTCTGGTCAATAGTGGCAATTAAGGTGAAAGAAAGGATTTACCTAAGGAAAACGTGAAAGAAAGGAGGAAGTAATGTTCAGCGCAATCCTTGTTCCAACTTGTCAGTCTCGCGCGGTCTGCATGTACGGGACAATTTAACTATTTATCACTTTAAAATGTGGCAATTAAAAATTTGTCACTCGCTATCTATGACATATAGACCCTCATGTGTCTATAACATGAGATGCAGTGGCAAATCCTTTATCATTACTCGTAAGAGTGATAAAATAGTTAATTATTCCTGCATGCGCAACCAAGAAATTTCTCGTCCATGTAGAGTACTGCTAGTAACGACCCATGTTTTTTATAGATTCAGGATGAAATAAAAGATTAAGGTAGTATGAATACGTAAAACAAAAAAGTTATTATTTAATGATTAATTGAGTTTTAATTGTTTTAAATTATAAAAATAGATTTATTTGATATTGTAAAACAACTTCTATACATAAAGTTTTCACACGAAATATACTATGTAGCAGTTCGAAAAATTTGTTAATGCACACCGAGGTAAAATATGTACAAATTTAATCGAAAAGAATGGGGTATATGGATGTGACATAACCTAGTGCTAGGTTTGAATCATGAGACACTTCATAGTACCACAAATACGGACATGCTTCATATTCAGATTTTTGTATTATGAAGATTCTAGGTTGTTTCATTTTTAGCTCATTTAATTTGTTTCAAAATAAGTTCAATTTTTTAAAGTAATCTTGCATTGGAGTTTGTGAAATTAGGGAATAATTGTATTGGGAATAGATAAAGTGATAAATAATTGATTTATGATTTAATAAAATAAAGATATTCTAGTATTTTTCTTTTGTATGTTTATGTGTGTGTTGTGTGAAAAATAACTTATATTAAGGCCCCGTTTAGTTCCCCAAAAGTTTTTCCCAATAATATCACATCGAATCTTTAGACGCATACATGGAGCATTAAATATAGATTAAAAGAAAAACTAATTACACAGTTAAGAGGGAAATCACGAGACGAATCTCTTAAGCCTAATTAGTCCATGATTAGTCATAAGTGTTACAGTAACTCATGTGTGCTAATGACGGATTAATTAGGCTCAAGATTCGTCTCGTGGTTTCAATGCGAGTTATGAAATTAGTTTTTTTATTTGTGTCCGAAAACTTCTTTCAACATCCAGTCAAACATCCGATGTGATAAAAAAAATTTCATTTCGTAGACTAAAAAGGCCCTAAGATGGGGGTAGTATTTTGTAACGTTGGGACTTGGGAGTTCATGCATATGAGGCAGAGGCGTTACAGGCTGACAGCTACAAGCCGGCTCGGCCGGTACCTACCCGGAGGTACCCGGAGTAGGTACCCAGAGTTTGGACCGGCTTTACAAGGCTCAGGTCAGCAAATGGGCCCTACCCAAAGCCCAAAAGCACAAAACTCCAAAATATTTTACTATGCAAAATGTATCTAATCTTCTGAAGCCGACGCCTTGACCTCAATATGATTGGATCACATGGCATACTTAAACTCTGGGAATAAATCCAGGATTTTAATAAGGTAAAAAAAAGAGATAAAAGTTGCAGAACCATCGAAAAAAAATCATAGTTATATGAAGTTGAATTCAAATGTTAACGTGAAATATGGAGTAATACTCCAATATTCAGCACAGTTCTCGTTCCAACTAGAAAGTAACCGCAGCTTCGCGCGGAAGTATACATAGGCCAGGCCAATAGGATGCGGTGTGTTCCCTATTAATTATCATACCTTGTCATCAGCTAAATAAGGCATTAATCATATTTTGATTGGCATGCTCATATTGCAAAGCCCCAAAATCCCTCAGTTCCCTTCGAGAAAAAGAAAACTATCGGTTCCATGTTTTACCATCGTGTTGTTCTGCAGAAATGATTATTTTCTGTTTGATGGCCATTTTGAATAGATAGAAATTTACCAAAAGTTATAAATAGATAGAAATGCATATATTATAAATATACCATAAGTTAGTGTTGTGCATAATCCATATAGCAAAAGTATGCGGTCTTTATCAGATAGGTTATCAAGCAGAGCGACTATTTTGACTCTGTGTTTGAATCAAACGATAATCAGTGTTTTCTTCACTACTACTTCTCTACGATAATAATATTATAAATATTTATGTATTATATTGAATAATTATATGGTCGTCGTGGAACATCTAAAGTAAAACCCTAGAGAATTAAGACACTTAAGAATCAGTGAATCAATAACATCCTTTATAATAGTAAATATTGACAGAAGCAATTATATAAATAATGAGTAAATAGTATCATAAAGCATTTTATTAGATGGATTAGATTTTCTCCGATGTTTCAGAAAACTAATATATGATTCCAAAGTATATGAATTGTACTGTATATTAAAGTTCTTCAGCATAATATATTTGAGCTATGGACTCGAGAACAACAAGGTCCTGTCAAACATTTAAGTTTCATAATAGTAAAATTATATAAATAATTATCACAGCTTGCTTAAGCTTCAAATTTGCTTTTAACTACAAAATCATTCCAATGAACATGGCAGGCAAACCCCAAACATCTTCTCTAGTTTGTTACTGTCATATAATTATAGAGAGCATCCAAAGCACACTTGTGGTAAAAAAAAAACTTAACATCATTGATTCAAAGTACAAAGAACTTGTCGAATGAAAATTTTTCTTTAGACCAACAATGCAATTTTTACTCTAGGATATACTTGTATACTCCATCTCGAATAAATGCAATTCTTACTCTAGGCAGTCTATACATTACCCTGCTCAGTCATGACTCAAAATTAGTTCCAAGAATATGTAATTAACGCAGCAATTAATCATGTTTGAGGTGACTCCATTTGTGAAGATGAGCTCTGCATTAAAAAAGGAAAGTTTTACATATTATGCAATACTAACAGATATATAGGCACTATTCTTCTCATCGCGAAATCTGATGAACTTGTAGATATGATTGCTGCACTGGAGACGGTAATAATTTTTTCAATAACATTTGGAAAAAGAAATCAATAGAACAAGACAATGATGTGAACAAATATTATCGAGAAGCAAGAAAGGGCAAAACTTAAGGAGTGCAGTAAATAATTCATCTACAGAAATCATGACCATATCCATATGGTAATCGAATGATCTTGGATGGGAACACTTTCACTTTCTGCATTGGACACTGAAAGATCATTATCTCGTGGTAGTCCTGGATGAGTTATACAAATCCTTGTAGCAAAATCAGAGCAGCTTTTAAAAGCTTATCGATCTCAGTTTGAGCAGCCAACAGATCAAGCTTTCTCAAGGTTACTTCTCAACCTAGGATCAATCAGCAAAGAACAATTCTAATTATAGGATCAGCTATGGACATCAAACAATAATTGCTTACAACAATTTCACATTTTTCTAGAACCATACAAAATATGCATTGTGTTCATGTCCACTCGCCTGCAGTCCGCTCCCCATCCATCTATGCACTGTCAGGGGAAGGGGAAGGGGAAGTGGACTCACGAGCTGGCGAGGATGACGACCGAGAGAGGGGCAAGAGATTAGAGAGGTAGCGGCAGCGGCTATGTTGACGGCTAGGCGGATTGAGCGCCTTAACATCGAAGTCCAGCCCCGGCGCCCGGCCATCGATCCCACTCGATTGCTGCGCCAAGCTCGACCACTGGCCTGTCGGGTCAAGCACATCAGCAAGGAAGAAAGGGGGCGAGGAGGAGGCGGCGGCGCTCGGCTCGCGAGATGCGAATGCGCGGGAGAGGTAAAGTGAGGGAGGCGCTGTGGGATAGGGTTTCTAGGGGCGACGCTTGACGAATCGGCGAGGTCCGGCACTGATGTGGAGCGGCGGTTGCCCGGCTCGCGACTTGCCGAAGGAGCCGAGGAGGAAGAAGCGAGGCCGCGAGAGGAGACGATTTCTCTGGAAGGGATGTCACCTTTTCCGTTTAACCCCCTGAGAAATCTAAAATTTACAGTTAGATCCTTTGTTCATTCTATGCCGTTGTTTTGTTATCCAACGGATGCAGGGTGAGAGCCAATTCCATCAATTGCGTGATGCCACGTGGCGGGGCTGTCCGGCCGAGAACGTGCCCGGAATTCGGTATAAGAGATTTGTCACGTCTCGATCCTGACCTCCGCAACGAAGAAGCTTCTCGTTGTTAGTACTTCCAGAGAACTCCTGTACTACAGAGTACTCCTACACATAGTTATTAAAACCGGACCGGACCAGCGGTCGGACCGGAAAAAACCGAAACCAGCGCCTCCGCCGGTTCGGTCCAGTTAAAAGACCGGACATGCAATCAAACCGGTATAAACCGGTTAGGCCGGCCGGTTTGTATGAAAAACCGCTATAAACCGGAGAGTAAACCGCTGTTGAACCGGCCTCAGGCAGCATGTGCGTGGGAGTAGGTGCATGCAAGGGAGCGGTGGGGGGAAAAATGAATGAAAAATATGCTTTTGGGGGGACTCGAACACAGGACCACGTGGGAGGGAGGAAACTAAGCAACCACTGGGCTAGCATCCTTGTTGTGTTAGAAAGGAATAAGTAACATATTTAGTAACTATTGAACAGGGTTAAACCACCGGTTCGACCGGTTGAACCAATAAACCATCGAACCAAGAGCCTCACCGGTTCAATTACCGGTCCAGTCTCAATAACTATGCTCCTACACCGCGGTACGTACGTCCGTACGTGCCAGCACGACACGCGAAGGAAGCATGCGGCGGTCAGCCGGTGCGTGACCGCCTGCATGGGCCGACGGGGAAGGAGATCCTCAGACGGACATCTATCAGTGACCACGTCAGAGGATCCTTTTCTGTGCCGATAGGCTATCGACTCAGTCGAGCTGGACCGGTGTTTTTAATAGCTCCGCTCGGGTCAGGGAATGGGCCCTACCCAAAGCCCAAAAGCACAGAAACTCCAGTGCGTACACCCTGAAACAATTATTCATCACTTTATCTAGTCCCAATACAATTATTCTATAATTTCACAAACTCCGATACAGTTATTATTTTAGAAAAAAAGTTATTTTGAAACAAATTAAATGAGATAAAAAAATAAATTTAATATGGAACAGAAAAAGTAATCTAGTACTCCCTCCGACCTCCGTCCCATAATATAACAACCTAGTGATGGATGGCCACTTCATAGTACAGCGAATCCGAAAATGCTTCTTATCCAGATATATTGTACTATAAAGTGTCACATTCAATTCTAGATTGCTATAAAGTGTCATATCCTATAACACCCGCCTCACCTCGCCGGCCGGCCTACAGAGAAGATTGAGAGGAGAAACCGAGGAAGCAAGAGAAGAGGGGGAAGAGAGGGTGCTGACGCGTACACCCTGACATGTGGGGCCCACGCTGACTCAGCCGCCACGTCGGACAAAACCGGAGTCAAAACTATCGAAGGATCTAAATGAACGGTTTTGTAAAATGAAGGATGTCCTATATCTGGTTTTACGGTTGAGGGACGATTTTGTAGCTCGATGACAAGTTGAGGGACCTTCGGTGTACTTTTTCCTTTTATTATGTGATGTTATACTCATAATCATATTTCATATAATAATAATTCCTAAATAAAAGAACACAGGAGAACGTACATATTATTTTTATTCAAGTTGTAGCAATTAGTGGTACTGTATACTACAATAATAACAGGAGCATTCGGGTTGTTGTTTATTGCAAGCCAAATCATTATTTATTACTATCACGTTTTTTTTATCCATAATACAGGAGTGGAATCCACCCTAAACATGTGCCAATGATGATTACAAAATAAACAATCCAAACAAAGAAAGAAATAGGGGAGCCAAATAAATAAATCGGCTAATTTTGTGACGGTGAGCAACCCACCGTGTCGGAAGGCTGCACGCACGCGACGAGTTGACCACCCCGACCCAGTCGGCGTGGCGCGCGACGTGGGCCCCACCCCGTCAGCCTCCCACCCACCCTCCCAACGCCACGTCGAACTGCGGCGCCGTCGCCCTCACACCCCACGAGTCCACCACCCGACGCGATGCGATGCGATGCGGCGTCGTATGCTTCCTCCTCACCTTTCACGTGTTCTTCGTGCACAGCCCAGCCCGGCGCAGCCCACGCGACCCCACCACCTCCCTCGCGCGCGCGCCTACAAAAGCGAGGCCCCCGAGCCACCTCGCCAAGAAGAAACAAACCCGAGATTTTCTCCGAACACCTCGACCCCATCGAGAGCAAGCAACGGCTGGTTGATTGATCGATCGATCAATCACCGGTGATGGCGGCGGAGGCAGCGGCGGCGGCGGCGACGAGCCGGTTCGCGGCGGCGTGCGGCGCGCTGAGCCAGTACGTGAGGGCGGCGGACAGCGTCCACAGGGCGCGGACGGCGGCTGCGGCGGCGGCGGCGGTGCGGCCACTCCCGCTCATGCCGGGGGCCGACGTCGCCGGAGACGAGCGGGAGGAGGAAGGAGGCGGCGCCGCGGCGTCGTCGGCGGCCGCGCAGATGACCATCTTCTACGGCGGGCGGGTGCTGGTGCTCGACGAGTGCCCCGCGGACAGGGCGGCGGCGCTGCTGCGGCTCGCCGCCTCGTCCAGGGGCGTGCCCCGCGACGATCTCGCCAGCACTGCCGCCGCCGGCGGCGAGTCGGCGGACCTGCCGGTGGCGAGGAAGGCGTCGCTGCAGCGGTTCATGGAGAAGAGGAAGGGCAGGCTCGCCGCCCGCGGCCAGCCGTACCGGCGCCACGACGCCGCGGCGGCGGCGCGCGGCGACCACCTCGCGCTCGCGCTCTGATCAGTACACGTCAGCTTTAATCCCATAATTAACGAGGCCGTGAGGATGTTTATGCTTGCAGCATTTGTACAGTGCACGATTATTCCTATCAGTCACAAGTAGTAGTAGTAGTTTTAGTAGAAGTACATATGCTAGGGATCATATAATTTTATTGGAAAAAGTTGAAATGTACAGAAAAAAAAACTGAAAGAACGATGATGGAATTCAAACATCTCTATGTTAAATTTGGTCTCTTTTTCATGGTGGGTGGATGATATTACGAAGGACCGGTGATCATCTTGGCAAAAAGACCGAATTCTTCGGTTTTCGTATCCAACGTTTGACCGTCCGTCTTATATGAATTTTTTTATGAATAGTATTTTCATTATTGTTGGATGATAAAACATGAATAATACTTTATGCATGGCTTACCTTTTTAAATTTTTTTATATTTTTTTCAAAAAAGACGAACAGTCAAACGTTAGACACAGAAATCTAGGAATTAAGTTTTTTTTTTGACAGAGGGAGTAGTAATTTGGAATAATTAAACATTCCTATAAAGGAGAACATGGAGTAGTCCAATCTGTTTCTTGAATTGTATCGATGCGCATGTGCATCCGACCGGCTGTTGGGTAACTTCTCTTTCAGATTTGAAAGAAGACAGTGACCAATCCATCTTCCAAGTTGGAACAGAGTACTTAAAGAATTAAAATATCTATATTACCATGAACTTTTTGAGTTTTGACCAATAATGAACTGCAACCTCGTATCCGCTTTTAAGCACGTGAATGAATTCTACTAGTAGTAGTACCATGTTACTATAATAGTACTCCTAAAGCACAAGAAGTCAATAACAAAAAAAGACTATGGCTAGAGCCATTTCAACTCTTCCTTCCATAGACCCCATAGTTACATGTGACACAAAACATGGAAAATAACAAAATTAATTAGCCAGAAGTGGTCCAAGGAGGCTGTGATAGCTTATTAATCAAGCTGCCTCGAGATGTTGGTCCATGATGAAGTGGACCTACAACCAACCAGGGCCTCGTAATTTTAAAATGCAAAGAGGTTTTAGGGGACTAGGATGTACCACTGATTTCCGTTTTAGAGCATATTTTGTAGGAATCGTATTTATGGATATGTGAATATGGTGTTGCGTGTGTAGTGGTGTGTATGTATGTGCGTCTACCATGTGATCGAAAAAAAAAATCTAAGATTTCCATCCGAATGTTGATGCAAGTTTTGAAATTTGGGACAGTTAATTGTATTCGATCTGTTTTAGATTTTTTTAAAACAAATCGAACAGTTTTCTTTATCCATAAAATTTTATATAGTTTAACATTAGAAAACTTTTGTTGTGAGATGCATAGTGAGAGATACTTTCGTAACATAAAATTGGCATGTTAAACTACATAGATTTTAAAAAACATTGATGGTTAAAGTCAGGATTGGTTGGTTTAGGACAAAATTAAATTGTCAAGTGTTTTAAGCTGGATTCGAATTCATAAACTTTTGTTATGCTCAAAATATAATATACTAAGTCTTTTCTCTCCGAGCTTCGTTTCGAAAATGTGTAAACCCTGCCATCCTGATCTCCTCGCACAACACGACACGCCTCTCTCCGGCCTCTTTGATTCCCCTGATCCTTATTGAGACCGACATTTCGGTTGGGAATTTTGGCGAATTAAGCAACGAAGGCCTCCAGCTAAAGGGCGAGAGAGCATATCGCGTCGCTTTTGGCCGCTAGGCCGACCTGCTCGCCCTGCTTCGACTTTTCGAGCGATATACACTGCACGCGCCGTGTGCCCCCGATCGGGTTTGCGTTCACGGCGATATCCCAAGCGATCGTACGCTGCCTGGCTCGTTGCCGGCTAGCAGTTGCAGCTCATATGTGGCCACACTCCTTTTTCCCTCTGGTCGATCGCGCCTGATCTCTTCCCTTCCTCAGACGTATCGAAAAAAACGGTAGCTATCTTCATGCCGTTCTGTGTTCATATGAAGAAAAAACGCGGAAAAAGATAAAACGAGCGGTTCACATTGCACCGTCATGATGACCAGTTAGAAAAAATAAGACAGAATTACATGAATCACCTCATTTATCATATTTGTTTTGAGATCCCACCTTCATAATCAATTTTATTGCAAAAACCCACTCAACCAAGAAGTTCTCCACTTCTTCCTCCCTGTTTGTACACATGAGTAGTTGATTTGGTTTTCTTTTTTTACTTGATTCTGTGCCTGGCCATATCAGCCAAAACTTGTCCAGTATGACTATATGATTAGTCGGACTCATGGTCGTTCTCAGCCAAAGAATAATGGAGTATTGCTTCTAGCTCACAGCAAACAAAACTGTCATCCGACCTAGCTGATATGCTCCGTTGCAAATCCATACCGAAAGAAATTGGTTGAATTCTGCAGAGGGGGTAATTTCGGACCGACAATATTTGGGTGGATAGGTTTTTTTGAACAAAATAAGTTAATTATGGATTAAAATCTCAAAAGAAAAAGGATACATAATTAGGGTGGTTTATGTAATTTTGTCTAGAAATAAAGAAACTTCGGGGAAAAAACCAGCAACATGCATGGATATATACCTTCCACTTGGATTATTTGCGATAACGTTTTCGTGGCGAAAAGGAATTTTGGCGTGTGTTTGATTTGGTTTCAGCATGAGCTGCCGCTGCCTGTGGGTGTGCGGGTTTAGCTAGCTAGCAGCCTCGCTTTTTGTGTGCTCTCCCACAACGTGACGTGCTTGGACTGTCGATCGGTCGTCCGTCCAAGCGAAACAACCCCAGCGGAAAACATGCGTGCCGTTGCCCGTTGCTTTGCTCCGTCCCGGGTTTCTTTTGTTATGGAATATTATCTCCCGGAGAGATCAGGTTTTTTTCTTGTGAATCAATTTGAATTGGAGTAGAGATTAGAGATTTTTTTTAGATAATAAATAATATTTTGGCGTTTGCTCAACGAGTTACAATCAATTATTATAAAATCCACACGTAAACAAACTCAGCACACACTGGCATATAATAATGTAAAAAAAACACAAACTAATAGATACTAACACAAAATAAAAGAACCCTTAATCGGGCGTCGGCCCGGCTAGCTAGCACACACCTTCTCTCTCTCGTGCCATTGGGATGCTAGCAAGCTGGAGGTACGTTATATAGATCAGTATGATTTTGAAAATATATATGACGGGAACGGCTTGATATGATTATCGGCCTTAATCGGATAGGCTAAAATTAAAAGCTTTACAAAAATTAGACTTTTCAAATGTTGTACATATGGATTCTGTGGATCCACGTCAATACCCACTTTGGTTATCATAACTTTTTGACAAAACCACTGGAGAGGTACTCGTCAAAACCCAATGCATTTAATTGTACGTTCTGGTTGAATCCGTATACAGAGTGCTATATAGAGTGCAATGTGTTTAGTTCGGGTGAGGCTATTGGGCGAACGTTTGTTTTCCGTCGAGCCGCGTCAAACACGTGTTCACATTTAAACAAAATTTTCTATGCATAACTTTTACGTATAAATGGAACGGTGTATACATACATTTTTGTTGTACAAACTTTAATTTGATGCTTTCGCTGTATAAACTTCACAATTATTATGAAGTACTATCTCTGTCCCAAAATATAAGTATTTTTAGCTATGAGATCGACGGTTGGACGAACACGGAAGGATAACGGTTGGACAGACATAGGAGGACGGCGATTGGACTGACGCGATAGGATAACGATCGATTTGGCGGATGCGGGTTGTCGGCATCGGCTGGGCAGAATAAGGGTGGCGGTCCGGTGGCCGTGGTGGACAAGGGCGCCCAGCAGGTGGTGTTTTACTACGATTAATATTTTACCTCAATTTTTATTAGCACGTTTTTCAAAATGCTAAACGATGTGTTTCATACGAAAACATTCTATACAAGAACTTGCTTTAGAATATCAAATAAATCTATTTTTAAAATTTTAATAATTAGAGCTTAATTAATCATGCGTTAGCTTTCTTTCTTTTGCGTGCTATAAAACTTATCTTCATCGTCATTAGAAAAAAAAAACACTACCTTAAAAAAAATGGCACGTTTGTGCACGCGAGCGTTCACTAGCTTTTTTTTAGCTTTGATACCCCCACTTCTCAGCCTACGGCTGGCCATGAACACACACAAGTTCACTGGGGCAACGTAGGTGGTTGGGCCTCCTGTCCTGTCTCTGCTGGCCCTAACCTTAGCCCCTTCAAGTTGGTGTCGGGCATATGCAAACAGGTTTCGGCAGCAGGGCTTTGCTGTGGGATAACATAAGGAATAAGTTCACTTTAGGTCCTTCAATTTGTCACTGAGTTTGAAATTCGTCCCTGCACCACAAAACAGAATACAACGCATCCCCAACTTACAAAACCATGCAAACGAGGTTCCTCGGCAGTATTGCATTTCTTTAACTAGGTTTTCATCCCACGTGATATTGACGTGGCGCTTACGCTGTAATTCGATTCGAAAAAATAATAAAACTTGTAGAACCCACATGTCAGTTACACACTCAAATAATAAAAAAAATAATGGGACCCCACATGTCATCCTCACTACTACCCTCTTCCTTCTATCCTCTTCCCTCTAAAGTGAACTTATTCCGTCACTGCATGGGAACGTGATGTTCTGGGCTGTGCCTCGGCCGACGCCAAAGCTTGTTGTGGCCTTGTGGGCTTGGACGGACACGACTCCTCTAGCAGTTTTGCTATATTTAAATTTTTTTTCATAGCCCTTTTCATTGCTAGCACGAGACATCACACCTTCTAGGCCGTGGATTCGGCACGTGGGTTGGCACGACACAGCTCGCTACAATGTTAGCCTTTAAATCTTTGTACAGATTAGCTTTACTGCAAGAGAAGTTGCGAGTTGGGCGAGAGACAGAGAAACTGAGATTCATGTCAAATAAGAATGTGTCCAAGGCATGGAAGAACGTTACTATGCCTGATGCTCTCTACCAAAAACAAAAAGAAGGAAAAGAGAGAGAGAGAGAGAGAGCGCATGCATATAGATTCTGTTTGGAATGAGATAATTTTTTCCCCTAGTGAATCCTAAGAAAAATTGAGTGAATATATTTTTATAATTCTAGTTCACCTGGCTAATATAAGGTAATTGCGTCTATATATGCGCCGTCGTCAGGTATGGAGATCCCTCCCGCTCCTAGCACGCTAATGGGCTCTAGATTTTACTAGTATAACGCCGTTGAAGCAGAGAAGAGAATCAAAAGTATAATTTGCGCCCTACGGCAATACACCACTAGCCAGATCGAAGGGGATCAAAGATGTAGAGCTACTCCTCTTCAAATCTTCCTCAATTCTCTTTAGTAGGAACTTCTGTGTGTGTCTTTGCTTCAATGCTCCCAACCCATCTCTCTCGTGTTCCGCACGCACGCTTTTTAAACTGCGAAACTGTATGTTTTTTGTAAAAAGTTTTTATACGAAAGTTGTTTAAAAAAGTTATATTGATCCATTTTCTTTTAAAAAAAAGCTAATACTATCTCCGCCCTAAAATATAACAACTTTTAGCCCTCAAAATTTATCCCAAATATAACAATTTCTCCACCAACATTCTCTTCCCAACCAATCACAACTCTCCACCATTCACTTTTCCCACCTACCACCACTACTTAATCAATCACAACCCTCCATCATTCACTTCTACCTACTTTCTTAATAATCGTGTCCAACTCTAAAAATGCTTATATTCTGTGACGGAGGGAGTACTTAATTAATCACGTGCTAATGGACCGCTTTGTTTTCCGTGTGCAGGAGATGGGTTCCCAACCCATAGAAAAGAACACAAGCTAAGAGTATCTCCAACAATCTACTTATTCCACTCTCCAAGTTAAATTACAGCGCTGCTATACATACGAATTATTTTTTACAATGGTTGTACGATCAAACGGATCCGTCTGTTGAATTTTTTTCATTTTTAAATTTTAATTTTTTAATATTTACAGAAATATGATAGCATCCAAAATATTGCCTCTGCCGTCCAAGTGGAGGGCGACAAGGTTTGCGCATTTTGCACTGAGATCCCTTGCCGCCCTCTACAAGGGCTGCAAGGGGGCAAATGCAATTATTGCCCCACCAAAAATGCATTTTTCTAGTTTCTTTTTTATCTTGCCTGTCCCTCACGTCACCCTGCCGCCCTTTCCAAAAGCGGCAGGGTCTACTTCTATAAATATTTTCGCCGGTACAAAATATTAAAAAATAAAAATTTAAAAATGAAAAAATTCTCCGTCAGTTGATCCCATATCCAAGCCCAAGCTCCCGACGTCCTGGCCTGCTATCTCATTGGCTTGCTTGGACAGCCAACCAAAGCAATTTTCTTTTCAATCATATCTTAAGCAATATTCTTCCTAATATCTTATTGTATAGTAATTGTAGCACTCAACATTGAATTTATTATGTGGCAGGGTTAAGCAAATTACACGTACAAATATGTTCCTTGCACCTTGGACAGTGATAGTGTCAACCCTAGTTTCATATTAAATTAAAAATAATGGCATATGTTTTGCAAAGGAAAATTTTAGATTAAATCCATAATAATAAAGAAAGCATTTCATGGCTATGAACATTGCCCAGGAAAAAAAAAGAGGGAGAATAATGTAAAAAAAGATGATTGTGAAGCTAAAGGAAATCAAGTAAATAAGATGGCATACCTTCGTCTTCGATGGCGTATGCTATTGGATTAGTTTCACACTTGCAGATTAGATCAGAACATGAAAGTCAGGTTTAGGGTTTGGAGTAGTGAACGTAAAGTCAGGTTTAGAGGTGAACTGGGCTTTAGGGTCCATAAGTACGCTTAGACTGCCGCGTGCGCCGTGCGCTCACGTTAGGTTCCCCTGCCGTCTGTGCCGTTGTGTCTTATCGTAACAAGATCATACAAAAAAATCGTATGTGTTGTATTTTCCGTTAAATTATAGCAATTTTTCTCAAATTTGTCCTCCAATAGACTGGCCAACAGGATGGTCAGCCTTCCCCTCCTCGGTGATCTTCTCGAGCACAACATCGCCTACTCAGTCTTGATGTCCTTGCAGCGCTCCCTAAACAATGAGGGAAAACAAGTAGCAGCATGCAGACTGAGCCCTCCTCTCAACTCCCTCTGGTTT
The DNA here is from genome assembly GCF_000147395.1 of Oryza glaberrima. Classification (NCBI taxonomy): domain Eukaryota; kingdom Viridiplantae; phylum Streptophyta; class Magnoliopsida; order Poales; family Poaceae; genus Oryza; species Oryza glaberrima. The sequence continues at coordinate 12,752,165 of NC_068335.1, read as the reverse complement.
CATTTTAATTGACGTTTTGGATAATGATACGGTCTACAAAATATATCTTTGACCTTATTTTTCTATTATAATATATACAATAAATAAATGTATGTTTAATTTTATTATAGTGCTTTGAAAGACAAATATATATATATATATATATATATATATATGTTGTTATAGTTTCTTTAAACTAAATATTTTTAAAGTTATTGATAGTTAAAGTTATGAAAGTTTGATCTTAATCTTGTCCAAAATATCAATTATTATAGAAGCGGAGGGAGTAGCTCACTCTCGTCGCCTGCTTCCGTGCAACCAAAATGATAGCATGAGTTGTGGCTCTAGCAAGGTCATGCATGCTAGTTTAGGAGGAGAAGAGGGTTAATTACCTCTTAGGTCTTATTCGGTTCGTATCTCCACCAAATAGATTGAGGGGCGGGGTTAGAGGTGAAATTGCAACCAATCCTCTCAGATCTCTTCTCATGATTAACTGAACAAATCCTTCTTGTTTTGTTAATGTACTTTGCTAAAAGTTGCTCACAATGCTGTGAATTGATGAATGTGTTATAGTGTGCCCTTCTTATAGTAAAATAACCACTACAACTCCTCTCTCTAAATCTACCCGAATCATCTCTTGCTGTTACTCTAACAAAGGACCATGGCATATTCTCTCTCCTATGAAGACGGGTCATTTGTCTAGCATAGGGATGAAAACGGATCGGATACGGACGGATAATGCTCATACCATATTCGTTTTCATATTTTTTACCGGATACGGAAACGAATACGGATAGCTCGAATATGGAAACAAATACGGATTATCTCGAATACGAATAAGAATCGAATATGATCGGACACGAATACGGAAACAAAATTTTCTCGGAACACGAAAACCAACTCAACTTCTAATAGAAACAAATATCAACATATATAATTAGCTCCTTTTATATAAAATATAGTATAATTTATAAATATTTTTTAAAAATTTAAATAATATTAAGAGTGTGGACTAGTGTTAAGAGATAAACTACTATTAAAATCTAAAAAAGTATCTTGAAGATTATAGAGTTATAAAGAAATGGGGTATGTCTTATGGCTTCTACGGATATCCGAATAGCACTGTTCACCGGATATCCGAATTACTATCCGTATCCGACGGAAACCCCGATACCATATCCGTATCCGTATCCGTATCCGGGAGAAAATATCCGTATTTGTATCCGTATCCGAACTATCCGAGAAATATCCGATCCCAAAGGTATCCGTATCCGTTTTTCTCCGGAGCGGACGGAAACTATCCGCTCCGTTTTCATCCCTAGTCTAGCATATGATACTACCCCTCCGTCCAAAAAAAATAAATATAGAACTGGATATGACATATGTCTAAATTCGTTGTACTAGGATGTGTCATATCCAGTACTAGATTGGTTTTTTATGGGACGGTTGGTAAAGATATATGGTTGTAAATGAAAATCTTTGACGGGTGAAATCACCTCTAAAAAATATATGTAATCCATCCATGGTGAAATCACCTCTAAAAAATTGTTTGTAGTGCCGGGCAGCTGCCACTGCAGCCCTGCTTGGCTCGCTTCTCAGCTGACCCAGCAAAGAGCAGACTGACGCCTATAAAATTCCCCAACCACGCAACACGCCAAAAATCTACCAAATTTTCAAAACTTCAAACCAATCCCAAGAATCCCGCGACCAACGGTCGACGACCCGAGGAGGAACCCCCGAACCCGCCACGCCATCCATGGCCGCCCCCGCCGCCGCCGACGACGACCACCGCGCCGCCCTGCCCCGTGAGGAGGACGACGGGGAGGAGGAGGAGGGATCGGAGGAGGAGGTGGAGAGCGACGACGAGGAGGAGGAGGAGGGGGAAGGATATGACTGGTCGGAGGAGGACGATCCCGAGGCCGCGAGCCTCGCCGGCATCTGCGACCCCGACGCGGGCTCCGACGACGACCCCACCTTCGACCCCGCCGCCGACGGTGACCTCGAGGTGGACGCCGTGCTGCGGTCCAGGATGGCCCGGATGTCACTCTCCTCCGCGCGCAAGGACAGGTTCGGTTCGGGCGCCCACCTCCCCTCTCTTCCCCCCCTTCCACACTGATGAATGATCTTGGGGGGCTTTGTCCAATTTCTGCGATCACAAATTGGGAATCGGGATTTGGTTTGCGAATTTGGGTTGGTTCTTCGCCTCCGTGAATCTCGCTTTTTTTTTTCCCGAAAGGGGTTGATTTAGGTTTTGGTTTTTGTACGAGTTTCGCAATTTTCAGGAAAGGATCGCGGATGCCGAAGATGGGGAAGGAGGAGATGGATCTTCTAGCCATGGTGGACAAGCTGATGCATGGTCAGTTCTTTCTTCGATTGCCATTGTGTGACTGTGATATCTCCAACAATGTGATGCAAACTGGTAACCGGGAGGGCCTGAAATTTTGCCTGCTAGTGTGATCTTGTGAAGAGTGTGACATGAGAGGAAAAAGAACGACTTAGCAAAAGTAAAAAAAAAATGTTTTGTTTTGTAACGCAATTTGAGATAACTGGGTAATGTGATACAATGTATGTTGTGCACGACTGGTTTCATTCTTTCTACTACTTCCAAAGAAATTTGATCAGTAGTACAATTTTAGAATCGTCATGTTTTAGCTCTTTCAGGTAAACCTTCATTTCTTAATGTAATTTTAAGCCGAAGCAGACAAATTGTTTGCAGAAACTGTATCTTAGCATTGCCACAGTTTCATGGGGTACATTATCGAAATAGTAAATTTCCATGTTGTTACTGGTCATCACATATTCTTATTGTTGATCATATGAGTGATGTGCTATTGCAATTCACAGATGGCCAGTTGGAGAAACTAAAGGTTTATGAATGCAAAGCATATTTGAGGATGCACAAGCTAAGATTGTCAGGCAACAAGGAAGTGCTCCTAACTCGCATCAGAGAACAAATTGAGTATGAACTATATCCTTTATGTAATCTGTCCTTCTTTATATGTTACTTGTCAACTTTGTTGATATTTTGTAATGCAAATGAACTGCTTTTGTTTGACCACTTTCTTGTGCTTCAAAACCAGGGTGAAAACTATGGGAGAGGTGAAGTATCCAGTGTCAAGTTTTGCTTTGAACTGTCAAGGTGATCAGTCTAACATTCATGCTATAGTTGCACAGTGATATGAATGACAAGAAAATTAGAAAGCTTTCTAAACTTGTTTCAGTTAATGGATAGTCCGTAGTTCATGTACTTAAGGTTGTCTGAAATAACACCGCCCACGTTGAAGTATAGTTCTGGTCTTCTGGTAGAGTTGTAGTTCTCGAATACATAATTTAATGGCATTTTCATTTGCAATACCTTTTTTTTTTCTTTCTACAGTTTGGACTGTTTAAGCTCTAACTTTTTGCCTTCTTATGCACCCCTTAAATATCATAGGTGATTCATGCAAAGGTGATGTTGTGGTCTTTGAGCAAAATATTTACAAAAGGTAATGGATATTAGGCAGAGTGTTAATTTACTGAAGTGATGGGCATGATTCTCCAATCACAATATTTATATATAATGTCCTTTTTACTTTGGCTGTTGATTATCACTGCAGGAAAAAAGGAGCTCCTCGTGGTGTCAAGGGTCATTTATGTGGTCAAAGGACAAATGCAGGTCGAATAATCAAAGAAAGCTATGGCACTAAGAAGCAACAGCACACGTTCACTGTAAATTCTTTACTTCTTTTTACCAGCATAAGTTTTTGCCTTAAGCTACAATAATCATCATAGACCGCTTAAAACCAACAGAGAAATATGCAAATGCAGATTGAGATTTTATGGAGTAGGGGGTACAAACCATGGCCTCCCCTCCATCCACTCCTCATAAAGGGTAGAAATCTCTACAAGGATAAGACCATGAGACAGGTGTGTTCTTAAAGGTTCATTTTGTCTTAGGGAAAGCAGGACTTAATTATTGAAGCTAATTTCTGTTACACTCATAGCCATGGCTTGATGAAGAGGAAAGAAACAGAGCCCTCCAAGAAAAACATGCAAGAGGGTATGTGGCACGTAAGACAAGGGAAGTCAGGATTAAGGACAAAGAGAATGAACGGATGAGGAGATTAAATAGGTAAGCCTATTAACTGTGACATGCGTTAGTGATGATTATAATATAAACCTTTGTCATGGTGTGTATGCATCTCAATGAATTCTTCTGTTCAAAAAACTATGGTAACAGGTCATATCATTTAAGGGCCAAAAGACAGAAAATATTCTGTTCAGAACCAGCATGAAAATTTGCTACTTTGAGGTCATCTCATCCTGCTTATGAAGTTTACATCCAGTCCATTGTTTAAACATTGGAAATAGATTCTGATTGGGAAGATGCAAGTAGACAGTAGACTAATTAGAAAGTTTGAGCTGATTCTAGATTTCTAGTTACAATGTGTTGGTCATGGTGCTAGGATATATCAAACATATGACTGATCAAGAAATCTAACTGCTTTTTTTTGGAGATCCCAGCCATGTGTCCTAATTTTCTACAGCACTTTCTCTGAAACTTAACTAAATTAGAATGGTAGCACATGCTATGATTTTTTCCTCTCGTCATTAGCATTATTTAATTATCTACTACATCTTAAATTTGTGATCAGAGTTCATATCATGGTAAAAGAAAACTTTTGACTTCTCAAAATGTTGTTATGATTAATAGGAACAAGGAAAACAAGAGCAAAGGACAGGACAACATGAATAAAAAATCATCTCAAGCGGTTTTTCCGCAACATACGGTGACTACGAATACTGTTCAGAAAAGGTACTTCTGAATGCTATCACTTTCTCATGTTAGAAAAAGTGTGATTTTGCTTCATTGTAGTATATTTTTTTGTCAGGATTACTGTTGTGCATTGCCATCTAAATATGAGATTTACATAGGAAAGAAAATGCATGCAGGGAATTCTCTGTTATTTTACATCTAAAATTATGCTGTCATTTCTCTAATGCGTGTCTTTCATGTACTAGAGCTGAGAAGATAATTCCTTCACTCCAACATGGTGAATCTGGGAACTCAAGTCAGCAACATTTATCATCAAAGCAAACTCCCACAGAGCAATTGCTCCATTACCTGCCGCAGTTCCCTCATCCTCAACAACACAACGAAGTGCTTCTCCAAAAGGGAACATCAAGAACTAGCACAACGCAGCTCATTAACCATCAGGCTCCTTCCCTCCAACATGCCGTAAAAGTGGAAACAACACAGCAGCAGCAGCAGCAGCAGCCGCCAAAATCAATCAAGCCTGCTCCTATACAGCAAAGTTCTGCATACCCACAGCAGTATCCCAAACATCAACACCACAATCAAGCGCTTCCGCGGGTTCCTCCTTCGCAAGAGCAAAGGGCTGCAGTATCCCAAACATCAGCTGCCAGACAAGATTTTACCAATCACCAGGCTCCTCCATCCAGACAACATGGAGGATCAGAGAACATGAGGCGGCAGGAGATATCTTCAAGACCTACTCCTACTCCTACTCCACAGCAAGCAGTCTCTTACACACAGCAGCAACCTCCTAATCATCAATACAGGAATGAAGCGTTTTGGCAGCAGGGCGGGACAAGTACTTCAAGAACAGGCTTCATGGATCGTCAGAGTAACAATTGGGGCTCTACAGACCATGATAAACCAGCCTTCCAGCCTTTCACTCAGAAGGCAAAGACATACCAACATGGTTCCAATTGCTCTGGTCATCACCAGGCTCTCGTTGATCGCGAAACACCGCATCAACCTCTCAGGTCAAGAAACCAGGATTACCATTGGGAGGACCAGAGTTATCATCACCAACAGAACCATCATAAGAATTATTATGGTCACAGGCAAATGTCTCAAGATCAGTATCATCACCAACAGAACCATCATCAGAATTACCATGGTCGCCAGGGAATGAACGGAAACCAGTACCATGACAGGCAGAATCATAACCAGAATCCCCAGAGGTTTCGACCATGGAAGCCATGCTTCATTTATCAACAACAGGGATGGTGCCCGTATGGGGAAAACTGCAAATTTATGCATGATTTGAGGTAGTAAACTTAAGTGCAATACTTTGATGCGATGCTTGACAATTGAGAGGGGAAAAACTATGTCTTTTGGGTGAGTAATCTGGTTGGACAAGCGAGTCAACCTGAGGTAGCAAGTAAAGCTTCAGAAAGCTACACGTTTTTTTGGTTTCTCACGCTCTTGTATAAGCTATCCAGCTGATTTATTTGCACAATCATGTGATGATTTGCAAATTTGCATACCGAAGCATGAATACCAGGCAAGGTTTCTTGCTTTCTTGGCCATGGTTTATGAATGGATTCTGAGATCGAACACTTTTATGCAGTGCAGTATTTGGAACGAGAACAACCTTTTTAATAAACGCTGTGTTTGTTAAGGGAAACTTTTGGCTGTCTTCATCGACTTAGGTCTCAATTTTCTAGAATGGTTCGTTTCTTCAGAAATCAACCTTTTAACCAGTGGCAGAGCCAGGATTTAATACCTGTGGGATCAATTACTAGTGGTTTATATTTAAGTGGGGTTATTTCTCTAATTTTTTTAAATTTATACATAAAAATTAAGGTTTATAGGGTGTTTTTTAAAAAGCTGTGGGATTAGCTAACCCACAGAAATGTCCTAAATCCACCACTGCTTTTAACCATCTCATAATCCCATGTGTACATGTTAATCTGCACTTAGGCAGCCGTGAAGGAAAAGCTCACATAAAAAAACTTAAAATATTTCATATCAACTATTAGATCACGAATTGTCAATCTTGATCAAATAGAAAATATAAGATGATGAGGCGAATTCGATGTTTTCATGTGAAACACCAATCTCGACCGTTGATCCCAGATCGGACGGCTGAAAAAGACGGGATCTCATCTGATTATTAATTATCACTTTATCAGTCTCCAACGTTTACCATTTCTACTTCGCATCGACTATTTTATAAATTTATTTATTTATTTATTATACTTCACTCCCTCCGTTCCGCGGCGATGGGGAGCTCGCCGGCGGCGGAGGCGGCGGCGGCGGTGGAGGAGCTGACGAGGCTGTACCGGGAGCTGCCGCGGAGGCCGAGCGCCGAGGAGGTGGAGGCGGCGGCGGCGGCGGTGCTGGCCTCAGAGGCGGAGGCCGAGGGCGCCGCCGCGCGCCTCGCCCGGGCGGAGGCCGCGGCGGCGGAGGGCGGCGTATCCGGGGAGCTCCTCGACTTGCTGAGGGAGGCGCGGGCGAACGCCGTTCTTCCGGCGATCGGCTTGCTGCGGCGGAGGAAGGAGGCGGAGATAGTGATGGAGGTGGAGAGGAGGTTCAAGGTGTTCGACGGATTGCTCGCGCGGGCGTCGCGGGTGGCGGAGGCGGGCGAGGAGAGGGTCGACTCCGCGCCGGCTGAGTCGGTGGAGGAGGACGTGAGGAGGACGCCGCGGGGATTCACCGGCGGCCTCGACGACGAGATGGTCCTGTGCGAGATCCTCGTGCGCCTCCCGGCGAGGTCCGTCCTCCGCTGCCGCGCCGTGTGCACCGCCTGGCGCCGCCTCACCTCCGACCCGGCCTTCCTCCGCGCCCACCACCACCGCCAGCGGGACCTCCCCCTCATCTACTTCCGCCGCGGCGGCAGCGACCGCGTCGGCGCCATCGACCTCCATGCCGCGCAGCTCCGCCCCGTCGTCGACCACACCTGGCCGCCACTCGGCTACACCGTCATCGCCTCCTGCGACGGCCTCCTGCTCCTCTCCTCCGGCCGCTTCTACATCTGCAACCCGGCCACCAATCACTGGGCCGAAATCCCGCAGCTCGTCGATGCCGATTTCTTGGGGCTTTACCCGCACAACCCCTCCGGTGAGTACCGGGTGCTGTATGGTGAATTCCATGGAGAAGAAGAGTGTGTCTACCACATCCTCACATTGGGCTCCGATGAACCAAGGTGCATCACAATGACAATGGGATCAGAGACTGTGGAGCAGCCATTGGCAAGGGAATTTCTGATGCATGCCCGTGGCGATCGGTCCGTGCTGGTGCGCGGCAACCTGCACTGGTATCTGAGGCACAGAGATGGAGGCTGCAAGATAATGGTGTTCGATACAGCGAGCGAGTCATTCCAGTGGATGCGCCACCCGGCGATTCCTGGTTGGGTGTCTTTGTTGGAGATGGATAGCACCCTTGTCTTCTCCGCGGTTGAATGTACGACGAGGATCGATCTTTGGGTGCTGCAGGACTATGAGAGGAGCACTTGGGCATGCAAGCACCGCATCGAATTGCCGATGGCGCAGATTAGGCAGTTCCCGGAGTGTAATCTTGAGCATCTTGGCTGGTCTGCGATGGTTGTTTCTGTGGAGGGGGATGTGCTGGTCAGATGCTCGAATCGGATTTTCCACTGTGATAGGAAGGGCAATGTGTTGGCTTCTTTCCAGTTTGATGGTCAGCTGCCAATGAATTGCTTGCATAGGCTCAAAGAAAATCTTGTTGTTCATCCATTCTTCCAGATGTAACATAATAATGGTGTCGGCCTACAGAATGATATAACTTTGAAGGTACGTCACCTGTCATTTTGAGCATTCGACCAAGATTGAGTTTGTCCTTCTATATAGAACCAATCGTAGTACTGACACTCATCATTTCCTAGGTGGCTTGCCAAATGCTGTCATGGTGCTCCTTCTGATGGTATTTGCTGGCCTTTGGACATTTTGTCTGATAATTACTAGGTTTGTTTGCATACAGCTTCCAAACATCATTTACATGTGTAGTAGACCTGGACTTACAATAAAATGGAGTTTTCCGTGTACCTGTGGTGATCTGCCGATATAAAAAGCTATAGGATATAGCACTTTTTTTATATTTGCTACTGTCTACCTTGTGTCTTTATGTACTCCAAAAATAAATTTGCTCGGCATATTCATTATGAAGTGTTATTGTGAGTTCTATTTTACCAAAAGCAGGAGCTTTAGAGTATTTGACCCTTGTATGGGATAGTAGAGGATTGAAAATGTTTACCAGGAAAATGAGAACGGAAGCAGAGCTGCCCTTATTCTAAGCATACAATTGCAAGCAAGCTGTATTTTGACATGGAGTTGAGAACTGAACCTCTTCAACTAGCTTAAGGGAAAACATTCCAAATATCATGAAAGGCACAGCCCCTTGCTGCAGAGTTGCCCTTATTCTAAGCATACAATTGCAAGCAAGCTGTATTTTGACATGGAGTTGTCTAAAATTCAGACAAACCAATGTGATAGAACAGTTATATATATATATTGACATGACACTTTGAACCGTCCTACTAATTATGTTGTCTAAATTTTAATAGCTACGTAGAGGATAGAGCTTTGGTTAACTGCATTAGATTGATGAATTTTCCTAGCAAAACTTGCTGCAACTTACCTGATTTTTATGACAATTCTCTTGTTCTAACTAAACATGAAAAGAAGAGCTCTTATATGTTAGAATCCTCTGATTCTTTTCTTTTTGAAAATGAAACTTGTAGTGCTTATGAAGATTGTTCGGACCAAGTCGTAAGATTGACAACCCAATAAGTAAGGACAGGGTAAACAGCCAAGATTGCCCTTTCAAGTGAAAGTCCATCACCTATTTAGAATCATCTTAGACATATGTTGAAGGGATACCCTTCGTCCCTTCCCTCAAGTAAGAGCTTTGAACATGCAAGTTTGGTTCCTTAGTGAGATGGCCTATCTTATTGATTTGTGCTATTTTGTTTTTAAAATGGATACATTTTGCTCAACATGGTGATCCTAACCCGGCTCTTTCATGCAAAGTTGTCATACATCCCATTATTGGGAATTGGAAATCAGAGTGGTCAGACGCAACAATGATTGAATTCATCAAAGGTCTTGGGAATATGTTTCCTCTCTCCTTATAGGAGTTATTTTCTTAATCAACTATGAGCATCTGGTCCGTATATATGATTTTGATTCCATGGAAATCGAATGGGACGCTCGTTTGAAAATGGAAATCGTTTGCAAAAATGAACTTTTATTTCATAAAGAACTGAAATGTGATAAAGCTCTAGAACCTGATGTGTGCGTATTTGCCAATCTGCCTGCTTTCTTATGGCATCACAGATCGTTATCAGCAAAGACAAGCTGCAGTTACCATTATAGATGAATTAAACAATCATGAATTTTATCTAGAATAAGCTCCTGCAGTCCTCCAATAGTATTTAATTTTAAGTAATCGCTTCATTCACTTATAGTAGAATAAGAAATCTCATGAAAGTATATAAGTGATAATGCCCTGCTCCAAAAACTCCATGTGAGTATGTCTTGGACTGTATTTTATTTATACGATCAAATCATGAAAAAGAAGGGGTAAATTTAGCTAGAAGAGTTATGCACTATGAATTGCTTCATATGTAATCCACTTATTTTGACTCCATTCAATTTTCTCCGGGTGTGCTGACCAAGGCTTCACTATTCCGGAACGCAATATCTTCTTCCAAGTTCCAAATGAAGCTGCTTTGTGAATCCCAGTACTTTTGGATTTATGGATTACATCTTGTCTAATGCATACATGCACAATAATTGTAAAAGCATGAATGTAATATGTAGAAGAAATAGCATTAATGTTTACACTCAAATGTCATAATTCAGGCTTCCAACATCACCTGGGAAATAATTGATACACTGTCATTTTTGGGCATTCTATGTTGCATGAACAGCACAGCACACTTCTATGACATTACACATACTTCTATGGCATCACATGAACTGCTATGAACAAGCCGTCTATTCTTCCACCAAAAACTGTGGTAATACCAATACAGAATATGTAGACAGCTCAACAAAACCGCAGTGTTATACCAGATTATTACAAGAAAAGCAAGGCAAAATTTCCACAATCAAATGAAGATACTTATTAATAAGCACCACGGTTACATAGCTATTACACAAACTTGATAATTAATTTAAACAAGAAAGTAGTCCCATTGAACAAAACTTTCATCAGTACCAATCCCCTAAAGGTACTAATTTCATTATCTAAAATCTACAACATCAGAAATCCCTGCGTAAGGCTGATCCTCCATAATATCTTCATCTATTGGCTATAACTTACAGGACACCTAACTTTAACATCATTTACCACAACAAATAAGAAAAAGTGCTGATCACTGCCGATATTTATACCTTGCATTATTTTGTATGTCCATCACAGAAACAATTATTTGCCGTCACTACATGCTCCCTGGACCTCCTTTATTGGCACCTTGCAACTGCTCCATTGGGGAGTTTGCGATGCTGTTGACCGACCCATGGGTCTGTGAGCTGAGCTGCGGGCTAGGAGGAGGGCCTGGTGTGGCTACGTGGTTGATAACATTGTTATTCACTTGCTGCATGGTGCCTGAGCTCAGCTGTGGACTCATCGCGGCCATTTGCTGTGGGCTTATTTGCTGATGCTGTGACATCACCAATGACTGCTGCGAACCAGCAGGTGAGCCCACCTGTGCCGCCTGCTGTAATGGAGAGCCCATTTGTTGTTGCTGCTGCTGAATTTGCTGCTGCTGCTGCTGCTGTTGCTGTTGCTGCTGCTGGATTTGCTGTTGTTGTTGTTGCTGCTGCTGTTGTTGGAGTTGCTGCAGTTGCTGCTGCTGCAGCGGGTTCTGTTGGAACTGTTGCTGGAGTTGCATTTGCTGTTGCGGAGTCAACGGGTAATTACTGCCTGGCATCTTTGGTGGACCCATCATGGCCCGCTGCAAAGGGGTAATGTTGCTTCTGTTTAGCTGATTCATCATGGACAAATTGGCAGAACCAGGAAGAATCGGAGAACTGCTCCCAGGCATTCCGACCATGCTAGTCTGGGGGTAAATGCCTGCTGCTCTTTGCTGCTGTATCAACCCCATTCGCATCTTGGCAATAGCAGCATGTGTCATACCTGGACGAATCCCAGGTGCAGAGAGACTGGATACCATTCCAAGGCTCATCTGATTGGGGTTGTTCCCTAAGCCTGACATGTTTCCCATTGGGGACGACATTGGCCGCACATTGCCCATTCCCATAACATTTCCAATATTGTTGAGGCCAACAACATTGTTAACCATATTACCCATGTTGGCAGGCGAGCCGAGGCCCATCATCATTTTCCTCGACTGTTGCTGCTGCTGCATCATCTGAAGCTGCACAGAATTAGGAGCGACCTTGTTACCCATGTGGCTTGAGGCCATCGGAAGATTGGAGCCAGTATTCCCCAGCATCTGAGATAATGGGTTCGTTGGTAGAAGTTGAGGTCTCTGCATCTGGTTGAGAGGAAGAGATGCTGGTTGCTGCAGTTGTGCTTGTGCATTTTGCTGCAGCTGCGGCGGCTGCTGTTGCTGCTGCTGAATCAAATTCTGGTCAAGCTGTTGACTCCTCGGAGGCATGTTTGCCCCCTGCATGTATCCTTGCTGCATTAACGCTTGGTTATTCACAGATGGAAGCATCCTATTGGCAGGGTGTTGTTGTAAAGGGGTTCCAGGTGTCATATTTGCATGAGCTGCAGCATTTAGCTGATGGCTAATACCACCTTCTTGTTTCACATCATTTACCGTGTTGTCTGGTAAAATTCCTGATAATGCACTGAGGTTACCAGGAGGGGTGCTAAGCGCAACTTGATCGTCTGCCTTGGTATGGCCTTCTCGGTCCATCTAGGGTCAAGGGTTTAAAAAGATTGAAAAATTCAGACCGTTGCCTTAGTTATTTATTTTTATCAGATAGTTAGGGATCTGTAACTTACCCGGATAATAAGTTGCTTCGCAAGCAGATCAGCGTGGTACTGACAAAACAAGCAATCATAAAGTTAGGTACAGAAAAATAGCATAGAAAAAAAAAACTGTATGGTACAATGTTCAGTTCTTGTATTGATGCATACCTTGGTGGGCAATATCAGTGTACACTCATATGAGTTCTGATTGTCAAAATCTTCTGGATCTCCATATTGCATCGCCACTGTTCCATCATGCTTCTCCTTGAAAATGATACGGAATGGCTTTGTAGGGCCTGCAGTACAGATCAGGCAAATTAGAGGTATATAACACGTCACTTTTTCGGTAACACTTTTTGTATATTATTGTAGTAAAACATACCTTGGTACATGCGGTTGTTGACCACAAAGTTTAGTATTCTAGTCTTAAAGGAATTCATTGTTCCACCCAACATAGAGTTACAAAGAGGTTTTATTTCATCTCTAAAATCTTCAGCATGAAAGCAATTGGAGAGAACTGTAGCAACTTTCTCTTGGCTTGCATTGATAATTGGTTTTCTCTGAGGTATATTGTCAACTTTGTTCTTCTTGCTGTGCAGCTTGCACCTGAGAAAAACATGACAATCATGAACTTTAGCTGCAATGTAAAATGATGCTATAACCAAAAGAAATTATAACAATTCAACGGCAAGGACATAAAAGGATTTTAGATCTTGTATAATCATTAATCGAGTTTCTGTTTCAGCTATGAACTGCTCTATGCAATAGTAAATAGACTGCACACTTCTACATAAAACACCGAAAACAAAAGAAAAGGTCAACAATAACCAATAACTTGTGTTAACAGATGCTGTAAATCTTTATTCTATACCTTTGAGATATGGCATCAATTTTGACAAATCTCTCAAGGATTGCTTGATCACCCATAGGTGCAGTCCCAATTGATGGGCTGCTAGCATTCAGTACAGCATGCATGTTTGAAACACTGGCTGGAGACCCTACACCACTCACAGGCGGTTGAGTTTTGGGAACAGAATTTGATTTTCTCTTTGAAGGAGCAACTGAAGGCTGCTGCATCCGGTGCATTGAATCACTAGGGCTAGAAGCAACAGGGGGATAGCCCACTACTGCAGGATTGGAATTTGCAGGGAACTTGTCTTTCTGTGATCCCATTACAGCAGATGTCACAGCAGCGCCAAACTGGGCACTCATTGAACTGCTTGATATCTCCCCAGATTTTGAGGAGACTGGAGACTGAACCATTGGTACAGAAGAGACACGAGAAGTAGCAGCTATCTTCCTTCTCTGAAGCATTTCTTCTTTCTTCAAGTCCTTCTCACCTGAAAAACGAGGATTCTGCCACTGTTGCATGTTTCGTGGGCCTGCTTGCTGTGACAAATGTGGGGCCTGAGGTTGTTGTTGATCCAGCACAGAATTTTCAGGTGCCATAGCTTGCAAGGTGTCTTTTGACTTGTCCATGCCATCCATCTGCTCTTGCTTAGCTCCATATCTCATACCTAGCTGGTTTGAATAAATGGAAGCTGGTTCTTGCACATGAGGATGAGTATATCTCTGCCCAACCGAAGCAGCATACTGCATGCCCTTGACATCTAATTGCTGCAGCTGTTGATTCTTCCACTGCATCTCCTGCCCACCAAGTCCAGCTGGCTGATGCCTTGTTTGCTGCTGCTGCTGCTGCATATCATCAACACTGACCGTTGTTTTTACTCTCTTAGGGTCTTGTAGTGGGGCATCTGCCATTTCTCTCTTCACAGATAAAAGGCCATTGGTTGTCTCATTGTAAGCCATCAAGTTTTGTGGAGATGAAATGCTTGAATTGATTCCAGCATAGTTCATAGGAGTCCCTGCCCCACGATCATTACCAATAGCAGGATAATTGACAGTTTGCTGGATACCGGTTTGGGACAGCATTGAAAAATTAGCTGGTCTAAATGTCTGAGAGCCACCTGACATATTTTGGATGGCAGTGTTATCAAGGCCTTGATGAACAGCATTGCCACCTGAAATACCCATCTCATCTGATTTCATATTTTCAGAAACCCTGTCTATGCACACCTTTTTGCCATGAGACATGTTATTGGATGTGACAACAACTTCAGGATTCTGCCTTAGCCTTCTCTTTTTTCCAATACCAAGGTTCAGCTGCAAGATATGTAAGACACTTAGTTTGAACAGAGGTATTATACCTCCAGTACCAGTTATTTCTGGTTTCTAAGCGTTGTACCTTATGAGGAACAGGATCCTGACAAAGTCGGTCCAACTTAGGAGTAGGATCTAAACAAAGTGCTGGTTGTAGAACTTTCACAATCCGTGCCTCAGCTTCCTACAAAAATAAACGTGGCACCATAAAAGATATGTTTCAGATAAACAGATTAGATTAAGTTATATTCCAGATCCTTCTTTTGAATAACTTTACGTGGGTACTTGACTCTACATCCATTTTGCCATGTTCCATTGCCATAAGTTGTTGGTGATGAATCAGTTTGAACAAAAGTAACTAGGCAGTACCAACTTTCATAAAAAACTCATGGGCTCACATACCCAGTTTTCAGTTCAGAGATTCAAATATTTTATATTAAATGCATGGTTTATAGTTATTTTATATTAAAAGAAAAGAAAAACACAAGCATAAGTCAATCCATTTTCAGAATAAAACAAAGGAAACAATATACTTACCATGAAATCTCGGTAACTCCAGGAATCATCAGATAGCCGAGGAATGTCCCTTACAACATTTTCAAAAGTCATTTGCAGCCTCACTTTATTCACAACAGGTAGTCCTAGCTCAGCAGATGGTGCAGGTGCTTGATTGGAAGCATGCTTTCGATAATCACGTATCTAGAAAGAAAAACACTTCTTTGTGTCAGTGAGCACATTAGAAAGCAAGTATTGCAAACCAACAATCACTCATATCTTAAGAAACCGGGCACCAGTTAGTTTAGATATTGAGCATTTGCGCACAAGATTCATGTGGTTTCAGAATATGATTTGATTTGTTTTGTGGGAATTAGTTTTAATTTCTGCATTACTACTTGTGTTCTAGCCCCAAGTTGTTTGGAGTTTTCCGAAACAAATGGTGGATGGTTTAAGATGTAAACTGGTCATATGAGCAAAAGAACAACAAATGACATTATGTAGCATAAGGACCACTTAATTATTACAGAATAGTTGTTTTAGTAATTGCCATTAGATACATAACTTCTATGGTAAATTGGCCTGTGAAAAGGGTATGCAATCTTCTAGACAATTTATTATCTCTATCATATAGGAAAATATATACTAGCTGTAACTGGGAATATAGAACATAAAGCAAAATAAATCAGTATAAGGCTTGTGATAAGATTTTTCAACAATCCTTTGCCTTACATACATTAATTACATATCATGCCTCAAGTCTGATAAAATAACCAACCTCACAGATGACTGATCCATTGTAGTACTTGCTTGGTATCTCATCAAGTATATCTTCAGGCAGTCTCCCAGATTCAATTGCCTGCAGGTGATGAAGCAAAACGGCTTATTAAAATGTATTGGCATTAATCGTGATCAACATGGCATAACTGTTTCCAGTGATTTTAGCAAGCAAAAAGGAGAAAATTGATCAATCCATTAGAACAAAACAAGTAGCATTGCTGTTATTTTGTCCACGAACCCATTGTTGAGAAACACTGACACAAATTGCCAATTAATATGACGATAATCAGCTAAAATAAAAGTTCGTAAAAATCCATAATCACAGCATCTAACACAAGTTTATATTGGGATATGTGATTTGTTCTTACATTAATACATTCTGGTTTGAAAGGTAGAAGAATAGATTAATTTACTGAAATCCATAACTGTAAAGACACATGGTATTGAACCAAGAAGCAGTATAAATGGATGAATAAAACTTAGCTTTCAAGTTTACTCAATGACATCGATTATAAACTCAACAAGAAATTTGTCCAAGCCTGGGCAAGCTTCTAAGCTAGAGCTTGGATTGGCAAGTTGAAGCTACTCAAAGCTTATGCACAAAATCATGCTTAAAGCAGTCATGCATTATTCAATGAAAATGCATGATCACATACAGTATAGGTGTATCGTTGGAAAAAGCGATAAGATAACAATTACTAGATTAATGTCTGCATTAGATAGAAAAGTAAAGTGTTGCATTATCAAGAAAACTAAATAAAGGTTATTGTCTTTCAAATTGTTTCTGCCCACGCCATTTATGTACAAATACTCATGATATTAATCTATTCTCCTCTTTCATCAGTAACAATAAGACAGCGAAGGCTGGTGAATCAGTAAATATGCAGGCAAATTGATGTATCGTATACATTGAAAATCACATGGTTAAATTTCATGGACATCTCATACATGCAACCTCAAAGCGTTCCATCCAATAACCCACCATTGAAAGAATCTTGATCAAATAGAAAAGACCATCTGACATAGGCTACCAGATGTAGAACTACAAAAGAAATACAACATACTTACAGAAAACAATTTTTCAGACGCCTTGTCATAGGGATGAAGTGTTTTTCCATCCTGTATTGATGGCTGGCAAGGATCCATCTGAATAAAAAGGAATTTAGATTAAAATAACATATTTCTGTTGAACCTCCATATGATGAAATAGTAATTTTATAATTCACTACAGAAAATTATAGTTGGGGAACACACCGCTGCTGACTTTGCAATGAGATAGCCTCTATCATACAGACTGAAAGTGAAGGAAACCTCGTGCTCTGCACACAATGTTGACCATTTAGTATCAAATGTAGATAAACAGAATGATTTTGGATAAACATTTTTGATTGACAATACCTGGCAAAATTATCCTAGAGCATGCTGGTGAAATCGTGATGCCATTGGCATCACTAGCTCTTTCAACAACACCATCCTACATAAAGAGCACATGTCAGCATTTCATGGTAGATAGGAAAAATGATTCTTAAGGCAAGAAAGTTGCATACTAAAATTATGCAACAAAACAAAAACCATAAAAATAATCTCCAGCCGGACAAAATTCGAAACAAACAAGATATATCACAAACTGAGGCCTTCCTAATTTTTAGGAAGCCAAGTTGAGCTAAGGAAACACCAGGGATCAAAATTTGAATTGTCTACTGCCCAGTGAAAATGGAACGGTAAGTGTGTTGGTGTCACACCTAGAACTTAGCCTTCATCATCACATTACTTAAAATGATTAACCTCAAAAGTCTAGATGTATCCACCAGAATACCAGATGGATTATATGATCCTACGACAACTAACCAATGTGGAAACTGGAAAGAAATCATATTTGTATTCAAATGAGAAGGGATTTTAACATGCTTAATTGTGCATTTTTTTTCAAGACCAAATCCTCCCAAACTACATAATAAACCACAAGTCCAATAAATATCCATGGTCAACAATGTTAGGATCTAGGATGAAACAGAAAAATAGTAAACAAAAAAGAAGGATTATTTAGTCCTTATCACTGACATGCTATTGCCCTCTAAATCCATTAACCCTAAAGATCAAGCTTCCGTGTAAATGCTTCCGAAGAAACACGAAAATATTTCGATTTTTTTCTCACAAACTGCTTTGAACTCGAGAAAAATTTAAACCAATTCGCAACCAAAGAGCACTCCAGATACAATCTCTAACGCGTAATTTCACTTTCAAACCAATCCATTCAGGGTAGGAGAAAAAAAACCACAATTTGGAGTGTAAAATCCTCTACTCGGGACCAAAAGCACGAGGTTTCGAGTCAAAAATCGCCGGAAAAACCCGACCTTTCCGCGACGACGACGACAACAATCACACACAACCCAAATGGGCGCAAATTCGCCACGAGATACCAACCAAATTTCGAAATTTTGTTTAACCCCCAACTCTTCCACCCACAAAAAGCCCCCAGATCGCCGGCGCCCCAACGCCTCCGCCGACCATGTATCGACCAAAACCCACCCGAGCAAGCAACCAGAAACCCTCCTCCTCACCTCGCGCTTCGCCTCCTTCTCGGCCGCCTTCTCCGCCGCGACCGCCGCCGGCGCCGGGGCGGCCACCCGCGCGGCGGGGTGGACCCGGACGCCCACCTTGGACAGCTTGAACGAGATCCCCATCTCCGCGCGCCCCGAGGGGGCTCACCTCACGTCCTCCCACCCCGCCCGCCGCCGCCACCGAGGGTTCCCCCCCTACGCGTCTCTCCGCCACCGCCGCCGCCGCCGCCGCCGACGACGAGCTCTCGTCGGGGGAGTTAGAGAGAGAGAGAGAGAGAGAAGAGGTGATGAGCTCGGTGTACGGGTCACCTATGTAGAGAGAGGAGCGGTTTGGGCGCGGGGGACGTGTCACTGACAGGTGGGGCCCCGACGCGGGCGGACGAGTCGGATTGGTGTACGGTGTACGGGGGTGGTGTGGTGCGGCCGGTCCATGGGAATTGGGAAGGGATGTGCGTGGACGTGGTTCACGGTGGAACTTTGGTTTGGAACCGATCGATCCGATGTGTCCAAAGGCGGCCCAACCCAACCTCCGATCGAGATTTTCTGCGGCGCAGATGCACAGTACTCCTACGCTACTACTCGCTCACTGATACATGGTCCAAGGGTTTATGCGACACATGTCATTTGATTATTAGTATATTCCATCTCAAAATGCTTTGTGTACATTTGCTTTAATAAATGTAAATTAATCGCTCTTTTTAGAAAAATATAATTGTCAAAAACCAACTAGTTGACAATATATATCATTAGCATTACACCATGACATGTTTTATACATTCATATATGGTGGATAGTACTAACCAGTTCAAATTCATTGACATAAGAAAGGACCCACCTTTTTCATGTAGCTATATAGAAGAGCTTAATGCATCTTTAAATTCCATCGCACATATTTTGTAGTATGCATGCCTAATGTTCCTTTGTTTTCGTGAACTATGTAATGTGCGGGACAAATATATCTAGTGTAGTATTTGCTACGAGGCATACATTCTCCTATGGATTGTGGGGTCCACTTTGGCTAGTTGGGCATTAGATTTGGGATGGATGGTATGAATTAATTCCTCCTTACAACTATTGACACGTCCAATTATTAAGGAATAATAATTATTATTAATCGTACATTAAATAAACAGAAAAACAAGGTAGGATTATTCATCTCCTCTCTATCTTCTCTTTCAGGTCTTTTGGAAGCTGACCAAGTTAGCCAAACACTTTTGAAACAACCTTCACCTCCTATATAAGCTAGCTTTCACTAAAACTGGAGTTTGAAACTGGGATATAGAAGATAGAGCCATACCAAATAGTCGCTTAAAAGGAGGAAGAGGGGTCAGAGAAGGAGGTATGATTTTTTTTTCCTCTTAGTGAAGGGTTAGGGGATACATATTCTTTTGCAGTACTGCATTTTAGAATGGAAGTAGCTATATTTATGGCGTTATATTTTTCACCAAAAAATAGTCAGCATGTATTTACATTGTAAGTCCCAAGATTACATAGTAATTACATGTGTAAGTGGTGTGTAAATGAGATGTAAGTGGGATGTAATTAACAGTGGCGAATCTAATGAAAATTAAGGTGGGGCTTATGAAAAACTACTACAAACATATCTACCAGTCTATCACCAATCAAAACATCAAACTTGTACCTAAAACGAAAGAAAACAAACTTCACTGTGAAAATGTAACAAATCTACAAGGCTCTAGTATGTTGCCATCGGCCGTGTGTTTTCTCACCTGACCCAAACTACTGTTAGCTGACTAGAGGACATATCAATGCCCAAGACGGCGTCAGGATCTTCTCAATCCTCCCGCTGCATCCATGCTCTTTCTACTTCATACCCTTCTTTGATGAGATTTGCCTAATTAATTGACCCTGGAGTAGAGAAATACATTAGGCATTAATGTGAATGGAGCTGGGGCTTAAGCCCCAAGCCCCCAACTAGCCCCAACGGTAGATTCGCCCCTGGTAATTAACTTCGTTAGTCATCTCTAATAATTACACTTAATTAACACATTACCTGATAGAAAAGACGTGCACATATAGGTCTGTAGTGTTAGTTTTAGAGCCTGTTTGGCACAGCTCCAGCTCCAGCTCTACCCCTCCTGGAGCTGGAGTTCAACCAAACAGTTTCAGCTCCACCAAAACTTGGAGTGGAGCTGGGTGGAGCTCTCTCACAAAATGAACTAGAGTTGTGGAGCTGGGTTTAGGCAGCTCCACAACTCCACTCCAGACCCAACTCCTGGAGCTAAATTTAGGAGTTAGAGCTGTACCAAACAGACCCTTAGGGTGAGCTTCTTTCTCTCACTCATTCGATGTTTGAGCGATAATCTACTCTTGATCACTAATACATCGATGATAGATTGCAGGTAGCCAGCGCGGATCGTGAACCACGCATACACAAACATAATATTCAGCACTAATCTAAAGCAAAATCGAAGGGCTGAAAACTCGACTGTAATCAACGAGATTTTGTGGCGACACAAATATAAAAAAAACTGTTTTGAGATTGATGAACAAGAGGTGCATAGCAAACTTTCTATGTGGTATACACGTTGAAGAACAACATGGAGTCATAGGAGAGGTTGTGTGTCCCGTAGCTAGGCTCTACCCCATAGGCCATGCAACTATGCAATACTGTCAGGGTTACTAAAGCTGAACCCAGGGAAGTATACTTTTGGAGTACCATCGGGGAAGTTACTTGGTTTTCTTGTCTCCGGACGAGGAATTGAAGCAAACCTTGAGAAGATCAAGGCCATCGAGAACATGAAGTCATCCACAAAACTCAAAGAAGTTCAGAAGTTGACAAAATGCATAGCAACACTAAGTTGATTCGTTGCCAGTATGGGAGAACGAGAACTGTCTTTCTTCGCTTTACTTAAAAAGTAGGACAAATTTGAATGGACGCAGGATGCCGAGAACGCGTTTATCGCGCTCAAACGGTACTTGTCCAACCCCCTGTACTAGTTGTCTGTCAACCAGTGGAAGAGCTATTCCTTTATATTGCCGCCACACCTTATTCTGTTAGTACCGTCATAGTTGTCGAGAGGGACAAAGTACAACACCCCATATACTATGTCAGCGAGGCCCTCCACGACGCCAAAACCCAATATCCCCAAATACAGAAGCTGCTCTACGCTGTGATTATGACATCATGGAAACCGCTTCACTACTTCTAGGCCCACAAAGTCACGGTCATCTCTTCTTTCCCCCTATGCGAGGTGGTCAGGAACAAAGATGTTGTAGGACGCATTGCCAAGTGGGTCATCAAGCTCAGCTAATTTGATGTCCACTTCGTTCTGAGAACAGCTATCAAGTTCCAGGTTCTCGCAGATTTTGTTACCGACTGGACTATTCCTAATAACAGTATAGCTGATCAGACAGATAACGAGACATGGAAAAATGACCTTCGATAGAGCACTCAACAGCTAAGGAGCAGGGGCAGGATTTATTCTGACATCTCTAACTGGAGATCGGTTCAGACATGCAATACACCTCAATTTTCGAGCAACCAATAACATCGCAAAGTACGAAGGGCTACCATCCGGGTTACGAGCCGCCGTAGCACTCGGAGTAAAGCGATTAATTGTGAAAGGGGACTCAGAGTTGGTCGCCAATCAAGTGCACAAGGACTACAAATGCTCCAACCCCGAGTTAGCCAAATACCTCACCGATGTCAGGAAGCTGGAGCGAAAGTTTGACGGTGTCGAAATTTGGCATCAAAGATAAGCCTAGACAGGGGATACCCACATACCATATTCTGAGGGTATTGGGACATATACCTTCTCGACGTTAGAGATCATAAGATAAGCCCCGTTGAAGTTACAATATCCCCAGAAGGCCCGCCACTATCGACATCAGAGATAAGCCCCATCGAAGTTCGGTATACCACATAAAGAAAGCACGTTCCGAACCACTTATCATCTCTTAAGGTGTGAATTAACCACACATTTTACAATGTCCAATTTTGATCTTATTCACAAGACTATTATACACTTTTTTGAAGTTATGTGAAGAAAGGACTCTAGAAGCTTCACTTGCAGCGTCATGCAACTTGGTGGTCTAGTGTGGCCAAGAGTGGACCCCTAGGACCATGAGAGAAATGTGCATTTTGTGGCAAGATTAAACTCTATTTATTTGTCCAGACATTTCGTAGCGAAAGAAATAAGAATATTAGACACACTACAGAAAATGTGGGGTAAAGTTTAAAGATACATTAACCTCTTTGAGTTGGCCACATGAAAAAGGTTCCTTTTTATATGTTGACAAATTTGAGGCGGTTTGTATCTTTCACTTTCTGTTCACTATGGATGTATTAATCATCTTGTAGTACAAGATACAAACAGAAAGTGAAATTTGTTAGGGAAAAAACAAGATACAACAGCAAAAGTGGCTGGCTACTACTACAATACAATACATAAGGACTGATCCAAACAAAATCACCCAAGGCTTTCATGAAGTACAAGGCTGTCAGATCATGGCGCTTCCATGTTGCGTGAGGCATTTCTGCATCACCACGTCAATTATAAAGCTTGTAGAAAATATTCCCTTTACGGTGAAACTGTAGGGAGGCCCCTACGCTATATTAAATTTCAAAAGGAAAAGTTTAATTACAAAAGTTTCTTTTTTTTCCTGCTCACTGGATTTTCCATGTCACCTATTTTAATCTTAGGAGCATGCATTAGCATTTTTCACTTAGGCCCTTGGTGATGTGCAAAACTGTTTCACCTGTGGCCTACCTTTATTAAGCATACTTTAGTAGGTTGGTAATTGTGTTCCTCTTTTCTTTTTTCTTTTCAACCAAGGGTTTAACTTTCAATATGTGTTATTTATTTACTGGAAGACCTGAAGGATTAAAAACAATAAAATTGCCATAAATAAAATGAAACGATATTACATGATCAAGTTAATTATATAAATCATTTATTATTGTCGGCACATTTTGCAATTTTTGATACTAAAGTAGAGTGACAAAAAGTTTTTCCTTTTTATTGTTCATGACGTCATTTGGTTGGTCTAGAACATTCGTTCCGTCCTATAAAATGCGCCCTAAGCCACCTCAATCATTCCCATTCCTCGTTCCTCCGTCAGTGGCCTCTCTTCTTCCCCTATCATTCCCATCCCTCGTTCATCCGTCAGTGGCCCCTCTTCCTTTTGTATTATCATGAGCATGTCTTCCCCAAAACATTTGCTCGCCTAGATATACCACTTCATGCGACCTCCGTCATCCGGGCCATTACTATGAGGTAAATATATATCCAAACCTTTTTTTCTCTGAATTCTCAAGATAGAAGCAAGTTAGCAGTTTCATCTTAGATCTATCTTATTATATCCATGTTTGATCATTTTGTTATGAAGCTAGGTCTAGATCTTGAAAAATAAAATTAGTAAGAAAACTAGTCTGGATTAACATAAGAGGCATGGAGCTGGTGACTGATCCACTTTCTGTTAACACTAGGCGGCTAGAGCCACCACTGGTGGAGACCAAGTTTATTTACCTTGCGCTCACCGGCTCACGCTAATAATTGGAAACAACGTGTCATTGGTAACTGATGATGTCGATGATTCTGTCATGTTCTAAAAATTTCTAGATCTACAACTTGCCACCAGTTGAAAAAAAAAGTTGATTTCTTAGTCCAATCACCATATGTAGTTAGACTCAAAGCTTGGCTATACTCGAGACTTATTTTTTCTGGCAGCCAAAAATTGTACGCATCTGTTCAAATTTATTTCTCTAGATCTATTTCATACTGGTTGAAATTCAAAAAAATCATGCTTACAAACTTACAATTTGAATCGCGCTCATAGCGAGAATTCGAGATAACTACCCGGCCTATATCCGAATTCCCCCCCACTCCACTTGTTAATCCCTAGTCGTTGAAAGCAACTACGAGGTTCAGTTTTAACCCCAACAAATAAAACTTTTACTTGGGGTGTCTGCCAATTAATATGCAAAGGTTGAGCCGGTGTGTCTGCATAAATCTTACAGACCTTGGCAGTATCCGGCAGCCAGCTAGCCAGTAGCCACCGCGCCAATAAACTCCAGCAGAACTAATCAGCAGCAGCGCCAGTTGTAGAGGAAGCATGAGCACCATGCACAGCCACAGAACAAACTTGATCATACAGCTAGAGAGGAGTGTAATGTATCACATCTCGCTAGATTAATCAGTAGACAGTACTAATCCCAGGACCTTATGATAGGATTTTATTTTCACCTTCTTCCAAAAAAATCAGCAGTTGTTTCACGAACTGATCAGCTGCTCAGGTGATAGCTGACACTGTGCGTGCGTGGCTGAGTGGCTGCCTTGTGGGCCCCCTTGGTCTGTGGTGACGTCAGCGGGTCACGCCCTCGGTTGACGTCATCCCAGCCGCCAGACCGTAGCACACGGATCTTTCTTTCCTCTCAAAATTAAATCATTTCAATTGATGTCAAAGGCAGTCTAAATAATATATACTTCTTCCGTTTCACAATATAAGTCATTTTAGCATTTTCCATATTCATATTGATGTTAATGAATCTAGACAGATATGAATGTGGATAATGCTAAAATGACTTACATTATAAAACGGAGGGAGTAACAGTTATATGTAAATCTTCATATGTGTTTACCATTTTCATCCCGTGTTCTTTTTTTTTTAGAACTCTCTTACCTGTTCAGGAGGGACGAAACATGGTGGGTGCTGAAAATTGACCGCACCGAGCCGACGAGCCTGGAATCGAAGATTTGGTCGAGGTATGCTTTTATCTTGTATGGTTCATCCCTCATAGATTTTGCATATATAAATTAGTTTCCTGGCTTGGTAATCCTTTGCTCATCATCTGTTTTTTTTTGTAACTTTGCTCATCACACTGTTCATCTCCACAAACCAATTTTCCAATTGACAATTATTCAGGTTATTGAGAAGAAGCCTCGTGAGTCTTTGCAACGCGTACAATATGCGAAAGCCATTGACCACATAAACAGTGGGTTATCAAATGATAAGCAGTTAATGGTTATTCATATGGACTTGAAGACTTGGAGGTGATTTATTGTTCTCCCTAAACAGAACTCCCTTTCTAAATTTGGCCTCTGTCAAGCTTCATGTTTATAATTAGTTTTCTCTTCAAATGTTAACACATGTTGTTTGCAGCTGTGAGCTGTTTCCATGCTTGCTAATGGTGGGATTTGCCTCATTAGCTCATTCAGACTTTCTACATTGCCAACTTACTACAACATCGTTACCTGATCACACTCTAAGGTAAATTTCAGAGCAATATACACACTAGCAACGTACTATAGTGTAACATGGCATATACAGAACTCTAGATTTATCATTACTACATGTTTAGATTGTGCACCTTTGCATACTGATACCACCTTGAATAGTATTCTTTTCTTTTTCTTATTCTACTTTCGACATGTATTACAGGGAACAAAACGATGTTACCGGTGCAAGTAGCAGTACTAGCATGAATGAACCCAAATTTGGGATAATAGAGATACTGCCAATTGTGCTGCAAAAGGGAGTGCTCAGGACTAACTGCATAGACAGCCGAGACCGCACAAACAGAGCCCAAATTGTGGATGGACTAGTCGGCTTGGGGCGCCAGCTGAAGGCATTGGTGCAGACTAAGGGTTTGGAGATTCATATAGAAGAGCCCTTGTCAAGCACCTTGATGCTGTTGTATGAGGAAATGGGGGATGCATTGGCTCTTCAGTTTACTGGCTCTGCTGCTCAAAACAAGGTTTATGTTACACTTAAATTGTCAAGCCAGTTTGAATATTGAAAAGAGCTCGTTGGGCAGTTCAATAATTTATTTTCTTCTTACTTGTGGGCACCTCCTGCATTAGTACTTAGATCTTGAAATTTAGTTGCTGCAAATGGCAGTTCAGAATTATACAACTTGCAAGACAATAAACAGTGCACACATTTTCTTCAGAATTCCAACTCCATGCAATTCGCCTAAGTGACTAATGTTTCTTGACGCATTAGGAGTTTTGGAAGCAAAAAGGGCAGTGGAGTGCAATGAATAAGCTGACCCGGAACATCCAACATTTTGTGAGCCATGCTTACATGGACAGTGAAAAGCAGAATTCTCCAAACATGTAAGTGGCTTTTAGTTATATACCTACTAAAATATCATATCCCTGACAAAAGCAATAAGACGTTTTGAACGAAACAATTTTTTTTGAATGAATAGAGAAGTTGTTGATGTTTGCATTCTATTTCAAATTCTTGGGACATTTCCAACCCCAACTGGGAAAGCCTCCAATTTGGAGGTTTTGGCTTGGCTAGCACCCGCCAAAGGCAAGTGAGTCCTAATGAAGACCAACATGAAATTGATAGATTTGATATTATCCTAACTGTTAGTTGTGGCATTGAATCCTAGGTCTTGACCTGTTTATACTATGATAAACACTAATATTTGTTAATTAGTAAAATAGTGACCAAACTAGATCATGGGTGAGCTTACAATCTCAAAGTTATACCGTCTGTTACAACAACTGATCAGGCTATGTAATAGTTACTTGGTTGACACCTTAAAATATAAACCCCACTATGTTATAGTTTATTTGCATTTTAATATATATCTACCACTATTCTAAGTTTAATTGTTTATCTCTATCAGGTAATAGAAGAAACTCCACTGCTGTACAACCATCCAACAATCTCAAAAATCTGCAACATATCTAACCACGTTGCGTGAAGGATATGAAACCGGTAGCATGGAGGAAACAAAAAGGACTACTATAATTACTCAGCTTGTGAAAAAAATGTTGAGAAAGTTCATATACTTGAGAAGTAAAGCCAGTGCCAGCATCCATTATTAAAGCCCACAGATTCGAACAAGAAGCTACTGAACTAATGAACAATCCATCTTCATTTCCTTCTGTAATATGCTGTGCCAACGTACCATCTGCAACATTGTAGTGATACCTGCAAAAGAAGTGTGGCTAGTGTGAAATTTATACTGGTCTAGGCAACAGTTCATAGGATGCTCTGCAAGGAATATCATAAAAACATTTATCCTGGCATCTATGTAAAATAGACATGATTTGGGATTACTATAGGAGAATCTTAACAAGGAGCACATTCACAGTCCATTCAAGTTCAATTCAGTTCTGGTATTATAAGTGGATCTGATGATGGGGTTAGTGAAAGATGCCAATCTTCTCGGGCCAGTTGATGTGCATTCAGTATATATGGAGAAACATATCCTTGTGACATTCAATTTGTGTAAACTCTTATCTTAGTTGACCACATAGATAAAGATGGAATGTTAAAAGGAGTATTTGTTCATGATGTAATTGTCTCCTCTGTAATTACAGCCCAAAAAAACGTTGTTTTTGTTCTATACAGTCTCTTTTCTCGAACACGTGTTCTATAAAGTCTCAATATCTCATCATTGCTTCTTCTCTATATTGTTATTTGGTGTTTTTTCATGTTAATTGGTTGGATTCAAGCAGGACATAAAAATGGTTTAGGCTTTTTTTTCTTCATCCGTGCAGTTTCTCTAGTTGCACAAAGTTGAGGACTTCGTAAAATGCCAGTTTACCACATAGTTGAGGGGGGCAACCCACTTTTTCCACAACAGCATGCGAAATACCTTTTTTGGTCCCCCCCCCCCCGTGCTCTTTATCTTTCTCCTCTCACTCTACCTCTCCTCCATCTTGGGTAGCCGCCATGCCTAGAACCACTGCAAATACTTCTGCTCCCACCCCTGTCCGCAACCTAGATCCACTGATGAGCTCCACCGCACTCGAGTAGAGATGAAAAATGGCTTAGATACCGAAGGAAACTAATTGTCCACAATTCTTTTCATATTCATTTCAGATTCAGAAACAAAAACGAATATCCATGGCATGAAAACAAAAAGAAATATTATCAAATACAGATAAAGGACAACAGGGAAGCGAAACAAATATGGTCATTAATATTTATCGAATCATAAAACCCCCCTTATAACTGCCTTCCAAAAATCAACGGAGAAATATAAATTGTTGTTGCATATCAAAGAATAGATCAAATTATTTAAATTGTAGCAACTGTATATATGTATATGTTAACGCCAAAATTTGGTAAGCCCCGAAGTCATCATCGGCCTAGAGTCAGTATCGACTTCAAAGTCCTGGAATTTACTGATGGAAATTGTCAGCTGCCAATAGTTGGATTCTTGATGGATTCGGTTAAGAAAATTAATCAATTAAATGAAGTTTATCTAGAAGAGACCAAGTTCAAGGAAGACACAACTTGGGAATTATCTATTAATTAGGCATAGTCGGGTAGTTTCCTTTTATTTTTAGGGAAGTGTGTTTAGAGTTCAATCAGGACTTGTATCTTTTACTTTATCTTTAGGAAAGTTTATGTCTTGTCCAATAAGAACTAGTATCTATCTATGGGTATAAATCGCCACCCTTTTTGTTTTCGTCTTTCTCGATGAGCTAGTTCTTGTTTCAAGTTGGGGTTGCATTAATTAGCTTCGATCTCCGACGAGGGGTAAGGCTTGTTATGGCTGCTTGCATTGTCGGGATTAGTGCTTCCATCGCTTCGACACTCTAATCTTGTCCATGTATGACATCGTGTTATCATATACATTATATAATCTAGATTGATAGTGTTTTCTACTTGCATCGACTGATCTCTATCTAGGATTTTGTCGATATTGGCTAGATTACTTTGTTGGCTTAGATAATATAATGTGTCCACCACCCTAAATATCAATCAAAGGCTTGATTGTTTAGACTTTATGCTTCTTTTCACATTTAGTGTTGCATCAATTAGTTTTGACCTACTAAGTCGTGTTTAGAATCATAAAAGCTAACTTGCCTTTGATTGCCAATAAGGGTTTCATCAGGGTTTCAGCCTATGAGTTATCTGGACGTTGCATCGGCTTATAAGGATTACATATAAGTTGGTTCTAGCCGATTGTAACAAATGTTTTACTGATTATCTAATCATTTGGATTTAACAATATCGGATCTCCAGCCGATGCATGCTTTAACCTATTGCACGTGCGCGTGCCACAGCTTGCATCCTACGCCGCCATCCGCCCCGCCCCCATTCTCCTCCTTTTCGTGGGGCGTTGCGCGTGTGCTGTTGCTGCCCGCCATCCTTCTCCATCTTATCCAGGAGCTCGAGAGGCGAGGTGCGGATTGACGACAAGCTTGGAGCTCCGGTGCTGACGCGGTACCAGTGCTCCGATGAGTTCCCGCTCTGGTGTCACGGAGCCTGCTGCTATGACCAGGTCCAGCGAGCACTACCATGCTACTAGCCACGCGGTTCTCCTGCTCGCTTCATCGGTTCGCTTGTCGTCCACCTCGTTGCTTGTTCTGCTTGTGTGCTCTAGCTCACGAGCCAAACGAGCTAGCTTGAGCTTTCAAACAAGCCGAGCTAAGCCAGGACTTTAGCTCGTTAGGATAACAAGCCGAGCCAGCTCGTTATCCCAATCAGCCAGACCGAGCTGAGTCGGGCCAAGCCAGCTCAAAATCCACCCCTACCTAGATAGCCTTTTTCTAAATTTTCTAATTTTTTTTAAAAAAGGAAAAATTCGCCCACCTAGCCCTCCCACCACACAAATGTGAACAATACATTTGGTCGGGATAACCACTACAAGAAGGGATTGGGATATTTATAGTGTGTAATATCGGCAACGGCCAATAAATGGAGACCATCAATAACCGTAATCATTGGAGATGGGATTTAACCATAATCTTTGCCAGGCATCAACCTATCCCCATTATCGATGGGTGTCATCAGTGACGGCCCCAGCCTAGAGGCCTATGGTGAGTGTTTGTATTGGTGCTTCTGTGTTGGGGTTTATTCCGACCCTTCAAAGGGGACGCCTATGTAACGGGCTGCAAGCCCCCATCATGGAAGGTCTGTTCACGATGTCGAGTTCTGGATTCTGCTTTCTCAAATTTGTATTTAGATATCCATTTTGATGAAAAATAGCAAGAGAGGCTCGCAAGCTCTTTGCTTATAGCCTGAAGGTGGCAAAACATTTGGTTGGTTTGAAGGTTCTGTTTTTGTCAATGTTGGAGAAATCCTGTACTTCTAATCTTGTGATTAGACAGACCAAATCCAAACATGATAAATAATTCCTACATCAATATATAATAAACTAACAATAGTTCATTCTCTTCAAGAAAAGTTAATGCATTATATATTGTTGTGGCTTTTAGCCTTGGGTCTAATATAATCAAAACCAGTGCCGTGCCCTTGTATCATGGAAGCTGGTATTGCTGTTGCCTAACCTAAACTAAACCGAAAACCCATCATGCAAGTATCCTTCCTTGGACTTAGACTAATCAGCTAATTGAGCATAGCTTTTGATGCGACGAGTTGGAAGGAAATGATAAACAACACCTCACCAATCGTCACATAGAAGAAAGGATAGGATCTCAAACACCCATTTGTGCATGTTCCAATTAGTTAATCCTTCCTATGTTATAATGTATATAGCCGTGGCAATGCCCGAATTTGTTTTTCCCTCTAATTTTAATGTAGTTTCTAAGACAATGCTGATAGCACGTTCCATTGAGGTATTAGTGAGGTTATTTTTTCACTATTAAAATGTTTGGCGTAACCTCTGTCTTGCTCTTCTTAACTATTGAAAAGAAATTAAAAATTTCCATGCATGAGAAAGACCATAACATGATTTGGTTGGTCGATTTTTGGGCTAAAAGGGAAGTTAAGTACTGTAGCAGAAATGACAATAGGCTATTTTTCATCATGCAGATAATTAAGTGGGTTGTATTTGCCATGGATGATGGATTGTTCAGTAATCTTGAATATTTTTCCTCTCAGAGCTATTTCGAAAACTGAACCTATACTCTGCTGTATATATCATCCTCGCCTGTTGCGGATTTGCGATCTTGGATCGAATAGGTCATGTTCATTTTTTCCATTTCAGAAAATTTAGTTTATCACTGAAAACAGCTATTAATTAATTACAGAGAAATACATTATACAAACAAAAGCCACTGCTAAAACAATCTCAAGACACATACTTACATCATATTTTGCGATGAACTCATGACTGAACAGTGAATAACTGAATACTACTTCACTATTGCTGGGGAAAAACACTGTACAAGAAACTGAAAACGCATCAAGAACAAGTGACCTGTTCACTGGATCGGCATCATCAGGTGCCATGCCATGGCTTGCAATGGCCGCCAATGGCGGTGTGATTTGACAGCATCAGAAGCAGAACGAGCCGTCGTCTGCGAAGCTCCATAGCGCCGCCGGCCAGTGGTCGCTCGCCGCTTGGTCGACGGCGGCGCTGTCGCCGCCGTGCGCGAGCAGGCTCTCCAGGGACTCGTACGCGCCGCCGGCGAAGTAGGAGGCGAGGCCGCCGTGGACGTCGTACGGGTCGAACACCTCCGGGTCGTCGACGTTCTCGGACGCCACCGTCGCCGGCGGGGCTGGCTGCGAGGTGTGGCTCGTCGTCGGCATCGACTTGGCGCCGCCGTGCCCGGGCTCGCCGACGAAGGAAGCGAACGCCGGCGCGGGGACATCGCTGGACGCGGACGCGGACGCCGCCGTGACCTCGCTGGTGGCGGGCGGAGACGACGGCGAGCGCGTGGCGGCGTGGGCGCGGCGCTTCTTGCGGCGGTGAGCAGCAGCCGAGGGCGGCGGCGCGGAGGGGAAGTTGGGCTTGGCCTTGGCGCCGCGGAGGCGGCGGGCGGCGGCGTCGTAGGCGCGCGCGGCGGACTCGGCGGTGGGGAAGGTACCGAGCCAGACGCGCACGCCGCGCACGGGGTCGCGGATCTCCGCCGCCCACTTCCCCCACGGCCGCTTCCTCACGCCGCGGAACCGCCTCGCGCCATGGCGCTCTGCAAGATTCAAGACAAGACAAACACAACAAGAAACTCCTCTCAGTCCACGCTAAATTCTGCAGCTGATGCAAACCAATTCTTGATCGATCGATCGCCTCACCATGTGGAATCACCGGCGGCGGCGGCGGCGGAAGAACCACCACGCCGTCCTCGCTGTCGTCGTCGTCGACGACGACGTCGTACTCGTCTACCTCCTCGGACTCGGAGTCGGAGTCGGAGTCGTCGTCGCCGGCGTCGAACTCCTCGAAGGCGGCCTCGAAGTCCTCGTCGTCGCTGATCCGCCGCCGCTTGTTCTTGTTGGTGTGGCCGCCGGAGCGCGGCGACGGTATGAGGTCGGCGAGGATCGCGCCGCCGCACATAGCTCTAGCTCTGGATGGGTTGGGGGTAGGTAGGTGAGTTTGGTTGGAGTTTGATTGGGTTTGAGACATCGGAGAAGACGATGGGGGTTTATATTTATAAAGGAGGAAGAAAGGTAGTACGTTAAACTTTGGCGGGAGTGTACGTACTTGATCATCACAAGTTGACAAATTTATGTACTACTGTACTATACTATCTCCAATCTATTATAAATGCAGTTGTAAGTTTCCGTGTCCAACGTTTTGACGGTCAGTTTTATTTGAAAATTTATGATAAAACTACAAAAAATAATCACATATAAAATATTATTCATATTTTATCATCTAATAACTATAAAAATACTAATCATAATTTTTTTCAAATAAAACGGATGGTCAAATGTTAGATATGAAAAATCGCAACTACACTTGTAATGGGATGGAGATATAATTTTCTTTGAATGAAAATTAAAAGATGGCATTTTTTATTTATGTTTTGGGGTACAAATTCGTTCAAGTTTAGTTGCTACCTAGGAGCTAGCTAGGTCACTATTTTGAAAATTGACATATTTTTATCTCGGGTTTTTTAATTAAAAGGTTTGGTTTACATACATGTATTATATGGTGCCACGTGAGAAAAAAAAATCATTTGAACGAGTAGATGAGACGTGGGTAGAGGTGAATTGCGGTGCATTTTTTATTGCATAAATGTCACTTCTGTCAAGAATGAGCGCATTTTCCACTGGAAATTAGCTTTATCGTTGTGAAGTTAATTTCTATGTAATTCTGACGTTAAAAGGAAGACCTAAATTGAAGAGCTAATTTTGTTCCTAATTTGAAAATGTATGCAAACAAAACTCTTCGAGAGGCGAAGTGAGTGTATCTCAACTGGTTATATTGCTTGTGGTGGAATCTATCTACACGAGTTGTACGGACTATTTAAACAACCCCACAGCAATTTTAAGCATTAATAGAATACTGTCTATCCATTTCTAAAAAATGAAAATATTCGTTCTTTCATCCAAATGAAAATAAACTTAATAGAGGCAAACCCAACGTTTCAATGTAGGTGCTAATTACTTTTATAAACATGTAAAAGATTGCAATATGTATTTGCTAAAAAAATAAAAAAACAAAAAGGTGCCTACACTATTTCATTTATAAAACTGCAAGTTTTCTTCGTATTCCACCGATGAAAACTGACAAAAATAGAAGCAAATGAAGAAGGAGAACGAGCTCTACACCTTTTATATGGAACCCAATCAAAGATTTGAGGTCGAAAACCTTCCCCCCTAATTTGTGGATGTTTAGGAGAGAAAAAACGCCGGCCATGCATGGCCCCGGTCAGGCCGTGGGCTTATATGCCCCCCGACCATCGCAAGCGGTCGCCTACTGTGGGCCGCACGGGATAATCGATTATCCTGTGCGGTCAGCTTAGGACAACCGCACGCGATAAAACGATTATCCCGTGCGGTTGTCCTAAGCAGACCGCACGGGATAATCGATTATCCCGTGCAGCCCACTGCCCGACCCCGGCATTCGCCTGGTTGCAGGCGGAGCCACTTATGGCCAGCCTGGAACCAAAGTGAGCCGCCGTCCAGGATAATCACATCTGTAGTAGTGATCTTAAACATGACACGATTGCTTGTATTTACAACTAATTATTCTTTTCAGTGCAAGCGATATACTCATCGACTGCGAGGTGTCTAATGACCTCGTCAATCTCAAGTATGCATTCATAGGGATCTCAAGTATATATTTATAGGGATCGAGAGGTCCACATCTCAAGTACAGTGAACTTTCCTCGAGGATAAACTTATAATAAACGGTTGAAAAAAAAAAGTTTGTAATTAGGTTTATCACAAGAGAACTATTGAATAAAGGGATAAGTCCATTTTACACCCCTCAACTCTTTGCTTTGTCTAAATCATACCCTCGAACTATAAAACCGGATATCTGACACCCTTAAACTATCAAAACCGGACATTTTACACCCTTTAGCAGTTTTAGGCTGGTTTTGGTACAGCTAGATGCCACGTCAGATGCCACATCTAAAAAAATACACATCAGCAAAGAGGAGGGTCCCACTTGTCAGTTCCATTCCACTCTTCTTCTTCCTTCCCCTCTACCTCACTCTCCCCTCCATTCCTGGAGCAGCCGAAGTGGCCAGTGAGCTCCATCTGTGGAGCGCCCCCTCCTCGCCGCTCGGAGCTCCACGCCCTTCCGCGGCCGCCGGCGGTAACACCGCCCAACAAGCTCGAGTTGGAGGTAGAGACAGTGCGGGCGGCTCCAAGCAAGCTCATGGCAGATACAGCGCGGGTGACGACAAACTCGTGGTGGTGGAGGCCTAGCAGCGTCGGCTCCTCCATCAAGCTCGTCGTGGACTCGAGGCCGCGCTGCTGGCACCCGTCTTCTTCAACCGCAGCAAGGGGGAGGGGAGGGGGTGGATCCGCATCCATCAACCCTCGCCGGAGCTTGCCGGCGACCTCTCTTTTCCGAGCTTGCAGCCAACCCCCTCTTCTCCGACCTCGGCCAAGAAGGCGGGCTCCGCATCGAGGTCGCCACCAACCTCCCTCTTCTCCCGAGCATGGCCTCGTGGCCGCGGCCAACCTTCCCCTTCTCTCAAGAACAAGATCGAGCGCCACCACCGCTTGGTCAAGGACGAGATCGAGCTCAAGCTCCGCATCCGCTGCCGCCTAGTCGAGCTTGCGTTCCTCGTCCCCAAGCTCCGTCGCCTCCGCCGAACTCTACGTCCCCAAGCAGCTCGAGCTCCGTCGGCGAGCTCGATTTCATGGTGAAGATGGAGCTCCTGGAGGTGGCAAGAGAGGCGAACCTTAAGCTCGTGCTCGCCGGTGGTCGGCGCGGAAGGGAAGGCTGGGGATATGCTTGAGCTCCGTCGGCGCTCAAGAATGCCACCATCACTGCTCTCCTGGTCTGGGATGAAGAAGGATAGAGAGAGAAAGGGAAGAAGAGATGGGGGAAGAAGAAGAGGTGGCTATGCATTGACATGTGGGTCTAATTTATATATTTTTATTTTTTTGCTGAATGGACTTCCACATCAGGCGAAAACCAGCTTAAAAACCACTTGAGGGTGTAAAGTGAATGGTATTGAAAGTTGGAGGATTTGAAATATTCGGTTTTAGAGTTTTGGGTGTATTTTAGACAAAATAAAGAGTTGGAGGGTGTAAAATGGACTTATCCCTTGAATAAACCATAAGTGAAAATGCATTATTTTTCGAGTAAGGGTTTGGTCGTTCCATCTGCTTCGTGATCATCGTAAGCAAGTCTGCATCAGTAGTGAGTCATCAATATGAGTGGGGGTTATTTCTTATTTAAACTATGTTGTTAGGGGAGAATATTTGAGCTAATCCACATTCTGACTTGCATCTACTCTTTTAAAAATGTGTACCCCTCTCCAGCCAATATAATTAGCACGCAACCCAAGAAAGCAGTAGGAACGCCAACAAGCAAAGGCAGTGCAAAAATATTAAAAGTTTGCTACCTTGTTATGTCAGGTGGTGCATCTCTATCTATTTAACAGAGGATTAAGATTAATTTGGATTCTATTTCTACCGTAAACACACATACTATATATAACTATAAGTTCTATTTTGACTTTTAAAAGCATGTTTAGTACTTATGTTGTTCGTAGAGTTTAAGAACCCATATTTTCAGTCGAGATAACTTTGTACTCCCTCCGTTTTTTAATATATGACACGTTGACCTTTTTAAATACGTTGACTATTCGTATTATTCAAAAATATTATATAATTATTACTTATTTTATTGCGACTTGATTTATTGTCGAATGCTCCTTAGACCTGACATAAATTTTTTATATTTGCAAAAAAAATTTAAATAAGAAGAATGATCAAACGTTTTAAAAAAAATCAATGGCGTTATATATTTAAAAACGGAGATAGTAATATCTACTAACCATATTGGTGACCACTGTATACCATTAATTGACAAGTTCCATGTTACATCAACCCGACCAGGGAATCATTTTCTTTAGTCAATTTTTTATACCTACTCTAGATGGGGCTCTTGAAAGTTTGTCCAAAAACCATCTAAAATTAATCCCCACCTAGCTAGCTTTCGTGCATGCTACCTTCATCCTAAAATATAACAACTTTTAACTATTCATAACTAGAAATATTTATATTTTAGAAGGGGGGACTGAGTAGTTTTTCTTTTCCTCTAGATGCTCACTCGGTCACTCCCCTACTGTCACTAAACGCCAGGGGTCGATCTCACCCAAAGTAGACAGAAAAAATAACAATAACATTTGCTAGATTTATATATATATATATATATATATATATATATATATATATATATGAATATATCATTCGATCATACTAAAAAATATTAACTCCCATGCACGTATGTAATGTCGTGTTGTGGGTGTGGCGGCGGAAGTCAAAGTCAAGCATGCAGAGATGCAGCGACGCACACGCAACTCTATGCGAGCGAGCGAAAGGCGAAACCGCGACGGCCGCTGCCCAAATACTCCTATCAAGCAAGCGGTATTGGTGATTGTTGGTGGCTTAATTTGGTTATTAGAGAGAGAGTTAAATTACAGTTTACAGATAAGGCCGGCCAAATTAGCTAGTGGAGTAGCTACGTACATAGATAGCTGAGCTAGGTTGGTTAACCATAAAACGTACCAAAACCAATGAACCACATAAAGCAAAATTATATAGCTTATGGCTTAGCGTTAGACCGTTAATTAGTTAATTAAACGATTGTACTGTTAAGCATGTTGTCCTATGAATTTGTCCCTTCTTCTTCTTCTTCTTCTTCTTCTTCTATTAAATTATAAATTGAATGAGCAGAAGCAGAATTTTTATATGATTGCATCCATTGAATATCAGGGCCTCTTTAGATCTAGGGATTAAATTTGAGTCCCTATCACATCGGATGTTGGGATACTAATTAGAAGTACTAAACGTAGATTAATGATAAAACCCATTTCATAACACTAGACTAATTCGCAACATGAATTTATTGAGCCTAATTCATTCATGATTAGCCTATGTGATGCTACAGTAAAAAAAATGTGCTAATTATAGATTAATTAGGCTTAAAAAATTTGTCTTGCGAATTAGCTCTCATTTATGCAATTAATTTTGTAGTCTATGTTTAATACTCCAAATTAGTGTCCAAACATCCGATATGACAGGGACTAAAGTTTAGTCTCTCGATCCAAACACCACCTCAGTGATGATGGCCGGAGCTACTGTCTTGTGAGATCAATAAAAAATAGATAAACTAGTCGTCAATCTATGTCTTGCACGGACTATTTCTACCGATATTAAGAATATTAAAATCTTAACCATATGTTGTATTGGTTATTTTCAAATAAACTAGAGTGGCTTTTATCTTAGTTATAACTTGTTAATTATTAATTTAGAATTTGAAAATTAGAATATTTTGAAAAGGATAAAACTAAAGAGTCCACAATATTTAAAATTTCATGTTTTATTTGATAATATGGTCCAGCTATGATAATGGGATCACACAAAGAAGCTAGGTCACTTCAGAGACAAATCCAGGCTAGGCCCAAGTCATGAGATCCCATTTAAATGATGGTGTATGAAACTAATGAAGATGGATATTAAGTAAGGGCGCGGAAAAACAAAAAAAAAGAGTTATTAATGCGTGGTTAGTTAAGTTTTAATTATTATAAATTTGAAAAATATATTTATTTGATATTTTAGAGCAATTTCTATATAGAAACTTTTCGTAAAAATACATTGTTTAACGGTTTAAAAAACATACTAACAAAAATCAAGATAAAATCTGCATCTTAATTAAAAAAGATCGAGGAGCATAGTGGACTTCAATCCTTGTTTGGTCCAGGATCATGGCCTAGGTGGCCCATGACTAGATCCATCATGGATCCTTATTACTAAAAAAAAAAGCTATTAACACATGATTAGTTAAGTTTTAATTACTATAAATTTAAAAAATAAATTTATTTGATATTTTAGCGCAACTTATATGTAGAAACTTTTTTACAAAATGCATTTTAAAAAATGCTAACGAAAACCAAGATAAAATCTACATCTTAATAAAAAAAGATCGAGGAAGGCTTTAATCCTTTTTTTCCAGGATCATGGCCTAGGTGACCCATGACTAGATCTATCTATGGATCCTTATTGCTAACGTGAGAATTTTTGAAAGTGCCTAATTAATACTCTCTTCATCTCAAACTATAATAACCTAATACTGATGAATGAGACATATCCTAATACCATAAATCTCGACAAATAGTATGTCTAAATTTATAGTATTAGGATGTGTCTTATCTAATACTAGGTTCTTATATTTTTAAGATGGAAGTAGTATGTGTATAGATAGACGACACCATTAAAATATAACATACTGATTAATCAACAGCACAAACTAATTAAAATATGAGTAAATTATGCCTGTCATAGGAACTTGCATAGTGGATACAGATAGCTCGAATAACTTGCAAATTATTCGTTTTGGTACAACAACTTGACTAGTCTATATAAATCCTAGCTAACATAATACATGCAAAAAGAAAACAGAATAGTGTTTTTATCTCTCGAGGGGATATCTCCTCGTTTCTTTCATGCCACCTAAATATTTATAAAAAAATATAAAAAAAGTTGATAAGATAGATTAATATGAAACATATCTTTTCACAAACATGTAAGTTCAAATTCAACTTCTACAAGTCGTAACAAATATAACTGTGAACGTAAGTTAAACTATTTTCAGCTTAATTTTTTTATTGCAACTTGTAAAAGTTGAATTTGCATTGCATGTTTGTGAAATGATATATTTCGTAGTAATCTATGTTAACAATTTTTTTTCACAATTGTTCAGGTGGCATGCAAGAAATGATGAGATATTCTTTCTGGAGATGAAAATCCATCTCTATATAAAAAAAGAGTAAATTTCACAAAACCTCAGGTTTTGACGCATCCATAACACAAAACCCTAGTTATTGTGTTTTATTTCAAGCAGTTTTGGGGTAAAATGTTTCAATAAACCTCGTATTGTGTAAAATACTCACATTTCATTATTGCATATGATTATTTTTTTCGTAAATTCATATTAGTTAACTCAAAGTACACATTCATCTCATATAGTTTATTTTTTTCTCAAATTTTTAATGCACAAAAACTTAACATAATTCTAACTGATAATAACATATAATTGGTTAAATATACACATAAAGGATCATACCATGATGATAAACGATTATTCAAAAGCAGCTAACATGTATATGTATATGTACTTAAAAATATCTCATGCATCTTTTTACATTTATTATAGATATAAATATATTAGCCGGATAGACAATATAAGCTTGTAGCTGATGTTTTATGAAACACTTTGTTCCAAAACCTGGGGTTTCATGAAACGAATAACAAAACCTAGGGCTTCGCATCACAGAAGCCCAGAAATCTAGGGTTTTGTGAAATTTGCTTATCGTGGTTGCTGCCTCCTTCTTGGTTGGCTTTGAAGTGAACTTTCAGCTCCAAAGTTCAATCTCACCGGTCACCATTCACCTCAACTCCTGACCCTGACTACCTCGGGTCCTACAGCACTCAAAGACGCAGGGACTTTGATGGGAAAATTTACATGTCCTGGGGTTTTCTGCAAAACTACGAACAGCTAATAGTGTGTGTTCCAACTCACAGGTGAAAGGGTCACCAGTGCGCGCCACATCAGATCGTATATGAATTGTTTTGGCTCGGATTTGCATGGACTAACTTATATCGAATCATACAATTTGTAAATTTTGTTGTATCTATTTATACAGCTATGGCGTACCATGATCATGTGCCATAGATGTAATTTACTCTTGAAATGCAAATGACCTCGAGGCCTTAATTATCATCTCACTCTTCCGTATCACAGCTTCAGTTCATCATTGTCCGGGATCGAATCTTCCAAGTTTTCTCTAGAAAGCGCCCAATGCTTGTCGATGAGACAAGCATAGCTAAGGACTCGTTTGCCACAGTTGGCGTAGATTGTTATTAGTATTTGCTTAAACCTTGTTGAGCTCAGCAAAACCAATCGAAT
This sequence comes from Oryza glaberrima, assembly GCF_000147395.1. Classification (NCBI taxonomy): domain Eukaryota; kingdom Viridiplantae; phylum Streptophyta; class Magnoliopsida; order Poales; family Poaceae; genus Oryza; species Oryza glaberrima. The sequence continues at coordinate 12,711,271 of NC_068335.1, read as the reverse complement.
TTTGAGTCCAAGCTAATTTTCAGTAACACCACTTGTTCTCTGAATTACGCTCAAAATCGATGAATTGAGATAAGGCGGTAGCTGTTCAAATGCTGTTTGGAAATTTTTGGAATTCAACCATGGTATTTGAACCCAATTCCACGAGGATTCCTTGTCACCAGAAATCAACCAATCACAATCCAGGACAAGCAGCTCTGATTCGGACGGAATCCATCCATCTCAAGTTCTTAATTATCAACTCTTCTGATCTTTCTTACCTAGAAAAAGAAACTTCAATTCCTATGAAGCAACTCTTTAATTAACTTTCAGAGAATTTCTTATCAAGCAACAAATTGACAGGCAAACGAACTCCCAGCAGCTTGGTTCGACACGACACCAGGAATCTGATCAACTTGGAAGTTGGAACTAACATTAAGCTGAACGATCATCCAAGCAGAATATATTACATGATCTCTTTATCAATTGGAAGCCAGGAGCTGACCAGCTAGATCAGCATCACGCCCCTCTTTGTCTCCTCCTAATCCTACCTAAACACAGCATAATCCTTATTCCAGAGAAAGCAGCAGCAATGGAGATCGATCTACATACTCTATATACACACAAACAAGCATAACTTGTTTCTACAAGATCTGAAACATTTCAGAAAATAACCTACTGCACTAAGCTTGTCAGCTTGTTTACTTCTTCAGTTCTTCCCCCATACTGACAGGCTTGCTGACAGCGGTCCGCAGGCTGCTCCAGTCGATCCCCGCGACGCCGATCCGCACCATCCTCTCCCGACGATCTTCTTCAGCCTTCAGTTCCCTGTTGTTCAGAGCAAGGGGAATGGTCAGCTCAGATGATTTGCATCTTCTACTGTTCAAAATATGAAACCTGAACATGACTTACTTCTCCCTGTTGATCTTCTCCATGTCTTGCCAGGTGAGCCTTGGGCCCTCGTCGAAGCCCTCGCAGATCAGCTCGCCGCTCTCGTCGGTGTAGCAGAGGATGCCCATGCTCTTGTCTTCATAGACCTGAAAAACAATGGTATGATGTTTCAGATTAGCACAAAGAAGAATTTGATTCAGATGCTCACAGAGGCTAGCAAGAACAGTTACCTTGTTGACCTTGCTGGTGAAGCTGACAGAGTTGGGAGCCTTCTTGGATTCAGGACCTGAGAAGCTGCTATCCATGGAGGCTCTGATCAGATTCCTGGACCGAATCGTCTTCGGAATCAGGATTGTGTGAGGTGAGTAACACCTCAAGGAATCCATGGATGATGGCCTGTTGCAAACAGGAACAATACTAATAAGTAATAACCATGGGAGTGGATGTCATGAAAATGGCCATTAGTGGGTGGTGGATATCATTTTAAAGAGGGGAAGTTAGGTCAATGAAGTCCCTGCAACATAAATCATTGGTTAAGCTGCATAGATTAAGGTACAATTGCATGGCTATTAAATTGACACATAATTGGTGACAAATTCCCTTTCTAACTCTTGTATCATTATTGGATTAAAAGAAACTAGTTATATATTCAGTGTCATGACTCATGACAAGGACTTCCAACTTGCTTCCTGCCAACTTTGTCCACCTTGGTTTTTACAGCACACCGAAACCGATGTTTTTTACCTGATTTTTTTATGATGGTAGGACCCTAGAGAATTTTATGATGGTAGGACTCTATGTGATAATCTGTACAGGATTGGAACATGACAGCTGAGAGATTCAGGTAGAAATCTCACACTTATCACTTATCACTTATCAGTCATAGAAAGTACATAGAGTTATACTACATATGGAAAAAGAATGTTTGCGCCTTTTAGCTGCGGAATTCTTCCATAAATGCTTCATGGAACACATTAAAGCGGGAGATAATCTGCTGTGTCTTCTCTTCCTGTGGCAGAATTGTGCATCTGAAATGCCATGTTCCAGGTACCTGCAGAATATAACCAACAAGAGGAACATTTGTTAGAATACCAGCAGAAAGAAAAAGGAATATTTTTCTGCAAGATCAACAAACATGTATTAATGCTTGAACATCTAATCATTGAAAAGTATAAAAACCATGTCTTAAGTTTATATTCTACTCTGAATAATATACAAGTAGATAGATGTAAGAATATTGTACTCACTTGTCCAAACACTGAGCCAGGCACAACAACAATCCCAGTGCTTTCGAGAAGACGGAGAGCATAGAACACATCCGGCTCTGTGTTCATCGCCTCAGCAGCTTCAATTGCCCGTGGCGGCAGCCGAACACTAGGGAACACAGATATTCCACCTTCAGCCTTGTTGCAAGTCATCCCTTCCATGCTGTTGAATGTGGACACCATGGCCTAAAACCAGTGCACAAATGCAACATTCAGTTTTGGCCAACCATGGTCTTTACCGCAGTGAAATCGTAACAAGTCAGAGCTTTAAATCATTGTATTGAAGAAAGAAATAAGATACCTCTGCACAGCAAGACAAAGATGATAGTATGCTGTCTCTTTCTGCAAGATAAGAGGGGTATGACTCATCTCCAACCTGACAAAAGGGAGGATTATTAAGGTATGCAAAATGTTGATGTCTTCCCTTAAAGAAAAACAAAAAAAGTCGATGCCGAAGGTGAAGAATTCAGAGACCTTTGGTGGGTTCATGACTAGGCTCATAAGGATCTGGCCAGATATGTTGGAGCATGCGCTTAGGGATGCAACTTTGTATACTTCTCCCCTTACTTCCGAGCTGAAGCCAGTGACCTCCATGTAACCCCCTCTTCTCCCGCATTCGCCGTAGTATCCTGATGAAAAGGACAATACTTGTTATCACTTATCACATCCATCAACAAAGAGTATGTAGTTGTAATGTTGTATACTGATCAATAAAGAATTTGTAATGCATGCTGCATCACATCCAACAGTTCAGACTACTTAGAATTTGGCAGAAAAGATCGATATACAGGATTTGATTGGAAAAAGAAACAAAACACGCTGTGGAGAACATTCTTAATCAAGGACCGTCTTAGTGCCTGGGAACGAGAAATGTCCAATATATTGATAGGCAGAGTGTATGGCATGCTAGATAAGTAGATAGAGTTAGGCCCTCTTTATAAACAGGATTTTATTGGAGAATGAAAAGAAAAAAAAAACATTGTGGTGAATATAGATGGCCATATGGGCCGCCCGGCCCGGCACGGCCCAGGCATGAATGGGCATGGGCCGAGGTCAGTCGGGCCGGCACGGCCCGACCTACATGCCAGGCTAGGCTGGGTCAGCCCACGGGCTGCACACACGGCCTAGGCATGGCCCAATAAGTCTCGGGCTGTGCCGAGCCAGCCCGAAGGCACAACAGCGGACAGCCCATCGTGCTTCTCCATATATTAAGTCCATTTTTCTTCCCTCATCTCTTTGGGCTGTGGCTTTTATGGATGGAATAAGTCTATTTTGTATCCCTCTTCTCTTTGGGCCATGCCTTATATAGCTGATTTAAGTCTATTTTGGATCCCTCAACTTATTTTCTTTGATCATGCTGCGTCGGGCCGGCCCACCGTGCTAAGGCATCGACCTAGGCACGGCCCAACTGTCGGGCCGGGCCGACACGGGCCCGACACCAGTCGTGCCATGCCATGCTTGGGCCAGGCAAAATGGTCGTGCCGTGGGCCGGGCCATCAGGCCTCAGGCCTTATGGCCATCTATAGTGGTGAACATTCTTAATCAAGGAGTCTTAGTGCTTGGGAATTAGAAATGTCCAATATATTGATAGGTAGAGTGCATGGCATGCTAGATAAGTAAACAGAGTCAGGCCGTCTTCATGTAAACGTAATAAGTTCAGCTTATAAAAGAGCATTCACTCCATTCAATCGATAGTATTCATGTAGCAGTCAAAGAAATTTGCCTTCCCTGAAAATCTTATGTGTATTTTTTTTCTCTCAATGAGTTCCAAAACTAATAGTTAAAAGGACCATAACTCAAAAGCACAAGTAACAACAGAGTTGCCTTTATTTTTTCAAGTTGCAATAAACAAAGATTTGCATACACTAGAACTTGAGAACGATCATGAATGAGACAAAGTAAACGGTTTGTACCATTAGATACTGAGTGGAATGATACTAAAGATATATCCCCTTCCCCATAGCCTATGGACCGTGCTACCTTCTTGAAGGAGTTAAATTTCTTCTGATCCGTGTAAATGTTTTCTTGGTAAACCTATCAAAGATAGTCGTGAAACGGTAAATGTCATATTTGCAATAGCCAAGGAAGAAAATACTACAAATGTTCTTATTAAGAAAGATACAATGGGCACCTCATCTGCTAGGAGAACAAGGCATTCATTCTTGCAGAGCTCCACTATTTCACACTGGTTTTCCTCCACAAGAACCTACGAGGAATTCAATCACATATTCACATTCGACTCCTTAAAATCAAAGAAATAGCGTGATTCAGTGATCCGTAAACAAACCTGCCCAGTAGGGTTTCCTGGATTTACCACCACAAGTCCCCTCACAGCAATGCCCTTTGCCCGGGCACCATTCAACTGTTTCTTCAGATCTGAAATGTTCACACTCCAACCTCTGGATTCATCAAGGTAATACGGTACCTGAAAATGCAGATATTTTTCCTTTCTTAGATCAGATTGGTTCAAGACAGTAATTAGTATCAATCGAGATTTGCTTCTGTCTGGTTAATGTGGTACACACAAGAGTTGCGCCACGAAGAACCATAGAATCTGTGTACAAAGAGTGTGATGGAATTGGGCAAAGGATGCCGTCCTTCTTGCCACGTATCAACAAGTGCATCATCATATGAACCTATATGGAAATCAAGAAACACAACGATCTCCATTATTTAAAACCTTATGAGATATGAGGCAGATACTAAGAATATGTATAGTTCATATTAGTGCCAAGGATTGAAGTACAAAACAGACAACATTATCAGACAAAAAAAAAAAGACCCTAGCTTGCTATTCTACTCATATGTTTTTTCTTTAAACCAAATCATCCATTCACTGAAGTTCTTATATCCGTAGAATATCAAGCCAGTTTTCAGATTATGAGAACTGTTGGTTGCATCTTCGAAACCGCAACTTTTATCAAAACAGTTTGATGTGAGTAATACTATCCAGAGGCCCAACAGTTACCAGTGACAAAAAAAAAGTCGCATCATTATCCAGAAAAAAAAAACAATGTGTATAATGATCAAACTAAATAGTACCGGTGCAGCTGCTCCATCTGTCAGGAAAATGTCCTCCGAATACGACGGTAAACCATCGCGAGAAGCTATTCCAGCAGCAATTGCATCACGCAACCCTTCAATACCCTGTCAAAAATAGTCAAGTTTGATGAAAGCTCATTCCCATATTTGTCAGCATTTGCTCTGAATTCTGAAACAATTGAATTTGCCTGACAGTGACTGTATCCTCCAGTTGTTTTTCCAGGAATGAGGCCTACAATCTCCCGTGCCCTCATTATCGCATCAGAGCTGAAGCATTGGAACTTGGCAATCACGTATAGCTTGCAGATCATCTCTTCCATAAGTACAATTGTGACAGGAATACTCAATTTCTGTTCAGTTCTTACCTGAACATGAAGCTGGCCTCACTCCGGTCTAGGAGATGGGGATGATTACACAATGCAAGAACCTGGAGCATGAAAAGAAAAGAATCATCAGAAATCAATAAAATATGATGAATGACTAGTAAATTCATAGGGGCACATGCACACGCCTCCCGGAAGAACTTGTTTGGTTGCTGCCCTTGGGACTGTGGGTTGCTGTGGTTGCAATAGATGATCTACTCCAAGAAATGGGGGAAATTAGCCATAGTAAACTCAGGGAAACTCTGAACTGAATAGAAGTAAGATGCAGAGGAACTCTGAAAAGTCAGGCATTCCTACTGAAAGTAAGATTCAGATGAACGCACCTCACTGAAAGGATGTGAAGCTGGATTAGCGTCTAGCTCTTGTTGCATGCTCTAGAACCAAGAAATCAGAAAAAACAAGATGAGTTTGATCACGGCATTAAGCTGCAACCCCTTCATAATCTCAAAATACTAGAATTGAGAACAATCATTAATCCACCGAAGGAACTTGTTTTGAAAATAACAATTCACCAAAGAAACTCTTAGAACAATCACACTGTCTGAATTTCACTATACCGTGTCAGCTTGCAAAATTTTTTTCCTCTCTACTATAAGGATATTAACCGTTGCTGTCACCAGCTAAAAAAATGAGCAATGCAGTTTGCGATGTGCAGATTAAACCTACTCCGATCCTAACTCCGATTGTCCCAATCAAGAAAGAACACCGCCGATCAAACAAACCAACGCGTTCTAACTTTTTTTTCCCAAAGATGGCATACCGTATTTTTTCGCATAAATCAAATAGAGAGGATTCTTTCGTCCCCCCATTGAGGCATATCACATATGCATGTGATTGTGAGCAAATGGGGGGGATTGATTGATTGATTGATTGATTACCTGCGCGCGGCGGGCGACGAGTCCGGCGAGGTGGTGATCCGCCAGCGCGAGCACCTGCAGCGGAAGAAGATCAGTGAGCCCGAGCCGCCGGAGACAGAGAAGAAAAAAACAGAAAGATCCAAAACCTTTGGGTTGAGGGAGCTGACGGTGAGCGCGCGGGCGGCGGCGCGAAGCATCTCGTTGGCCGCCGGCAACGGTGCGATCGATCCGGCGATGTAGGTGAGTGAGGTGAGGTGAGGTGAGCGAGCGAGGAATGCGGAATGCAGCAGTGAGCCAGTGTGACGATGGTGAGCCTCTAAGCTAGGCGGCCATGGATGGATGAAGAGGAGGGAACTCGTCTCGTCTCATCTCATCTCGTCGTCGTGCACGACCGGCTGACGAAGCGGTGGCCATGGACGCACGCGCGTGGTGACGTGGCACTCAGCCTCAGCGCCGTTCTTGGTGAGGCTGACGTACACTAGTCACGTGCACGGATCCTCCATCATGTTGGATTGGAGCCACCTGCTGCTCCCATTCGTCTTGTTTCGCGGGTATTTTTTGTTTCTCCTTCTCTTTTTTTTTCCCCTGATTACAAGCAACGCCTACTCCGGTTTGGGTGTTCATAACTCAGAAATCTGTATAAATGTCTTTTGAGTAAATGGTTGTTTATAAATTAATAAATTAGCAAGGGGTTTGGTAATACTTATTGAAAAGAAAATATCTCTATAATAAATCTATTACCCAAGTTGATAGGAAACAAGGAGATTCTTATTTTTGTTAGGCCTCATAAAAAAAGTTAAGAATACTTTATTAAAAATGGGTTCCTAGATTTTGAATAATAGGGAACAAGTTAGATTCTGAGAAGATAAATGGTTAGGTAACTTAGCTTTTAAAGATAAGTATGCATCTCTATATGCTATTGTTCGAAGGAAAAACTCTTCAATTGCTAATCTTATGAGATATGTCCCGCCGAATGTTTCTTTTAGGAGGCTTTAGTTGGTCAGAATCTAGCAAATTGGCATGAATTGTACTTTTCTATTGTGCATATTCAGTTGAATCAATAGAAAGATTGTTTTACATGGAACTATCATCACAATGGCCAATTTTTTTGTTCGGTCAATGTATTTAGCTTTAATAAACAATGGTTATATTGAGAGAAATAAGATTGTTTGGAAGCTTAAGATGCCTCTGAAGATTAAGATCTTTATGTGGTATTTGTTTAAAGGGATTGTGTTAAATAAAGATAATTTGGCAAGTAGGAATTGGAATGGTAGTCTGAGATGTTATTTCTGTATTAAAAATGGGACTATACAACATCTTTTTATGGAATGCCATTTTGCAAAGTTTATTTGGAGATCAATTCAGTTTTCTTTTGGTTTTACTTTCCTAATAGCATATCTCATATTTTTTATGATTGGCTTCTGGGGGTGGACAAGAAAAATAGAAAACTTATTCTTATAACATCTGCTATATGTTGGACTCTATTGTTGAGTAGGAATGACATGATATTAGATAAATCACTATATGTTTCATATATGCAAGTAATTTTCAGGGCAACACATTGGCTCATGTTCCAGGTACAACTACAAAAGGATGATGAAGAGGCGAGTTTTTAAAATTTGCATGTCGTAATCTTGAGAAAACGGTTATACAATTGTTTACCAATCTTGGATGGAGATTCATAAATAGAATTCAATAATTGTGTACTCCCTATCAACACAATCTTGTGTTGATAGTCTTTAGTTTGCTTTTTCTTCATGGTTGGTGTCTTCTTTTATTTATGTGAGCTACACTCGTTTTGAGTGTTACGTTGTAATAATTGGTTGTAACTCGTTGAGCAAAGGCTGGGATATTCTATTCTATTATCTTAAAAAAAAGTAACGCCTACTCCTACGTCTGTTTTAAAAAAACTACTTTTGAATATAAATATAGATATAGTGTATATTCAAAATTCATAGCTAGAACTTTATTTTTTATGGAACGGAGGGTATATGTGTTTGTGCACAGATACCACAAGTTCACCCTCCTATTAATGATTAGATTTAGCACCAGAATAAAATATAGTAAAGTTTAGTGATATTTGAAAAGGATCCAAGCATGTTGCACAGGGATGGTTTGATTGGTGACTTGAGACGGGTCCAACCGGGGATCCCAATGGTCGGACCGGTAAAAACCGAATTCAAGTCCAATTGCGATGGATTTTAAGTTTTCTTGTGGGGACGTGGAGTTTATTGAGTCTATATCGTTTATAAGTTTAATACAACGTGGAAATGGTCAAATGGAAGACCAACCCCTTTTTCATATTATGAGAACATCGCAATCTTTTTTTTTCAAAATGGTTATGGCTATTTTTATATATTTTTGAAAATAGGGGAATATGTAAGGTGTTAAAACATTTTCTCGTTTGGTTATCTTTAGTTGTTTAGCAGGCTCGCCTCTGACCCTTTGTAGGAAAGTTGTTCTGACGGTGGCTAACAGGTGGGTCCAATTCCACATGTCAGCGACAACTATTATAGATGTAGTAGAGGATCCTTACTCTATTTTAATGTCACATTCTTAAATGCCACCCTCTCCAATAACTGATTATTTGTCATGGGGACTGCTCATATAAGCCACTTTTGGACCTAAAACGTTGCCACATCAGCTGAGTGATGTGGCTCTGGAAAAGCAAATGACCATACTACCCTGATCTCTTCTCTCTCATCTCTTCTCATTAAAATGACAAGCAATGCAAGAGGTCGAGCAAGCCCATGGCGGTGCTGCTGCTCGTGCCGAGTGATTGCTATTAAGATCGACGCAATGGCGGCAGCGCTAACCTGTGTAGGAGGAGACGGTGAGGAAACAACGGCGACGGGTGGTAAGATCTCTCAAGGAGCTGCGGGGGCGCCGCTCTGGTCGGTAGCGGTGCTACATGATTCATGGTGGCGACGGGATGCGGTCCATCCAATTTACTAAGGGTGTGTTTAGTTCACACCAAATTTGAAAGTTTGCTTGAAATTGTAACGATGTGATGGAAAAGTTGGGAGTTTATGTGTATAGGAAAGTTTTGATGTGATGAAAAAATTAAAAGTTTGAAGAAAAAGTTTGGAATAAACTCTGCCTAAGCTGAAAGATAAGAATGGCAAAGTGGAGAATTTTTTTTGACCCGGGTGACAAACAATCCAAGTCACTGGGAGGTTGCTATTATTTGAGAATGTGTTATTGAAGAGAGTGGCAAATGGTCAAAAATCACGAGAAAAAAACAAGTTACCTGTACTTAGTTTAGCAGGAACATTTACCGATTTATTTCCAACTTCTATAAAAAATTAAGTGTGTTAAGATATGCTTATAAGTATGTTTATTTTATAATGAAATTTAATCCAGTCACATATATTTACAAGTCCTTAAAAATAGATTGAAATTATTGGGATTCTGTTTCTACCATCAAGGAAACAAATACCATGTGCCGCAGGAATCTTTAACCTAAGCATTATAAATCTATACTAAAATTTACTATTTGCAAGTTGTGATTTACAGTAGACAGCACAGCAGAGTAAAAGACACTGAAAGGTCTCATTTTATTCAGAGCATTTTGTTCAGCAGCACTCCTACCAACCAACGCTATTCAAATCAGAGATGAATAGCTGGTGGGTCTCACAATCAGATCAAGCCATTCTCATACAATTCAGCCAACTCCAACATCTCAAAACTATAGCTGCCTCTGCACCAAAATCTTAACATTTATACAGTAACAGGCACAACAACGAAATGGCAGGTAAATTTCTCCTCAATTTGCCATCGAAGGCATCAGTTTTTCAGTACCCTCTGTGATTAGCACACTAAAAAAAAGCATGTCTGGCTTTGATTTATTTTGTTTTGGTCTACACGATGATGCTATCATGGGGACAAAAAAAAAAGAAGGCCTGGGGAAAATCCATCAGGCTTGTATAGAACTCCCCATCTGTTCAATGGTGAATGGCAATTCAGTCGCGGTACGCTGCCATGAAGCCCTCATGGAATGCCTTGAAGCGGGAGATGATCGCGGGGATCTTCTCCTCCTGTGGCAGGATTGTGCATCTGATGTGCCATGTGCCAGGAACCTTTGGAGTAGAAGAGGAAAACAAAATCAGTACCATGGATATGCCAAAAAATAAAGTGCATGGAGTGCTTATTGTTCATAAACTTCAAAGTAGCTTTCAGGTTTGGACACCCAGAATTATAACAAGATAGTTGTTGAAACAGAACAAAAGAGGCAGATACATGATGTGTCCCGGGAATCTTTTTAGTTGATAACATCACCATATGCCAGTAATAAATTTTTAGTACTCCCTCCTTCCCTAAATATTTGACGCCGTTGACTTTTTAAAACATGTTTGACCGTTCGTCATATTCAAAAACTTTTGTGAAATATGTAAAACTATATGTATACATAAAAGTATATTTAACAATGAATCAAATGATAGGATAGGAATTAATAATTACTTAATTTTTTTGAATAAGACGAACGGTCAAATATGTTTTAAAAAGTCAACGGCGTCAAATATTTAAGGACGGAGGGAGTACAAAATATCTACTGACCAAATAGCATGGTAAGAACGCAATAGTATGAGAAGTTCTATTCAGGGATAATTATTTTCAGATATTTGTTGCAGAAGCTCAACACAAAGATATATTCAGGAACTTATGAGAAAAAAAACCATGATTGTTATTTGGTGGCATAAAAAGTGATGTTGAATCTTTTAAGGAAAATTTGTTTTGACTTAATATGTCCAAACCAGTAGTATCAGCAGATACAAGCACAAGCATATTATATTCTTCGTATAAAGATTAAGTTGACTCACTTGGCCAAATCCAGATCCAGGGACAACAACAATTCCGGTTGCCTCGAGGAGACGAAGGGCATAGAAAGCATCAGGTGCTTTGTTAGCAGCTTTAGCAGCGTCAATTGCCTTTTGTGGCAGACTAAGCTGAGGGAAGAGGTACATTGCTCCTTCAGTTTTGTTGCATGTAATTCCCTCAAGACTGTTGAAAGCATTCTCCAATGCCTGCCATCAAGAAAAAAACAATTCTACAATTTGTTCCCAGATATCATTTAGCAGTATAAGAGAATTGGAATCCTGGTATACCTTTGCACGGCGAGCTAATGATTGGAGGATTCCATCTTTCTCTGCCTTGTATGAAGCATATGATGCATCTCCAGCCTGCAGAATCAAATAATGGTATCTGATTAGAGACTTTTGCACTTTCTTAGGTAGAAATTTAAACAATGACAGAACATTGACCTTTGGTGGATTCATGACGAGGCTGGCAAGGATCTGGCCAGTGATATTGGAACATAAGTTCACTGACGCCACTTTGTAGATCTGCTCTCTAACTGGAGCACTGAAGCCAGTAATCTCCATGTAGCCTCCTCTTTTGCCACATTCACCATAATATCCTGTTGTCAGCAAGAAAATCCTTTTGAGAATCCAGTGCCAATAGAAAATAAGAAAACAGATCATCGTATTTACCCTTAGAAACAGATTGAAATGATACTAAAGGGAGATCATCCTCGTTGTATCCCATGGATCTCGCTATCTTCTTGAAAGAGTTAAATTTCTTGTTGTCAACATAGATGTTCTCTTGGTACACCTATCAATATGAATAGTGTTGATGTTACAGACAGCACAGCGAAAAGGAATTAAGCAGCTGAAAGTTTGTTGTGGAGTTGCTCAAGTAACAATCGCTTACCTCATCAGCCAGAAGAACAAGTCCCTCATTTTTGCAGAACTTCACTATGTCCCGTTGGTTTTCCTCAGCAAGAACCTGCAAATGAATTAAAACATGATTACAGTTCTTTTGTTGGGTACCTGCACCAGCTGCAAATGCTTCATGCACATTGCAGACAAACAAAAATACATATGTTCCCTAACAATGGAAAATCACATAAAAAGATACAAGAATTGCAAATATATATGCCTTAGGTAGATACATGCAGAATATGGTGTGAACAGAAATTGCAACGATCCAAGATGCTCTCTAAATTAGACAAGAAAGCAATGAATGCAAACCTGCCCAGTTGGATTTCCTGGATTGATAACTACCAAAGCCCTAACATCAATGCCTTTCAACCGAGAATCTTCGAGTTGCTTCTTAAGGTCAGAGATCTCCAAACCCCAGCCTGTTGATTCATTAAGATAATACGGGACCTAAAACAAAATGCTCTCAATTAGGCTTTGGTGCAGCATGAATGCAGCCATATTGAAAATGTGCTGAGAATTCAAAACATACAAGAGCTCCACCATGAAGAGCAATGGAGGCTGAGTACAAAGGATATTGAGGAATTGGGCAGAGAATGCCATCTTTCTCGTTCCTTATCAGTAACTGCATCATCATGTGAACCTAAAACAGAGGGGGAGAATAGCATCATAATGAGATTCGAACTGCTTCCTGTTTATTCAAAAAATGTCCAGTAAGATTTAAATAGAAGGTAAAGTTCCTACTCCAGGGCTTGCTCCGTCAGTAAGGAAAATGTCGTCTGCATTTGCAGGGTATCCGTCACGTGATGCAATTCCAGCAGCAATTGCATCACGCAGCCCTTTGATGCCCTAGGAAAAATGAGTACGGTGAAATTAAGATTCTTTTTTTTTCTTTGTAGTGAGTAAATGTATCAGGCTGAGCTGCTCACCTGGCTGTGGCTGTATGCTCCAGTTGCTCTTCCAGGAATCGAGGCAAGAATTGTTGTTGCTCGAGAAATGGCATCAGCACTGCAGCAAAGATGGGGCATCAGATACTCACTAGAATTTCAAATTTCAGTATGATAGTCAACTATTTATGGAAGTTCATGAGCAGAACTCTTTTAGAAATTAAGTTAGGGTGATATGCCAGTTGCATAGTTAATCGATTTAGTCCTAGCCCTTTTAACTAGGGATAAACCACCTTGAAAATTTCTCAATAAGATTTTGGTTTTTGAAACTCCTATGCTCAACTAACATGTAATATTTCTAGTCAAAACTCAATCAGTAGAGAGAAACAAAAGGATGAAGTATATGGTAAGCAAACTAAAGGAATGTGAGTGTTTGCACTAGATATCTCCATTTAAGTTCTCTGCATATCTGTTTGATGCTGATAAAATAAAGGTGCCGATATTCACCTGAACAATGATTTGGTTTCCTCCTTTTCCAACAAGCATGGATGATCACAAAGAGCAATAACCTGCAATACAGCATGTGAATATCATGGAAACAAAATGTAAAACTTGAAGGCAAGATAACCACATACCTCCCTGAAGAATGTAACTGGCTTCTGACCAAGAGACTGGGGATTCCCAATGTTGCAGTATAGGATCTGCAAGGGGAAAACAGAATGAGAAAATAATCTACTAGGAAAAGCTCCTTTATGTTAAATTGATAGTTACTAACCTCATCAAAAGGAAGAGACCCTGGTTGAGTCTGTAGCTGTTGCTGCAGGCGCTGGAAACAGAAGAAAACAAATAGATATCAAATTATAAGCAGGTAATTGAGTTATTGTAAAAACAACAGCACAGTTTACTACTGCAGGGGAAGTCAAGGAGATGTGAATAAGAAGTTTATACTGTTAGACAAACACAGACAACAAGATAAACCTTTTCGTTAGATACGGTGAAACTTAACTGACTATTCTCCCTTTATATATCTCAGCAATGACTACTTTATTCTCTGCGAGCTAGGCAGTTAAGTAATTAATTGACACTAATTGGTGGTAGGTTCCAACAAAACCATATGGATTCAACATTTCCAAAAAAAAAAGCAAGATTGTGCGATAAAAATAACATTTCTATAATCAAGTTCAGCAAACTAATTGAATTGTCACCGAACGCTCTAACAGCTATATTCAACTGTCAACTATTCAATCCCTATTCTATTGCCAAAGTACCTAAAAGTTAATGAACAATAAAACAAAAATCACTTTAATTTAAAAGGTTCATAGGACTAGCTGGTTAACTTTTCATTCAAGAAGAATACAAATGAAAAAAAAGATCAAAACTGCACGGGTTACAACCATTATAAAGTAACACACCGACGTCACTCAAGATACCTGAGCATGGATCACAATCTCTCCCCGCACTGCATACTCACAATTCAAAACCTGCACGGGTAAGCTTATTAGTTAGGCACTAGAATAGGCACCTGGTTGATCAAGAGATGGAGAGAAAATAACTAGAAATCCAGTAAATAGAACAAGTAATCTTCAGGAAGGAAATTGCAATTGCATTCTCAAACTAAAACTGTTATAAACTTGTCAAGGGCATCAATTTTTAGGACTATATGGCAGGATAGTGGATGACATTCAATTTAGTTAAGCAATCATGTGACTGTAACTGTAATAATAATAATTCCTGCAGGGAAGAATATAATATATACACATAGATAAAGTGGCCATGATACTATGCTATATTACTGTTTTGCTTCAGTGCAGCTGATAGAGCTAAATGCTAATTAATTATTGAATGGCGCAAGTTGAAAATGAAAAGCAGACCACACGGGCAGTACTTTTGAAAGTGTTAGAATAACACAATATTATCCAGCTTGCCAAATAGGCAAAGCATCATAATCAATTTTCAATAATAGTAGGAACCAATATAGCATGAAAATGACATCATGAGGAAGGTAACAGATATTTATTCCCCATTGTTTAACACAACACCCAAAATATAATATTTTTTCCAGGTTTATAAGCCTACAGGGAAAAAGAACTTGTTAAAAGCAGTTGCTATTAAATATTCTAATGCATAATTATCTCCTTAAAATCCAACTGAATCTTCACAAGACACAAGTTGCCATCGGAGCAAGTGAGCAGCACCCTCTGCTCTCACTGAAACAACAATATGGTGCTTCAGCATCTTCATGTCACTATTTGGTAGCAGAAGTGGGACAACAGTTCATTCAAATTGCCATATTCCATTTTGAAAGGGAAAAGAGATGCTGATGTTACATGGCACTGTTCGATCACGGCAAAAAGGCAAAAACTGAAGGCCAGCAGCTGCTCAACCAGTACTGAGATCTACCTCTGTGTTAATAGAAGTAACAGCATCCAAGTAAAAGAACTGCATCTCTAATTAACCACAAAACTATTACTGTCTGCAGACTAAAAATTGCTCATGGCAACTACCCTGCTAATTGAAAGATCCTCCTCACTGCATGTGTGATAATTCCTCGTTTCTGGGGACTGGGCACCTTGAATTCACAGATTTAGACAAGCAGAACACAAGAACAAGAACTAAGCATGATAACTACACTGGAGAAAAAAACCAGAGCACAACCCACTCCATCAAATTAGAACACCATCTTATCAAAACTCTTCCATTATCTAAAACAAGAGCACCATACTGCCCACCCATATCCCCTTCTGAATCACTTCCATGACAACATCAGGACCATTGGATACTCAATTTGCTACGCTAAGAAGTCGAACTAAGAATAGGGACCAAAAAATCCCTCCTTTTGACCCCTAAACTCCACCGGAAGTCCGAAACCGAGCCAATCCCTATCCTCACACCACATCACATCGAAAATGCAATCTTTCCTCAAGAGCCTCTACAACCCCCACAGAGGGAGAGAAGAGAAGAACAAAAAAGAAAAAAAATCAAGAAACGGGCATGAGGAGGCGCAGGATCACCACCTTGGGGTTGAGATTGTCGACGGCGACGCTGGGAGCAGCCATGGCGGCGGAAGCACCAAGAACAGAGAGAGAAAGAGAGGATTCAGCGGCAGCGTTGACGGGTTGGGTTTCGTGGCGAATCGACGGCTCGCCTCACCAAATTGGCTGCTCCTTATAAAGAAGAAGAGAAGCAAAAACCGCAAAAACGCGATGCGCCCACCGGATGGAAAGCGACCGAGGACGCAGAACCGCCGCCCCCAGCTGCGGTTTTCGCATCCACAATCTCTCTCTCTCTCTCTCTCTCTCTCTCTCTCTCTCTTTCTCTGCACAAGAACCCAAAAAAGTCTAACCTTTTAGTGACAGTGTTAGAGCGGTGGGCACGTCATCGTATTGTGACTACCAGTGGCTGGATTAGATTACGTGTGTGTTTAATTAGGAGGAGGATTTCAGTTTTGCCTTTTTGTTTCTTTCCTTCTTTTTTTTTCTTCTTTCTGTGTGACTTTGTGTAAGGTTTGTAAATTGGTTTCGTCGCATGGAAAGAGTCCAAATAGGGTGGAGGATGAGGTGGTTGGCTCTTGGGTTTTTTTCTTCGATCGATGTGTGTGATGACACATAGATTTGTTGTAATGTAACGATGATTAGATGAGCCACGTTGTAAAGTGAGTTTATCTATCAAAATTCGGTGAGTTTGTTGTTGCTCAGTTTTTGTTGTTTTTTCTCCTTTACCTTTTTTTTCCCTGGAAGTGGTTTTATGCATTTTTGTGATATATGTTTCTTTTCTTTCTTCCAAAATAAATTTCCTTTGTTCTTTGGTCACCTGGAAAAAGAATCTAAATTGGGTGGACTGTGAGATGGTTGCTCTTCGATTGTTTCGATCGATTTGTGATGCCATGTAGATTTGTTGTGATGCAATGATGATAAGATGAGCCAGGTTGTAACTGAGTTTATCTAGGAGTAAAACAAGTGAAATTATCTATCAAAATTAGAATACGTTTGTTGCTTCATTTTTTTTCTTTTTCTTCTTGATTTTCTGGAAGTCGTTTATACATCACTCTTGGGGCCTTGTGTCATGTGCAGCTCGATTAATTAGGAGGATTGTTGTTTGCATTTTCTTTTTCATCTAATCTTTATATTATGTTTTGTCTTTCTTTATTTTTTTTCTTTCGAGAGTTAGGTTGGGAAATAAGGTTAATGGCTTTTTTCACCTAGCTAAGAACAATCCAAATGGCATGATGTAGAAACTTTTTGTTATCTATCTATTCCTATCACGCTGACATAGAATTTGTGTTGATGAATATATGCATGTACGTAGTGATGAAGATTCCAGATGAAAACAATCATATATCTAATACTTTACTCACCAAACTTCAAATGCTGTTATTTTTTCTATGTCTTTTTTATAGTGTGTTGTGTGATACTGCTTGTGCACTTGGATATATATGAGGTCGGTTTAGCGCATACATTTTGCTAAAATAATGATGATGTTGGATAAAGACGATGAAGTAGACTGAGAAAAATAAATTATAGTTGTGATTAGTTAAATAAATCATAGTCGTAATTAATTAAGATGAAAAGTTGGTAAAAAGAAGTTGATATATTCCCGAACAAATTTTAAAAGCTAAAAGTTTTTATATTTTTTAATAGAGGGAGGAGGCTATGTATTAGTTAAACAGACGAAATCAAATTTACTTCTCTTTCTTCAAATAAATCATTTTGTTTTATTCGAAGGTAGTTGAATGAATGGTCATGTGTACTGATAACATCACAAAGAGTTGAATAAAGAGGGCAAGTACGTGTGAGTTTATTGAAAATTTGAATTCTCAAGTTTCTCTTTCTTCTTAGGACCAAGCACGTCGTGGGGATCCGGACTCCCCCAACGCGTGGCTCTGACTGTGGCTCTGAGCCGAGGCGCATAGAGGAAACTGTAACCTCTGCAGGTCACGTCTGGTGTCACGAGACCACGGTCCCCACTATCAAGGACGCTTGAATCCAACGTGGAGAGCCGAGACAACGCTCCACGGTGGAGCGTTGCATATGGTCTTACTTACCATTCTCTAACGTGAGCAGGTGTCATATGGCCCTGCTAGACGTGGGTCCACGTATCAGTTACTTATGATAATGAGATGCAAGGACCAGTCTCCGCGGAAAGAAAAACAGAAAAACAGAGGATCATCAGCATGTACATGTGTGAGCTTTAAGCGACTCGTACTGACGGGGAATTGATTCACCGGATCGTACGTCACGTGAGGCTCAAATTGGCCGGCCATTCAGGTTCAACTTGTTTCCCAAGAATGCATCCATCGATAGCAGCATGCGCCATGGGCGCATGTCGTTGTTTTCATTTCAGACATTTCAGCATTGACAAATCAAGGTCAAGCTATCTTAGATACTAGGTAGGTGGTCCCGCACGCCATTGACGTGTACCTTAAGCTAATTCAAAGCTTTGAGCTTTGCACTTGGCTCTCGGCTCGGCTCTTACCGTGTGGTACTGTGTGTTTGGACGTTAATTTTAAGTATTAAATATAGACTAATTGAATAAATAGGAGTTATCTTATAAGATAAATTTTTTAAGCCTAATTAATCCATATTTAGCACATGTTTACTGTAGCATCACATAGGGTAATTATAGATTAATTAGGCTTAATAGATTTGTCTCACAAATTAGTCCAGAATTATGGAATGGGTTTGTTATTAGTCTACGTTTAATACTTCTAATTAGTGTTCTAACATCTAATGTAAAAGGGATTAAAATTAGTTCATGTGATCCAAACACCCCAGAATAGATGCAACGGCAACATGAGTATGTGGGCGGGCTCAAGTTATGCTAGGATCACATATCTTTTGATGGGGCTAGCTACAATTACCATTACTATATTAGTTGTTCCCTTTTTCTTTCTTATATTTTGTGTGAGATCTTGTCATTTATTTTGTGCGAGATCTTCTTGTCATTTTCTGAGAGTAGGAGGGATATATAAGTTCCTTCTATTAATTGCAACTACATTACCGGGTAAAACTGTAATATGGTAGTTGTTGTATTCGTACATATATAGGTTGACGGGTGTTAACAAAAACCTAAAGGATATTTTAACTATAACTAAAGAAGCGTGTTCGCTCTAACCGAGAATGTAACTATGGCGGTGTTTAGATCCTCATCTAGGGGTTATTGGGTAAAAAGTTTTGACGTATCACATTGAATATACGGATATATATTTAAAGTATTAAACATAGACTAATAACAAAACAAATTACGGATTCCGCCTGTAAACTTGTCGAAACATGAATTCGGCAATAGTAAAAGGGGTAGCGCACGAGACCTAAAAGTGGATGGATACGGAGACAAAGTGTTTAGACAGGTTCAGGCCCTCTCAATGAGAGGTAATACCATACTCTTATTTGGGGATTTGAATCCGCCGAGTGTGTATTGATCTGACGGTCAGGTTGTGTCATCATGCCCCCTAGAGGGCCTCCTGCCCACCTTATATAGGATGGGGGTAGGATTACAAAATAGAAACCTTAACTAATACGATATCGGTTTGCTAAATCTACTTTACAATATTATCAAACCAGGACTCTAGGCCGTTTCATAATATACAAGGAAACGTAATACCCAAGTCATAATCTGTTACATATTTCATAGATATAAGTTATCCCCTATATTAGTCGGATAACCATGCCGTGTGGGTATGGGGTACCCATATTCTCCACAGTAGCCCCTGAGATCTTCACAGTCGAAAAGATAATCTTCTCTCAAACCAGATTACTCCAAAGCCGAGTGCTTCAATCATCTTTGCCATGGTCTCCCGAGTACTTTTACCAAATCTGAACACTGTGGAGAGCTGAAAAATAAAATTAGGTGCAGTCCCCGACTATGTGATTAGTTGAACAAACTAAGCATATAGTAAATGAATAAATAGTCTAACCAACCAAGTAGTCAACCAAGTGACTTAATAGTAATATATAGCATATGCGGTGTGAATCCCGAATAACATGATCCGAGTGATATACCGACTGCTTTGTAAAATATGATGCGAGCAACCTAAAGTTGTGTACATCATGGAAAATTCACATAGCAAATCAGCTATAAAAGAAGTTTGTATGCTGTGAATAAAGAAATTTTCCAAAGTATTGGGCACACACCATGCGCACACTACTTTAACAGATGTGCTTAAGTCCCTAAAAGACACATAGTTTCACCACACCTGGAAATATATGGCATATATGGTGTAAAATCCGAGTAAATAAACTCAAATGATTTACCAACCGCTTGAAAAATGACCATAATATATAATCAGCCTAAGCCATAATATTGGTCAATAAAAACGCACACTTACGTGGCAAAAAGCAATGATATTGTATCCAATCAATTGCTATATAAACCCAAACAGCGCCTTGATTACATAAAAAGGTCAGCGGGGCAGCTATGAAAAACTTCACTGTTGGGCACCTTTTAAAATGCATTGTACCAACTCCTAAAAAGTTGAATAACTGTGGTATAAAAGTATTTTAAGGTATTGAGCACTTGATCACGCGCACTTTGGCCTAAGCAAAAAATGCCTAAGTCCCTAAAAGAACGTGACAGGCCACATATGAAAATATGGGCTACACACATATTAGGTCTAGGCCAAAAAATATGCCTTCGACACCCTTTAAAGGATGACGCATGTAACATGCTCCCGAGTAATAAATCTTCCGGGTGATATAAACCAAGTGTAGCTCATATGAATAGCTTCTGATCTGAGTGATTATCCCTTATGGGATACTCCAAAATAGATATAAAAATTGAATCCCGACTGGCACAAGTATTCGGTTGATAGCCCTTACGGGGAATAAGGATTAGTCCAGTCTTCGAGCATAGAAAATAACCTCAGGACTACAAGTGCATGTTGCCTGTATCTAGAACAAAAGCCAACTTGAAGGTATGATCATTGTGCTTGAGCTCGTAAGCCCCTGAGCATATAGCTTATCCTTTTGGAGTAGTTGAAATTGTCCATCGGTGGTAGATGACGTAGTCGGCATGGAGATGAAATGACCAACATGAAGACGATATTGCTCATCAGAAGTGACGGAAGATGTCAGCGGTAGTAAAAACAGTGACACCAATCAAAGGTGATGAAGATGCATAGCCGTGGAGGCGAAGAAACCAGTCGATCGGCAGCAGTCAGGTCAGCTAGCAGTGAAGATGAAGGCGCCCAACAACAACGACAGAGCAGTCGGTGGCGACGAAAGCAAGCTGACGATGAAGACGTAGACGCGCATCAACGATGATGGCGAAATCCACCAATCATGAAGATGAAGAAAATAGTCGGCTGCGGCAAATACATCCGACGGTAATGATGATTAGCGGCAACAGAGATAGCCGGCTATGATGACGAAGCTGCCCATCAACGGCAGCAGAGTAGGCTATGTTGAAGAGGCTTGACAGGATGTTGATGAAGATGACGATGTCGGTGATCCAGTCAATAGCGATGTAGCAGCCGATGATAACGATGAGATCCTCTATCGGCAGTTGCGTAGTAGGCCAACCGTGAAAACGAAATAACAAGTCGGCGATGAAAGTCGGTGATGACAAAAGCAACCGACGACGAGGACGTAGTCACTCCTTAGCAATGGCGGAGACATCAGGGCCGATTAAGTAGATGTGCTGGTGATGATGTCAGTAACAACAATCCATCAAACTATTGAGAAGAAAACCATGCTCAAGTA
Organism: Oryza glaberrima; assembly: GCF_000147395.1. Classification (NCBI taxonomy): domain Eukaryota; kingdom Viridiplantae; phylum Streptophyta; class Magnoliopsida; order Poales; family Poaceae; genus Oryza; species Oryza glaberrima. The sequence continues at coordinate 12,689,557 of NC_068335.1, read as the reverse complement.
GTTTCCTTGGCGCGGGCGTGTGTATAACGAAGATTGATGCAAAGTTCCTTGATTTATGAAGATGGCAGTAGAACTTGGTGTTATAGCTGTTGCAGATGCTTCACTTGGAGGAAAGTAGATGCTGTTGTCCAACTCGTCAAAACTGAGCTGATTGGTTGATAACTCCAAACTCCCGAACATGTAGATTAAATCTCAAACTTGATACTGGAAAAATTTGGAGTAGATTGTGGTGGCGTGAAGAAGCCAAAATTGCCGGTGTAATAATTGGAGTCGCTGAAATTAAATGTCGGCTCTGAAGTGAAGACGGAGATAATAACTCCCCGAATTGACTCGTTGATTGATTGATTGCTTCATTTTGACATAAAGCTTGTCGAATTTTGAGCGTCTTGTATTTGTGTAGCCCCCGCCTCTTTGGTTAGTTGAGAAACAACTGAACATAGAGTCGAGAACTGTAGCTTCTTGTCATCGAGTAGTCATTGCTTGAGTGAAGATACGTGTTGAAGATATCCGAGTAGAAATATTGAAGATTGGAACACCACTTGTTGTAGTAAAATAACACGGCATCATATTTGGTGATGTATGCCGAGATGTCGAAACTCTTGTAGTCGTCGCGGTTGGTGAAGTAGCAAAGCTTGCGAAGTAGAGGCAATAGAGTTTGCCGGTGCCGAAGATAATAAAGATGAAATCGCTCCACCATGGTGTCAAAGCAGTCGGCGATGGAAGAAGTAGAATGATGACGAAAACGCGTAGCCATGGAGGTGAACAAGCCAGTCGGCGTCAGACAAGGTGGCCAGCAATGAAAACGATGACGTCCATCAATAGTGGTAGCAGTATAAACCAGCCAGAGAGGCGAGGGCACTAGTTAACAGCAGACGAGATGACCGGCAGTGAAGACGATAAGGCCAATCAACACTGGCAAAATCATGCAGCCATGGAAGTGAAGAAACCAGTCGGCAGCAGACGTAGACAGCTTGCGTTTAAGGTGATGGCGCCTATTTACGGTGGCGGCGACATGGCTAGCCGTGAAGACGATAGCACCAGTTGGCGTCATATGGGGTGGCCGATCAGAGAAGATGTAGGCGTCCTACAACGGTGGCATAATAAACCAGCCGTGCAGGCGGAGACACCAATCGGCGGCGGCGAAGGCGAGCCGGCAGTGAAGACGTAGACGCCCAACAACAGCGGCATAATAGGCCAGCCATGTAAGCGGAGACACCAGTCGGCGGCGGCGAGGGCAAGCCGGTCGGTGAAGACATAGACGCCCAACAAACGACAACATAATAGGCCAGCCATGCAGGCGGAGACACCAGTCGGCAGAGGCGAAGGAAAGCCGGTCGGTGAAGACGTAGATGCCCAACAAACGGCGGCATAATAGGCCAGCCGTGCAGGCGGAGACACCAGTCGGCGGCGGCGAAGGCAAGCCGGTCGGTGAAGACGAAGACACCCAACAATGGCGGCATAATAGGCCAGCCGTGTAGGCGAAGACACTAGTCGGCGGTGGCGAAGGCAAGCCGGTCGATACGAAGATGAAGACGCCCAACAACGGCGGCAGAATAGGCCAGTCGTGTAGGCGAAGACACTAGTCGGCAGCGGCGAAGGCAAGCCGGTCGGTGAAGACGAAGAAGCCCAACAACGGCGGCATAATAGGCCAGCCGTGCAGGCGGAGACACCAATCGGCGGCGGCGAATGCAAGCCGGTGGTGATGTTCTGACTGATCCATTCCTGAAGCGCAGGAGATAAGCTTAAAGCCATGAATCCCTTATATGCATATCTGGATCTGGATCCTACAGAACAAACAGATAGGATGAGTAGTATCTGATGTAAATATAACACTCGAGGAAAATTCAAGTATTTTAAAATGTTTATAAATATGTATTTCTCCTCTTGTCAATTTTAATTTCCCCGAGCAGATGACTCATTACGTTTAAATACTTTGTCCGACTAGTCATAGCCCCCAAGCACCGGTAGTCGGCCTAGGCACTTCCTAAACATGCATATGAGTGACATGAGTTCGTCATTAATGGAACAAAGTTTTACGGGTCAGAATTTACTACTCTGGTACTTTTGCAATTGTAAATAGCAGAAAATAAATTATCTTATCTCTATGCTTTTGATTTATTCCGAGTAATACTTAGCACCTTGCGTTACTCGGTCCATCCAACGAGCCCCCGGGTGCTAGGAATCGGTCCAAAGGCAACTATCTATTGAGAAACCAAACGGAAAGCATAGGAAGATAGAACTCCATAACTCGATCGGCACTTTATTGTTACTCGGATTATTTCGCAAGCAATCAAGATAAATATTATGGAAATTGTTGAAAAAATATGATATAACATCTGTAGCCCCCGACTCACTAGTCAACGGCGAACTAGTTAATGTAGTGAGGCAGAGGAAAAGGAAAATATCATATAAAGAAAATTAATGATGACTTAGCTTTGTAATATTCCCCTTGGTGATGGCAGAGGTGGCCAATGTGGAAACAAAGTCGTCCATCAATAACAATGAAGACACCAGTCGGCGGCGACGAAGGCGGTCGACGGTGAAAACGAAGATGCCCACCAACGGCGGCATAATAGGCCAACCGTGTAGGCGGAGACACCAGTCGGCGGCGACAAAGGCAAGCCGGTCGGTGAAGACGTGGACGCCCATGAACGGTGGTGTGACCAACCAACCGTATAGGCAGAAACACCAGTCGGCGGCGGCGAAGCAAGCCAACAGTGAAGACATAGACGCCCAACAACGGCGGCATAGGCCAGCCGTGCAGGCGGAAACACCAGTCGGCGATAGTCGAGGCGGCCGGTGGTGAAGACGTAGACGCCCAACAACGGCGGCATAATAGGCCAGCCGTGCAGGCGAGGACACCAGTCGGCGGTATACGAAGGCGGCCGGCGGCACATGCATAAAATAATAGATCAAATTACAATTAGTGATCTGCGAATTAATCTAATTTATGCAAGAAAATTTAAAACGATAAACCTGGTAGTGGTTCGTGATACAGAAGCTCTTGTTTCAAAGGTCTAGCAGCCGAATTTTGGTGAAAAATATAAATCGACTTGGAATAGTCAGATCGCGATCTTGATAACCTCGACACCAAGCTGTGTGCCTTGATGAATGCTTGCGCTTTGTAGAAAAATAAAAACTGTTTGGCCGGTAGATAGCTTCGTGACAGGAAACACGTAATGTACGGCTGTAGGCCAAGTTATGCACCATCAAGAGCATACATGACTACAGTAAATTATTCCATCTATTCCTTCTTGATCGTTTGATGACGTGCAGTTGCTTAATGGTTCTGGTTTGGAGTCCGAGTCCACGTCGACCCCGGCCGCTTCAAACTGATAACTGAATCTCGCCGGAAAAATTTAATATTGGAAAGAAAAGACACCGGTAGATAGGAGTTGATCTGTTGCACGGTAGAATTGAGTTTTCATTGCATGCTTGTTGTAAAGGCTTCTGCTCTTGCCGATCAGCAGGATGACTCGGCGACTAATGTCCGGTCGTAGATTGATTAGATCAAAAAGTAATTCCAATGGCACAGAAACCAGACGACTCGAGTCTCGAGCGAAGATGATGTCGACGACATAGGTTGATTCCATCGCATTTCTTGATAGATAACTCGGCGTACCCCTACCTGGCGCGCCAACTGTCGAAACATGAATTCTTCAATAGTAAAAGGGGGTAGGGCACGAGACCTAAAAATGGATGGATGCGGAGACAAAAGGTTTAGACAGGTTCAGGCTCTCTCAATGAGAAGTAATACCCTACTCCTGTTTGGGGATTTGAATCCATCGAGTGTGTATTGATCTGACGATCAGGTTGTGTCATCATGCCCCCTAGAGGGCCTCCTGCCTACCTTATATAGGATGGGGGTAGGATTACAAAATAAAAACCTTAACCAATACGGTATCGGTTTCCTAAATCGACTTTACAATATTATCAAACCAGGACTCTAGGCCGTTCCATAATATACAAGGAAACGTAATACCCAAGTCATGACCTGTTACATATTTCATAGATATAAGTTATCCCCTATATCAGTAAATGTTATTAGTAAATGTTTACTGTAGCATCACATTGTCAAATAATTAAGCAATTATATTTATAAGATTCGTCGCAATTTACACGCAATCTACGTAATTAGTTTTTTTAATTTATATTTAATACTTCATGCATGTGTCCAAATATTCAATGAGATAGAGTGAAAGTTTTCGTGTGGAAACTAAACAGAGCCTATGTACTCAGGGACAGAGCTACATAGAGTTAGGGGGGGTGCCCAAGAACCCGGTTCAAAAATTTTTTTAGCTATAGTTTATCTATTTTCACCATATATATACTCTGTCAGTTCAAATTTAGATACCCGTATCAAGCTAAATTTGATTCAAACCAGAGTAAAGCAAGCAAGTGGAACCCCCTTTATTTTATGCTAGCTCCGCCCCTGTATGTACTATATATAAATAGTTGGATCTAGCATGTATAGAGAAGAGGTAACTTAACTCAAACTATTATTATTTTACAGTTTATATTTTTCAAGTGTTTTAGCGCAAGACATAATAGATAATCGGACAAAATAGTACAACACGTTGTCTTAATTTCTTGGCCACATGTTTATACAGTCTGTTTGTGTGCTGGTCTCTATATTGTAGGTAGTGTGGCTTTTGTATGGTCTTATACTATGTGGCAGGTTGAGACCACTAGTACCAGTGGTCTCCATTGTACATACCCTAAGAGAAATCTCTTCACAAGTCATATATGATGAAGGATAATGCTTTTATGTACTTGTGATGGATTGCATCATGAACAAATCAGGTAATAGGTTAAGATCCATGCAATCGTAACACTCCCTTTTAGTTTAGGCTAAATTTATGCGAACATAGTGAAAACTTAAAGCGTGCACTGGACTTTCCTCCTAATCTCTAGGTCATGACCAGGGTAACTTGGGACATGGGTTCCCCCCTAGATTGTATGGCCTCTAAAAACTAAAGAAAAAAAAGATATTGGCTATTAGGCCCTGTTTGGTAGGGCTCCAAACTCCAACCCAACTCTAAACTCCAACTTCAGCGAGAGCTGGCTCCTTTAGGAGTTGAAGTGGGTATGAAAGTGTTTGGCTAGATTGTTTAGCTCCACGTCACCACATCTCTTATTGGCATTTCGTCGAACACCTGGTTGGCGTCGCCTTGCTTCTGCCGCCACCACTGCTGCCGCTCAGCCCATGCGTCGCCGCCGCCCATGGCCCTCGCGCGTCGCGCCACCCGCCCGCCGCCACCGACGCCTGCCATCACCGCCCGCCGTTGCTGCTGCCGACGCCGCTGTCAGTCGCTAGTGAAAGATGAGGAGGAGAGAGAACAGGAGGAGATGGGGTAGGAAGGGGTAGTTCAACAGCATTTTGGTGTAAATACATTAAAAAATTAAAGGGTAGTGGGTCTTTTGGGGTGGAGTGGAGCTATGGAGCAGCAAAAACCCAGCTCCACCCCCGTAGTACAAATTTGTGGAGCAGCTCTGCTAACTCCGCTCCAAAAAAATTGGAGAATACATATACCGTTTAGCACAACTCTAGCTTTAGGTAAGTTGAAGTTGAGAGGTAGAGCTGTGCCAAACGGTGCCTTACTTAGTTCGGTCATGTTCAACAATTTACCATATAATACTAGGGGATCTCCCGCACGGCCCCCATCCAATCGTTGCATGCCAAGGAGACATTTTGTCTTCCCTCCTCTACACCTCCACCCACCTCCCACAAGGCGGTGGCCCATCGCTGACCGTCTCCACACCTCCATCCCCCTCTCTTGTGGCGATAACCTTTCATTGGCTACTATACTCTACCCTCCTCTCTAGCTTGCTAGGACGATATCTCCCTAAGCCTTGTCTGCCAAAGCCTACGGCCAACTCTAATGCTGTATCAATCCTTGTTGCGTCATTGTCCACCTCCTCCGTCCACTACCATAGCCTCGCTATAGTCGATTGCCTTGTCGGAACCCTAGAAAGGGAGCGGCCAACTCTGGCACCTCCTCATCCACTTCTACCGTCTCCTCATCGCGACCACCGCTCGAGCTATCCTCCCTAACCGCTGGAGTATATGTTGAAATAGAAAAGAAAAAAAAGAAAAGAAAAGAAAAGAAAGAAAAAGAAGGTTGTTGCTAAAGATAAAGTCATTTTTGGGGTCTCGTGTGTCATGGTTATGGATACCACATACCTAATAGTAGTTGACTAAACTTGGCAGGGCCCACCACATACCAAGTCTTATACGGAATCATACCTCGTATATAGAAGGAGTTCCGGATAAGGAAGGACGAATAGAGTTCTATATGGAAACTACAAGGACTACTCGGATCGTATCTATATTTATCTTCCTGGTTCTACTTGGACAAGGGGGCATCTATGGGTATAAATACAAGCCCCCCTAGGAGGAGAGGGAAGGAGACAACAGATCAAGAAGCCACAACCTACAATACACAAGCCAATACGCCGCCAAACATCGACATCCGAGATTAGCCTAGACATACCCCATCCGGTACCTGCGGAGACCGGCAAGAGGGATCTAGCGCTATCTCTGATCTCACCGATTTCATATTCGCGGAGAAAGGCTACCCCGTCATCGACTACGAGTTGGTGCTCATGCCGCCAAGTCGACGATGGCTAGATAGGTTATCCCAATTATTGTACTCTGTGGTTTTCTATATCAATCCCATATAAACAGGATATAGGGCTATTACCTGTCAGATTAGGGGCCCGAACCTGTATAAAAATCCCTGTCTCTATCTCTTTTACCTCAATCTCGCATATACCCTGGTACCAACGATCCCCATACTATGCAAAATACAGTAGTCGCGATATCAAACGTCGACATCGTGAAAGAGGGGCAACCCCTAATCTTTTGTGCTATAAAATGGAGGCTATCTCTATCAATAAGGGAGTAATCAACCCGTGTTATCTTTGTTGACAACTCCCTCTGATAAAAAAAACGCTTAAGATAATATTTCATTAAACTTCTAAAGTTCTAACCATTACTAATTCTCAAATGTTTAGTTTAAAAAAATGATACCATAAAAATGTATACTCCTACATACTTATTATTTGATATAAAACTGTTTGTTGGATTTTAAAACTTTGACAGGTACATATCTATACCTAATTAAAAAATCGTAAAGCTTTGCTATTTTTTTGGTTCGTCTTTTTTTCGCTGATATTTTTCCTGATCACGCTTTTGTTTTTTGTCCATCCGTTTTTTCCCATCATAGTTTTTTTCGATCTCATACGATCCTTTTCACATGCGCAACACTCCTCTTGCTACCACCAGGCCAAACCCTAGCGTCGCCACGTCGATATGTCTCCTAGTGCGTTTTCTCCTCCAATTGATAGCAAAAATCAATTCCTCACTTCTCCCTTATTATTTTTGTCACAATTTCCACTTTCAATTTAGCTTTAATTCGCTGGATTTAATCTTAGTCGCCAATGATGGCCGGCCAGTGAGCTTCGCCGACCATTTTTATCTGAGTTTAACGAATTCGCTCCAATTTTGGGAAAAACGGAGATAGAGTGAGTCAAAAGCCCATAAACCATTTTTGGGAGATCGAGAAAGATTCGGTCGAATTTGATGCGGAGGATCGGCTTCGGCATACGGGCACGTGACTATCTTCTAGGGGGTTGAAGGCGATAGTTGGCTGTGTGAGTTGGGTCTGTGGCTAATATTGATAAGCACAAATTGTCTACTTGAACAAATATATAACAAATTTATCTAAGGGACCTCAAATGGACTTAATCCTTCCTATAACTAGGACTTTCATCCTAAGTACCAAACTTTCTTCCGAAAAGAGCAGCTTAACACCAAAACGGGGGTCCTACTCGGCGAGTGCGCGCCAGGGGCGCATGCGGCCACACTTCTTTTCCGAGCTAAGGCAGTTAATCTATTAGTATAATTACAGTTAGAGATAAATGACGGTAGTAGTTAGGATTTTTTTTGTGAGACTTTTTTTGAACTAACGAAAATGAAATTTATATCTAAAGTCAAAATTTGAAAAATTTCAACTTTTCATTTCAAATTTGAAAAACTATCAACTAAACTTTGAAAACTTTCATACCGGATTGAAAACTTTCAACTCAGATTTTGAAAACTTTCAACTCAGATTTGAAAACATTCAATTCGAGATTTAAAAACTTTCAACTCAAATTTTGAAAATTTTCAACTCAAAATTTAAATTTGTAAGACAAATTTTGAAACCTTTCAACTCAGATTCGAAAACTTTCAACTTGATATTTGAAAATTTCAAGTACAGATTTGAAGATTTTTAAGTTAAGATTTGAAAACTTTCAAATCAAGATTTAAAAACTTTCAACTTAAAACATTTGTAAAAATACGTGTGCTAAAGATTAAAAAAAGTAATAAGAAAAAACCACAAAAAGAGAATGAAAAAAAAACGCAAAAAAGAAAACGGAAAACCTAGCATGGAGGAGGCGAAAAGAAAAAGGACGTGACTACACAGCTAGTGGTAGCTGGTTTGTCTAAATCAGCTACCACTCCATCTATGAGAGACCCTATCCACCTATACTTCTAATAAAATTTTCTCTTAAACTACTCATCCAATCTACGATCCGATTACACCGTTATGTTCGTAACAATTAAATCTTTATAACAAGATCTCACATGATTATATTTTGATGAAAAATTATAAATTACTTTTATAATATATCTAAATTACTTTTACATTTCACTAAATTACTTCTTCGACATATAAAAGTAAATTCAATAAAGCTTAAAAGTAATTTATTACATATATTATAGAAGTACTCCGTAGCTTATAACAAAAAGAAAGTAACTTTAATGCATGCATTTTTTTTCATTGGACGTGACTACACAACTAGTGGTAGCTGGTTTATACTCCATCTAGTGTTTCCTTTCAACTTAAAAAATGCAATAGTATGTTTTCGTTTTGTTTTAAGATACTTTTATAATATATGTAAATTACTTTTAGACTTTATTGAATTTACTTTAGATTTGCCATAATGGACGTGACTACACAGCTAGTGGTAGCTGGTTTGTCTAAATCAGCTACCACTCCATCTATGAGAGATCATATCCACCTATACTTCAAATAAAATTTTCTCTTAAACTACTCATCCAATCTACGATCCGATTACACCGTTGTGTTCGTAACAATTAAATCTTTATAACAAGATCTAAGAAGTAACTTAGTCAAATCTAAAAGTAACTTATATATATGATAAAAGTAACTTATGTATATAATAAAAGTAATTTACAAATATAAATATTTTTTCATCGTAATATATTCATGTAAGATCTTGTTGTAAAGATTTAATTGTAACGAACCTAATGGTGTAATCGGATTATAGATCGGATAAGTAATTTGAGAGAAAACTTTATAAGAAGGAGGAAAAATGCATGCATGTCTAAGAGGAAAAACAAGCATGCACGTCAGCACGTGTAGCAGTCCTTCTCACAAATTGGTTCGTCGCTGGTTATTCTCGGTTTAGATTTCGCCTAAAAAAGGGGAAAAACCGGCGTGTGGTGAGGGACAGCTGGCGCGGCGCGTGTGTGAATGAGCAAATCGGCATCAAAACCCAGCCCAACCAACATCCAAAGGCCCACGGCCCATCCAACCCATCTGGCCCATTTGGTGCCCTAAAGGCCCGACCTGACAAACTATCTCTTCTCTTCGCCCTCGCCCTGCCGTCGTCCCGCCGTTCTCCCGCCCCGCCTACGGCCGCCCTCCGCCGCCGCCTCCCTCCCCGGCCCTCCGCCCACCCGCCCGGCGGCCGCTGAGCGCAGTCCACAGGCCCCCGCTCCGGTCCCTGTGCTGGCCTCCCGCGTCGCCTGGACAGCAAAGGCGCTGCCGACCGGCCAGGCGGCAGAGCCGAAAGCAAGGGGGAGTCCATCGGCGGAGGAAGCAGCCACGCCGCGGGAGAACGCGTTTCCAGTGAGAAAAAGGTGGATGGATACTCTTCCCCCTTAGCCAAATGCCTCGATGTTTTTGATTCGACTGACAGAGCTCTGTACTTCTCGTCGTAAAATGAGTTTTACTGGTTTGATTAGGTGCTAACTTTAACACTTGATTTCCGCTATTGTGGAGATTTATTTTTTATCTTTTGATATGTTGTAACCCCGTCTCCAAATTCCTGCACTAGTTATGGCTTGCTTGGCCATCGAGCGTGTTGGGGACAATGAAGTGATTGGTTCTTGCTTAGTGTGGGAGTAATGGACAATGTATAGCAAGAGCTGAGCTGTTTCAATTTCTGTTGATTATCTTCAAAAGTGTAGCGGTGATATGTAAATAGCTTGAACTGGGAATGCTTTTGAAGATTCACTTGCCTGTTACTGTCCAGTTGATTTTTTAGCTTAGATTGTTTCAAGAAAAGAGAAAGAGCTGACTTGGGAAGATCATACAAAACGCAACTATTGATGTGGTCTTGGCGAGTTCATTGCTTGATATTTTACTTTTATTTTTTTTATACAATCATAAAAGGCTTTGTGCCCTGCTTCGATAGAAAGCATAGCAGGTGATTTCATTGCTTGATTGGTTTAGAAAATATCTCCGGGATGAATTCGCCGTTTACTCTTTTGCTGTCGAGGATACGCTGACATGAGAAAGCACTAATTTCCACTAGTGCCTCCAAAGACATTGTTTGTGTGGGTTTTTGTTTGTTGAAACTTGTTCCTTCTCTGAAACTACTTTGAGAATGCTGATTATGCATTTATGCTTCATCTGCCCTCGTCTCAATGGTTTGCAGTTACTGTCGAGGTGCATCTTTACCATGGTTTGTTTTGGGTCAAAGGCTCTTCGACGGAAGGGTGACAAACAAAGGTGTTTGCCTGAGGGAGATATTGATTACAGCTTACCGATGAGGAGAGGAAGGAAGGATAAGAGTGAGAAGCCTCGAAAAGGGGGTTCTAGTTCAAGCAACAGACCTTCAGCTGAGAAAGCTAAACATGGGAGGAAGAAGAGTGGGGATGGGAAGAAGAGCAAAGGGCATGGGAAGGGCTGCCATTCAGATAGTTCCATAGAGATGAATCCTGGCCATATGAAGAATGATAATACATTACTGCCCTCCAAGGCATCAAAGCCAGTAACAAATGTTCTCAGGTATGACTCTTTGTTTTCAAAATATTCATGCCCCATTAATTATGCAAGTGAGATAGCCTAGTTATATGCACGCGGATGCTAAGTTCTGAAGGGGAGTTCTGTATCTTTTGTGGACATTTCTCAGGAAAAGGGTTGATCCAGAAACTGCAAAGTACTTTTTGGAGATTTCTAACCTATTTGACAATAAGGAAATTGATTTGGAGGAGCGTGCAACTATATGTGCCAATGCATTAGAAGAAACTAAAGGGAAAGAGCTTGAACTTGCTACTGACGGTCCAATAAGCCACACTTTGCAGGTTCTTGTAGAAGGTTGTGAATTGGAGCAGCTATGTGTGTTCCTTCACAATTCCATCGAATCTTTTCATATTATTGCCGTCGATAAATTTGGATCACACGTGGCTGAAGCAGCTCTCAAGTCTCTAGCAACACATCTTGAAGATGAGTCCTCCAGGGGCATTATAGAAGATATATTGATTAGGATATGCAAGGTATATTTTTCAGTTGGTTCTGTGCTTTTTTCCCATGGTACCAGTGGAACTCACTTTTGAATTGTTGCTACAGGTCATTGCTGGAGATGCTGCTAATGTGATGTCAAGCTGCTATGGATCACATGTGTTACGGACACTTCTTTGTCTTTGTAAGGGAGTTCCCTTGCAATCACTGCAAGACTTCCACACTACAAAGAGATCTGCAGTTCTCGCTGAGAGATTAAGTTGTGGTTCAACTCGATCAGGTGGAAGCGATCCCAAGAACCAAGGATGTGGGTTTTCAGACATTTTTAAGTCTTTTGTCAGGGAAATGCTGCAAAATGCAAAAGATGATATTGCGAGTTTAGTAACTGACAAAAACAGTAGCCTTGTGTTACAGGTTGGTTTCTATTGTATTCCATAATAATATAATTTTATGTAAACAATTTGGATTTTACTTACTGGGCTCTTGCTTATTATATATATTGTATGCTTTGGCAGACTGCACTTAAATTATCAGCTGGTGATGATCATGAATTGAATTATATAATATCAATTCTTCTTGGTTTTGATGAGGATGACACTGCACAGAAAAAAGATCGTAGTGAACAAAAGAATGAAATTATTGCTTTACTTGAAGATACTGCTTACAGCCATCTCTTGGAGGTATGCTTTTTTAGCTATCTGTTCAGTGAGAGTCAAGTGATGTATTTCACACTTTTTTATGCTTAAGACATTCATCTGTATAGATCATGTTGTTCTTGCTGGCATGATAGACAATTTCAAATTGCATGGAAAATTGAAAGCCACTAAGAGGCATTAGCAAGTGGTGGTCAAATCTTGATCATCCTACAACTTGGTAGACATGGAAAATATTCATGGATCTAAATGGCAGGTCATCGTGGAGGTTGCCCCTGAGGAACTGCGCAACAATATGCTGACAGGTACTCTTAAGGGTGCACTATTTGCGATCTCATCTCACCACTGTGGTAACTATGTGGTGCAAGCCTTGGTAGCATCAGCTAAAACCTCAGACCAGGTATATGTCATTCAAATGTACATTGGCAATTTTATTAATTTCTTTCACTTAAAAAAAATGTCCTTACAGCAAGTTGATCGGCCGGACCAAAATAAATGCTTTCTTCTCTCTATTCATATTGCATCGAGTCAGTGAGCATTCCATAAATCATCATCACAAATTAAGGGACATGCTGATTTTTGACACATCTTCCTTTCTTATGTTAGATTAATTATAATTTATCGTCATATTAAACTTGCAAAATGCAACATGCACCGTTAGACTACCTTTTATGTGACAAACAATGCATGATTCCTGAACCATAATTTATGTGCTAATCTTGGGAAGGATAATAATCTTGTGTCCATGTGTGAGTGCATGCCTAAAATGCATAGTGCATACTATGTGATTATAATTCTATTCCACCCTATTCTGTTTCCAATGCTTGTCAACTACATAATTTAAGTTATAGATTTTCCTTGTTCAACAACCGACTAATCCTCAATGATGTAATTCTTGTTTCATTGATAGATGGAGCAAATTTGGGATGAACTTGGTTCCAGAATCAATGAGTTGCTTGAACTAGGGAAAGCGGGGGTTGTAGCTTCTATCTTAGCGGCATGCCAAAGGCTCGAAACAAAACGCCTTGAGGTCTTCACTTTTTCAACTAAATATTTCTGCATCGATAATGGATAATTAGTTTTGACTCAATGATATCTAACTCATATGATTTGAACTGCAGAGTTCCCAAGTTCTTTCTGCAGCATTAAGTTCAAATTCTGAATCTTCTGATAGCATTGTTGCACATATGCTTTTTCTTGAGAACTACCTCCACCAGAAATCATCCTGGGAATGGCCTCTTGGTGCAAAGATGAGTGTCCTGGGTTGCCTGATGCTGCAATCAATTCTGCAATACCCACATGTATGTCAAAACTGCCATACTCTTGTTACAGCACTTAACTGTTCTGTGGTTACAATGTCCCTAGTTAAATAGCATGTGCTCTTGATTGTTCATTGTTTATGATGTTTTTTTCATGTCTGTTACGCAATTCAGTTCCTTTCTGTGCTTTGATCTTCATCTTCCAGTCTCATTAACTTCATCTCTCTGGCCTTGCTATGCTAAGTTGATAAGTACTTTACTTCTTTCTCAATTCAATAGGAAGATGTAGTACCTCTGTTTTTATGATCTTGTCTCATTGCCATCTTACAGAAATTGCTTATTTCCTGAACAGTAGTATTGTAAGTATGACAACACCTGGATTGGTTAGAGGACCTTACTAGTTATTTGTGTATTCTGTACAGCAATATATTCGACCATATGTTGCAAGTTTGCTGGCTATGGATGATAACAAGATCCTCCAAATTTCCAAGGATTCAGGAGGTAGCCGTGTTCTTGAGGCTTTTCTATGTTCTAGTGCTACTGCAAAGCGGAAATTTAAAGTTTTTGCAAAGTAAGCCTTATCCAAGCACCTCAACTCTTTGAATATTGTTTCTTATGATTCCCAAAATGTTTTCTACACAGTAATATTCTAATTCGCTTGCATTTTTTTAAATCTCTCAATGACGTGGCATATCATACTCCTAACAAAATGCTGATGTTACAAGAAAGCTGTAGAGCTAGGGGAGCACTAGTAGCACTATTATGTCTCTTGTCACTCATTTGAATAGTAATCAAACCTTGTATTCATTATTTCTGTTTATGGTGCTACTTAATAGGCAGTGTAGAATGTTGAAGTTTGCAATAGTATAGTGCACTGGATCATGTGGGCAAGTATGGTAGAAGGTGGGCTTCGGCTACCTAAATATTTTTTTTTTCTGGTGTGCTGATCTGCACGATCTCCGTAGATATGCCATTTCATGGTTGCAACATGACTACATTCAATACTATTGTCTGTCAGATTCAATGTGTAAGGTTATATAGTCATAGGTTATTTGCCTGTAATATGTTAAGTTGAAGTACCTTTGGCATCTAACTGCATGGATTAGCTCAGTACTTCAGTACCTTTTGGCATAGAATAATAATGAAATGAAAGGTGCAAAGATCTGCTGTATGGTTTCATGAGTATGCACCTTGTCTTACTAGCATTTGCGATCTGACAGGTTGCAAGGCCACTATGGAGAGATTGCTATGAATCCTTCTGGTTCATTCTTAGTTGAGAAGTGCTTTACTGCCAGTAATTTTTCTCATAAAGAGGCTATTGTGGTTGAGCTGTTGGCTGTGCAAACTGAACTTTCTAGGACAAGACATGGGTTCCACTTGTTAAAGAAGTTGGATGTAGACAGGTAATTCGTCTCTCTGTTGTTTAGCATGCTATGCATTTTTTTCTCATATTAGTCAACTTACCATTTGATTTGTAACAGATATTCAAGGCGACCTGATCAGTGGAGGGCCAGCCAAACATCGAAGGAAACTACTCAGAGAGAATTTCAAGTGGAGTTTGGCTTGAGCAGTAAAGGCGCTGGGCAGAACATTGAAGAACTTCTCACTTCTCGAAGTCCTTCCAAGAAGCGTAAACAGAAAGACAAGACTGATGTTACTACTGAAGATGCAAGTACCAACAAGCAGGATTTATCCCACGTAGGCAAAACCAAGAGGATAAAGTCCGAGAAGACAACTTGTGAGAAAGAATCAAGCAACAAGAAACCCACGAACGAAGATTCTGGGACCAGCATGGCATTCCTGAAGAACTCTGCCAAGAGGAAATCACCAGGCTTCCTTTCAGACAAACCAAGTTTCAAAAGGCAAAAACATCATAAACCCAATGCTGGCAATTCCTCTGGCAAGATGTTCGTTCGGGACAGTGCTGGCACACCATTTGTCAGGAATAGCGGCAAACAGAAACGGTCGATCGCCGAGCTTGCTGATCTGGCTGGTAAGGAGAAACTGTCTGCGAGTGAAGTGCGCAAACTTCTTAAGACTGAAATGCCTGGCAAGAGCTAGCCAATTCATATATCTTTTGGGTGCAGCTGTAGAAAACATGAACATCTGAGCTAATTTTCCCCTTTCTTTCAAAGGTTGGGAAGCAGCAATTTTGTTTACTATTTCTCCTCAACTGTTGCGAGTCATGAGCTTGTAAGATCCTAGGAATAGATTGTTAACTGGTAACACGTGAATGCTGAGATAGTTTTTTTTTTTTGTTCAAGTGGAGATTTTCTGAAAAGTTCATCAAACCATCACAGCATGTCTTTGCTGAACATCTGAAAATAACTCGTACTAACTCCGTAACACTTGTCTCTTCAGTTGATGCGTATTGTGCAAAAGACGAACATGTCTCTGAACACTAACAACCATTTGTTTAACCGTCATGAAATTTCGCATAATTGTTGCTTGTAGGTTGTAGAGCTTCAGTCCAGGACAAGTTCTTGTGAACTGCAGTTCTGTTCTTAACTATCACACTTCCTGTGTAGTTATGACAAAAATGATAAGAGGCCACTAGTGATCTAAAAACCTAGGAATCTCTACTCCAGTAGGGAGAATCTCCGTGTTACCATGCGACTGCCTCCGTTCTTTTTTACTCATCGTTTTAGACATTTACAGTCTCCAAGACAAATGTTTCATTGCTATTTTTTCCCTAAATATATATGTTTATAACAGCTACTCCCTCCGTATCATAATGTAAGTCATTCTAGCATTACCCATATTTATATAGATGTTAATGAATCTAGATAAATATGTATGTCTAGATTCATTAACATCTATATAAATGTGAGCAATGCTATAATGACTTATATTATGAAACGGATGGAGTATAAAAACTACTCCAATTACTATAGGTAGTTTTCATGACAAATCTACCAATACCATTTTCACATACCAAATCCTAATATTTCTGTATCAATTAATCATTCAAGATTTGGAGGTTTGACTGCATTATACTCACAGAAAAATTTCCATACACAAAATCTCGACGCATTGGTCCATATGGTCATAAGCGACAATGATCTTGTGGCGGCCAATGTCATAGCCTCACAGGCACAATGTTAATCATATTATCATATATGCGTCCAATGCATTAAGCCGTGAAATCTGCAGTGTCACATGCCCCTCTTAACACATGTGCTTGTCTCAACTCCCTTGACAAATCTTCAGTTCAGAACTTGTCTCAAAAGATTCAGTCTGCAACTCTGCATGGCGCACACTTCCATTCATGAACTACAAAGGTACTACTGTCCTCATGCCCTACATACATTGTAGTACTGTCCAAGATGTTTTGTCTCATTGGCCATATGATTTCCAAACCCCAAGTGAAGGATAGACATTTCAGCTTTTTTTTTTGTTTATTTGTTAAATTTAGCTTCTATAATAGAATGTGTTGCTGCAATTTTGTGCTATTGATATTGTACTCCAAAATGAGGTTTAAGTTCAAGCTAGGCCCAAACACTCAAACACCAGCATTGAACACTGTGGGGGACAAAAATACAACCTTCAAATTGTTGATATGACCTACCCCTCCATACCAAACTATAAGGATTTCTTGAGTTTTGCATGATAATTAAGAAATTAGATAGGATTATACAAGGGATGGTTGTGATCTGTTCAGAGACGGAAGTAGATGAAGAAATTAGATGAGAGACGGTTGTGATCAGTTGAGACGAGAGAGTAAGTGGAGAAGTTGCTACTATATTCTTAGATAAAGTACCATAATACAAGTGCAAAGGGTATTTTGTAGCATCCTATTTAATCAGTGCCTTCACCCTACTGCAGCTGCTGTTTTTATGCATCCTGCTGCCTTGGTGCTTTACTATTACCTGCCAACTGCCACTGACAGCGTGAGGCATTGCTTTCTGCAAAAAAAGTACTAAGTGCTAATAGTACATTTTCTGATGCATTGTACCTTGAGCTTTAGGATGTCTCAGAAGTCACATGTAGTCCATGAACTAGAAATTTTCTTCTGATAGCTTGTGAGGGTTTCATTCATCCTCTGCTAGTGATCTTTGGCTGCTGAAGATGAAGAAGAAGAGTTGCCATGGGAGGGCTACTCATGATCCTCAGCATGGTCTTTCCAAGGTGATTCTACTTGATGCTAATGTTTAGATTACAAGAATTCTGCAAGTTTTGCATGGCCTTTTTATTCCCATGTTTTCAGTCTTCCACACTACATCTTGCTTCAAGTTCTGTTCAAATTTGCTGGGAGAATCAACACTGCAAGAGTTAAAAAAATCATGAATATGTCTCAAAATCTAAACCTTGATCCATTGCACTTGTCTTCAGATAGCAGGTGAATCAACAAAGCATCAGCAAGGCAACATTTCAGGTTCCCAAGCTGCTGCTGCTGCGAAGAGCAAGCCATGGAAGAAGAGATACCTGACCTTCCTGTCAAAGTTTCAGAACAAGATGAAGAAGCACAAGAAACCTGACAACATCAAGGCTCATCATACCAGGAGCCACAAAACCCGCAGCATTCTCCTCTCCAGCAGCCAGATCATGGAGGAATGCAGCAACCTTGTCCAGGTGATCCGGCACACCGCCGCCGACTGCTTCGCCGCCGCGGCGACGGCGGTGGCGGCGGCGGTGGACTACGAGGAGGATGATCATCATCAGCCTTACATGCAGCTTGACCAGGTGAACTATGGAGTGATGAAAAGGGAGGCATTTGGCCCTGTTTACCTGGTCACATAGTGGTGATGGCAATTGCATTTCAGTTTGGATGCTGCTCATTTCTGGTTGTGAATGTTCTTGTAATTTTTCTGCATTGCTGTCTTGAGCAACAATGTGATTATTTGATTGAAACTGGCAAGGCATTTCTCAATGCCTTCCAGGATGTGATCCATCTTCCTTGTCTAAAAAAAAAAGAAGAATTTCTCAATGCCTTTTTAAACTGCTTGTTTTCAGTAGTTTTCAGAAAAAAAAAAAAAAAAACAGGATCCTGCTCTGCCATGTAACTCCGAAAGATTGTTTGTGTCAATGAGTAGCATTGTTAAAATCACTTTCCATGGCCTAGTACTTTGTGGAAACTTTAGCAATGAAAAAAAAAGAGAAAGAAGGAATGGAAGAAAGACAGAAATACCGTGCAAATTCTCTGAATTTCTATTGGAAATCCTCTACTCCGTTCTAACATGTTTGAAATACATGAATTTGTCCTCAAGCACAATAACCACCACCGAATGTGTTATGAAAATAGATGCACAACGGAGACACGAATTTTATATGAAAAACCCTTATGGGATTCGTAACAGAATGTACATAGGGATAAACATAAAATTTCAGAAAGTTTAGACAATCCATTTTTTTGTAGTATAATCCCTTTGCATAATAAATTTCCAATTGGTAAGGGTATCATCAGTGGAGATGCATTTCTCGAGGCATCTCCACCATGAATGAAAAGGCCCATTTGATCATATTTTCCCAACCAAATCGGCCCAAATGTTCACGAGGAGTTTGCTGATCCGGGCCAAATTACAGGTCAAAATTTGAATTATCTTTAACTTCAAGACGAATAAATTCTTCTGAAACAACAATTTTTGTGAGAAAAATTGATGATACGAAACAATATATGAAAATGGATTTTGCAAAAATGGAATGTTAGGCTTCTTGTGCTGGCTGACAGCATTTTCAAGCCCACGCGGGTCCGAAAATGATTCTTAAATGATTGGATTTACACCCTTGACTTCTGCTGCCTAAGATTAAGATGATTTGACGGATCATCTGCCAAATTAAACAAGATAGACATGTTTTTTAAGGCCTCTTTCATTGTTGATCCATCATTTATTCTGTTGGAAATAGGATAATAATTAATCCACCAACTGTTTGCAACAGTGGATTTTCAGTAGCAAAACTGACATTATGAATTTATGATGTCCTATAAAAATTCCTACATTTCAACTAGGATTTCAGGTTGGTCTCCAAGTTGATCTGTCCTAGGATAATTTGGATATTAAATTGCAAAAAAAGGAGAAAACTCAATTAATGGAAAAGTAATGCCTTTTGCAGAGAAAATTAGTTATGCTATATTATTATATTCATATGTCAAAACCTTTCTTTTGTCAAACTATACTTGAACTTCCTACTATTAGTTGTAAAAAAAATTAGAGCAATAGCAAATAAATATGAAAAACTGGAAACATAAAAGTGCAAACAAAAGGGGTCAGTGACGATTAAGCACTATAGCTAATTGATGACACCTAATCACATAATTTGCGCATTTAACTACGTGAGCTAAATCAAAAGATGAAATAATGCCACGCACGATGCCACCAGTTGCAACATCATATCGGCCTTGAATTGCAGTCCAACCTAATAATCCCCATGTGTTTAATTAATTGGCTCCTTGCAAGCGTAAATTGTAGATAATCTGTTCGTACAAATCAAGACAGCCAAATCAAAAGGCTTTATGATAAAGACAAGGAATGATTAAAAAGTGACTTGATCTCCCTGACCTGCATGTTCATGTCTCGAATTTTTTTGTAGTAGGTATTCAGTAATATGTGGCACGTGTAAGGAGTTGGTAATCGTAGTTATTTAGTTTGAAGATCTCAGAATTAATGGGGTAATTAAATTGCTGTATGCATAAAAGCACATGGAACCGTTTCCAGAAGATCATAGCAACTTTCTTAGTTTGAAATTATCTATTTTTTTGCAGGAGAACTAAATTATTTATAAGGAAGATATACGATATCTTCCAGAAATTTGATTAGATCGAACAATAAAGAACAGATAATTTTGATACAAAGCAGCAGGAGTACTGCCATTCATTAAAGAACAGATGAATTTGCCAAAGAAGATGCATAAAGGCATATATACATATATTTTGTTTTAGTTTTTCTTTTTAATGCCCAAAAAGATTTGCGCATCATTTCATCCGGGAAACATCAAAGAACAGAGTACAAAACAGTGTGAAATAAGGGGGCATCTCGGAAATAATTTTGCTACTAAATTCACATTTAATTTCTTCTAACTTATTTTTTCAAGAGTAAACGATGAACCACATGCGCTACAAAAAAAATGTTTAGCATAGTTAGTAATCATGTAGTTTGTAAAAGCTTAAAAAAAAGGACCCCGGTGGTTGAAGAGTTTTTCTAAAGTAATGGACCAACCTAGTGATGGTTATTGCTTCACTTGATCTAAACCAAAAGGGAAGACTGAGACGGTTACATACAATTTGTTCTAAAAACAAAAGGTCTCATTTCAAAACATTTTCAGACTCCAAAAATACTTTGCGAATAACAACGATTTGAAGAGACAGGGACATATCAAATGAGAACAAGCTTTAAATTAAAGAGTGGTGTTCCCTTTAATTTTGCTCTACTTACAAGTTTCATTTGGGGATAGACGATGATTCCCTGTCACAAACAGATTTGCTTGCATGCATGGCCTTTCATGAAAGATCAGCTCAATTTGTGATAATGGCATGCAATCAGCTCAGTTTGTGATAATGGCATGCATTGTTCTGTTCTTTTTGTTAATTATACGTGTCAAGTGTTCAATCATCCGATTAATCCTAGCTAGCTTGGGCAATACTTATATTGTGATATGGCACTGATGCTTTTTTTCATGGATTGCCCTTGGTTAGTGGAGTAGGTTGTCTCTTGCCACAAAAGGTACTCATGAGGCTTGGGTTAGGTTGTCCTTGCATTGATGTTAGTTCTAACGTTGCCATCTTTCGCATTAAGGAAGTAACTAGCAAATTGATTGAAGGGCTGAATGATGTTGATTGGTTGAATGAGTTTTTCAAATGAAGAAGCCCGGTTAATTAATGCGGAAAAAAAATTTGAAAGTATATTTTTTTTCACCGGTTTTACAGGAATATATATGTTTCGAAGGAATTGACAGATGTATACGGTCGTCGCAAAGCGGGATGTGAACTAGGGGCGAGTTCGCACGATGACACACAACTTCATGTGGAGAAAAAGGAACTCGCGTGAGGGAGCAACAAGAACGGGCCGCGCCACCGCGAGATCGCCTGAGGGAAGAGTGAACTAGTGTGCGCAGTGGGCCCTGTTTCGCTGTGAATTCGCATCATTGCTATGCGACAACAATATATTTTTATCAGTTCTTTTAAAAAATGTATTATCCTATAAAACTGGTGAATAAAAAGTATATTTTCAAGAAAATTTGACTGCATCGTCCTCATAGAATTGATCTAGCTAAGTTGTATGGTCTTCACAAAATACTATAGGGTTAAAAACCTTTTTTAAAAAAGGACAATATGTGCTCATTTGCTTTATACTATATATTGCCTTCTCAATAATAAATTGCACATAGTTTAAACCATTAATAATATTGTTTTCTATTTGGCCTCGACCGGTTACTAACTTTAGTGGTCGCTCCTTAAATATAACTTTGACCACTACTAATTTATATTTCTATTATGCTTATGAATATAGTAAACTAAGAAAAAATATTTTGAAAAATTATTCACATTATTTTTATGTGTCTGATCTCAATAATTGCAGAGATATTACAGGTAAAGAATTGAATAATTTGGTTGCACTTTAAAATTAAACATGTCACCTATTTCTAACTAGAATAAATATATACTCAATATTTTTAAGGACAGAAACAAATGTCTTTGAGTAGATAATTTGAGTCAGCTAGCAAAAACAAAATATTTGAGTCAGCTAGCAAAAGCAAAATAGCATTAGCCCACAAAACTCTTAGGTGATCTAATCATTTATACTGATAACTATGTCATATTTGGCATTTTCTTCTTCTTTTGTTTGCTCTCATGTTGATTGCAAGTGAAGTGATGTAGGAACCTATAGTGGTGGGGTTATATTTCCTATATATATGATCATGTTTCTTTCATGTATAAACTCCGATTCATAATATAATCGATAGCACATAAAGTAAATCAATCTGTTTTTTTAATAAGAATTCTTCAGGTTTTCCTTTCCTTCTTCCGCTAATATTTTTTTCTCCACTATTTGCAATTGAATATTTTCATTTTGCCACCATTCTAACCTTCATGCAGATGCTGCTCCCACGATTAAAAGGTGGCTGAAAAGGAAAGGACAAAAATTGAATGAACAAAAATAAATCAAAATGAATTATCTCGCCAACAATGTGCCCGTAGCTTAGCTAGTGCCGTACCTACTTGTCGTGTTGCTAGGTGATATACTATGGAGACAGGTGAAGTGGGAATGAGGCAACATCAGCACACTTTATTGGAACATTAACCTTGATTTTTAATGTCATGGTTATGCTAACATAGAGGGGATCACTGTACTAACCATGTTTTTAAAATATCATTGATTACAGTAGTGGGAACTACTCCTACTAGGAACTAAATTTCTCTCCTTAAAACCAAGCAATGTTAATATTGTTTGGAGGACTTTTGCTGTACAATATTGTACAATATGTTATATATTGCAAGTATAAATAAGATTGTGTTGAGAAGTTCTTACAAAATAAAATAATCATCTTTAGTTATTTCGTGTTATATCTTAACTTGGATAGTAATCCTAATTGCTCGTGTGCCAGATCGGATTACTTACCAGATACGTTTAAATAGATGGCACAATCAAATCCCCCTGATCGAATATATAAAGTCATCAAACACATTAAAGCATTAATCCGTGCTGGATAGTTAAGAGTGGGAGAGATTATCTAGCATAGAGAAAAAACTATTTTACCCTCATTTTAATTTTATACTGCAGTCGATTTAAGTGAGTAGGCAAATCACAATCTACACCCTTAAATTGTTTATACTAGCAATATATACTGTCAGTATATTATACCATAAAATTTGTCTTTACGCTCTCTAATTTTTATTCATCAAGTATGACATAGTATTAGGGTAGTCAAAAGAGTTAATACTGATATAGTTTCACATAATTTTTGGGTGTGTCATAATAATAAGTGGTACACTATTAATAATTAGTTCTCTACAGGTGGTTGAATAGCTGAGCCAACCAGGCTAGCTTATTGAGATGCCATAACATGTAGCAGGTGGCTTGCGTTATTACTAGTGTTCAAGGATTCATGTACGACCGTCTAATCATGTATTCGTTCAAGCTTTAAAATGATTTTGAGGTTGATATATGTACTATCGTCGTTAACCGGTACTAATCAACAAATTTATTATACCCAACGGCGAAAGTGTCTGTTCTTGGCAGCTTATTTTAGTGGTTTTAGGAAAACGAATATATGAGAGAGTCTAATTAGATCAGGGGAAAAAAACTTACCATATTGTATTTCTTTTCTTCCAAAAATATTATGAGAGAACATGTCATAACAGATCGGTTTTCAATAATATATAATCACTGGATTCGCAAGATATATTGACGCAAGACAGTGAAGAAGAAAACCTAGAGAGATTAATTAGTTCCTGATCGAGTGTATATATAGGGACCGCATCACATCGTGTAGACGGTCAATGACAAGGTACACTCTACCCTTATTGATCAGTCCGTGAGTTCGTACGACTCTTGTTTTCACTCGTTGGTCCTTTCCTGTCGCGAGCGTATTTAATTTCTCTTTCTAGCAAATTTGCATCTCAGGCTAAGTATTTCTTTTAAGATAATGAAATTGAATCCAGCCTTTATTTCAAAGAAATTGCAGCCAGTTAATGCATAATTATATCAAAGAGAGCAAACATTTGGCCTACCCATAAAAAAACGACTAACAAGCACCAACACTTTAAGGAGAAAACAACTATTGAAGTTTATTTGTATATCTTCAGTCGAAATTGATGGATCGGAAATCTGCATGATCGAAACATCAAGTTTCAGCTTGCAGTATATACTAGCTCATTGTTCTCTGCATACTTTAAAGCAGTGTTCAAAATCGGAGCTGGTACGTTGCCTTAAAAAATACCTACATATAAGATTCATTTGGAGATTTATCAAATACCACCTCATTCGTAATCAACCAAATGTTTCAACATAAAGCATATGCTCTAAAAATTAAGTGTCTCGGTTCTTGAATCAATACCACTAAGTCAATTTCCGGCTACATTAGAAATATTATTAGGAGGTTTTAGTCCAAAAAGAAATATAAACTAATCTCAGAAAGAAATTTCGTAATATGACAATTTTCTTTTGTATTATAACCATAATTTTATTTTGTACTAGTAGAGTACAAGTCAATATTTTCACTTTCGACTAGGGAACATAGCTTTTGTTCTAGTCTGAGTTCTTTTGAGCAACTCTAAACGGTAACATTTGATATTTTAGCATGTTTTAAATGTTTTCCTTTTAAAAAAATTCTATGTAAAAGTTTTTTAAAAATCAAGTAAATCAATTTTAAAATTTTTACTACTTAATACTCAACTAATCATATCTGTAGATTAGTTTGTTTCTATTTGTAGATATTTATTTCTATATATTAGTGTTAGATAGCAGTATTATTCTCTTAGTTAACAATATTGGCTATGACAGTTTTTTCTTCCGTGATGAACTATTGGCACCCATCCTCCGTTTTTTTCATGGACCAAGGAGAAAGGGGATCAACAGGAAGAGGATTGTATCATTATGGTTAAAGCGCATATGTCAACCCTCTTCAAATATCAAACATGGATTCTTGCCATGCTAATAGCTCATCTTGTTCCGGGTGGGGATAAAAATCAAAACCTAAATAGCCATGTTGAACGGGGTCTAATTAAGTCCTTTCTCATCTCTTCACTGTCTTCTCCTCTCTCACTGCAGCCGCTATATCCATATCTTGCTTGTTGCTTATCGTCCCATGGTGTCTAGATGCAACAACAACTCGATGAAGTAGAGGAAACTCATGGTGAGCAAGTGAGCTCCATATATGTGTTCAAATTGTTAAACTCTATCTGCCTCGTCGCCAATGGTTGCCTCCCCTTTCTTGACATGTGTTGTCTTGTTTTTCTTAGAGAGCGTTGTCTTGTTTCTCTTAACGCCTTGCAGCAGCAACCCTTTACGATTCACGTCTCATAGCAGTAGTAGGTTCACGTATGCCGGTGATTATATCGCAGGCAATGCCCTAGCCAACTGCTGGACAAATTTATACTACACACGTTGAATACAAATTTGAACAAAATACATGCTAACTTAACGCATGTTTGTGTTTTTTTCCCATCAAGATAAGATCATATATGGTACTACACAACTGTTGACAAATTGAAGCATCTTAGGGTGGTGGGTTTAATGCATAAAGAACTCATGGTTGAATATAATTTCACTACTAGTATTGGATCCAATATTTCGTCTCACCATTACTTTAGTTGTGGTCAAAAT
This sequence comes from Oryza glaberrima, assembly GCF_000147395.1. NCBI lineage: Eukaryota > Viridiplantae > Streptophyta > Magnoliopsida > Poales > Poaceae > Oryza > Oryza glaberrima. The sequence continues at coordinate 12,663,845 of NC_068335.1, read as the reverse complement.
TAATACATGAGTTAAAATCTTCCAAACGATAATTCCCTTAACATATCAAATCCCCCTCCCCAAAAGGTAGTATCAAATTATGAATGGCTTGTATATCTCTTAAAATGGGGAAAACAATATATAAATGATGTCTTTTTTTATCGGTATATCATTATAGTTTAAACTCTAGCGCCAACAATATATACAACAATATATATCATTATAGTTATCTTAAGGCTCTAACTTGTGTTAGGGACATATATTTATGGTGTATACATGCGGAGACATTGTTTCGCGGAATAAGCGAAACGACATATTTGCAAATGAAAAATAATTTGTGAATAAAACTTTTATATACATGTTCTTAACGATTTAAAAGCAAAGGCTAAAAAATAAACTTCGTTGAAAAAACCTCAAAACCAGCTCTAAATTTAAGGTTAAAAATTCAAATTTTATCTGATAAGTATAAACATAAACGAAAAGATGAATCCCATGGTACGTGCGTGTGGTGGTTCGTGTGCATGTGAATGTGGGTTATTTGGGAACCATTCTTCACTGGAGGGCCCACTGGTCAGTGACCAGGATACATTACACAACCGTTAACAACAGGCAGGCATGTGTTATTTTCTATGGGGGTTAGTTGGCTGACAGGAAAATCTGAACTGTATGATAAAGGTTTATGTCCGTGTGATTATGCTCTGTCCAAAGCTTGATTAGACCTGCAACAACCAACAAGTAATATAGGAGAGCAGATTGAAAATTCCTTTATACTCAAACGGTTGAATGCTGCCAGGGAAGGTTCCATGAGGGCCTCATGTCAAGTGGCCGTTTAGGTCAGTTGATTATCCTATTAAGGATCATGGGATGATTGATGGTTTTATGTTTTAATTAGACCAGATGGGTCCTCTTGTGGAAAGAGTAATTACATGAAGGGTCAAAATAATCAAATGTGATGGCACCATTGCATATGTATTTTAGGTCGCCTTTATAATCGAAAATTTTTAAATGTATCCTATAGAAATTAAAAATAACTTTATATAAAGTTGTCAAGTAATATCACATTTCAAATATTTCATTAGCAATTTAGCACAAGTTACATATTATTCATAAATACTTATAATAAATACTAATTGTTGTAAGTACATACATTGTTGAACACCTACTCGGTAAATATATGTGAGTATGCTTTCTTAACACTCATTCGAAGAGATATGTACATCAAACATAAATTGCTAAGTTTAATAAAAAATCAATTTTATTTTCTCACTAGATTACTTTTATCCTCAAAATTGACTTTTTTATGCTAATTTTCCCTCTAATTACTTGTGAAAAGCACTCACTCAAGTCTCCACGGCATTTCCTACTTCCTATATTTCCTTTTTTATTGTTAAGTAGAATATTCTTGACTCGATCGGTGAGCTTCACATGCAACCGCTGAAGCAGGTTGGTGAGCCGATCTGGACCGTTGGATCGTCATCGAACGGTCGAGATCCTCACGGCCCCACCAACCGCAGCCTCGGGTGCTCTCTCTCTCTCTCTCGCCTCGGCTGCAGCGCCCCGTTGCCGCAGCTGCTGCTCCCTCTGCTGCTTCCCATTTTAATTTAATTTATACAGCAAAAGAATTCATGAGCACGCAGGTGTAAACAGTGAAAAAAAATCCAACAAAAATCGCAGCGGAAGCTGTAGGGGGGAGAAAATAATGGCGTGAGAAATCAGCCCCAACCGAAGAAAAAGGCGGAATTTTTTAGCCAAGAAAGCAGCTTTTCTTCATCTTCCTCCCCACTCTCTCTTGTTCCTATAAGGAGAGGAGAGAAGGAGAGAGAGGAGGAGGTGGTGGAGGAGGAGCAATGGCGGCCTGGGCAAGGGCATGGCCGCTCGTCTTCCTCGCCTTGTGCTGCTGTTCTTGGACACAGCGGCGAATCTTGGTTGCTGCGACCACTGACGCCAATGATGGTGAGCTGCTGGGGAAAAGGAAAAAAAGAAGAAGAAAATCTCTGTTTGGGTTGGGTTCTCATTGTTTGCTTGCTTGTGCTTGTGCTTTTCTTTTTTGTTTTCTTGCTTTTGAGGTTCTTGATTCCTTTGTTCTGGACCGCCATGGATTTTTGGTCGGGAGAAGGCGAGATTTTGTCTTTGCAGCATTGGGACCATGGGGGGTGTCTTTGCTGGTTCCTGCTTTGAATGCCTGTACCCACATCTTTGGTGGCGTTTGTTTCTGCTGAGCTGGAGATTTTGTGAATGCTTGTTCGTCTCTTTCTTTTGCTGATGTTTATTGCTCTGAGTTGTTAAGCTAAATCTTGTTTTGTTGGATCACATGATGTGGTTTTTCGGTAGATTTGGGAGGAATGAGGATTTTGAGCAGCTTTCTCTTGCCCCAAATCTTTCAGCAGCTGTCAGCACAGTCCAGACACCTTTGCTGGTTGATTTGATCATTGATGGGGATTCTGAGCTAGGGTTTGCATTGGGATCTTTGGGAAACTCTGCATCTATGCACCTGGAGTGTGTTGTTCATTCTGTTTGATGATTGTAGGGGAGAAGTTTTAGTTTCAGGGGAGATAAATGAGTTAATGACCATTGTAGGAGCATTCAATCATTTGTAAAGTATACCAGAACCAACAAAATTGCCCAAGATGGATCCGTGACATCATTGCTCATCCAAAGTAGATTCAGTTTAGTAGCTATTTGCATCTGTGATCCATTTCATTGGTCCTGATATCATGTGAATCTCTAGGTGCGACTGGTCCAACTTTCCGTTATAAGTAATCATGTATTCATGTTAACTGAAAATTTGTCTGGCGATATTCCACACCTATTGACTTGAAGTAATTCTTTACTTTTTATTATGCAGTTACTGTCCTCAATGCGCTATTCACCAGCCTCAATTCGCCGGGGCAGCTGCGCGGTTGGCAGGTGAATGGCGGTGACCCGTGTGGCGCCTCATGGCAGGGCATCACCTGCTCCGGATCATCAGTCACAGTAATGTGGGTAGTGTGGTTGCATAATTCAATGTTCTTGCTTGTGAGCCCAATTTATTGTTTTCTCTGATGTGTTTTTCTCTTCCTGATTCTACTAGTAAATTGCCGAGCTTGGGGCTTTCGGGGAATCTGGCCTACAATATGAACACCATGGAGTCCCTAGTTGAGCTGTGAGTTTGGATAATGGAATTTTTGGAGTAGTTCTTTCTGTTTGGGAGTTCACTTGGTGATTAACTTGATCATAATTCCATGCAGTGACATGAGCCAAAATAATCTTGGGGGTGGCCAAAATATTCAATACAATCTTCCAAATAAGAAGCTTGAGAGGCTGTAAGTTCCTCAGATGTTGCCATTTTATAATCTATTTTAGGGAAAAAAATTGTACTGACACATACTATCTAATTGTTCTTTGTTATTTATGGCGATAATTTAAGTGAATTTTTTATTTGCAGCAATCTTGCTGGGAACCAGTTTGCTGGAAATGTGCCATACTCAATTTCCACAATGCCTAAACTTAAGTATCTGTGAGTACCTTTTGACCCAAATACAAATTTGCCTTGAAATTCATATTGTACTCTATGGGTTAATTGGATTTTCTTTGTGAATACAGAAACCTTAATCATAACCAATTACAAGGAAATATGACAGATGTCTTTTCCAACCTTCCAAGTTTATCAACACTGTGAGTACTCTTACTTAAAACAAGTATTCTAGGTTGATCTCAATGTGCACACAAAATTCTTCTAACTTCTCTGTTTGCATTTCTTACAAGTCACGATGTATCTTTGCTCTTACTATATTTCTGTACATTGCTACAGTGATCTCTCCTTCAATTCTCTTACTGGTGATCTCCCACAAAGTTTCACTTCTCTGTCAAGCCTGAAAACTTTGTAAGAAGGAACTTTGAATAATATAATAAATTTATAAGTTCTCTTATACCTATAACCTATGTTCTATCTTACCAGGTATCTGCAGAACAACCAATTTACTGGATCAATCAATGTCCTTGCTAATCTTCCCCTGGATAATTTGTAAGCAAATCATTTTGAAGGTATAAATCGGTTATATCACACAATATTGTATTAAGTCCAGTTTTTCCTCCTTTATTGCAGAAATGTGGGAAACAACCGTTTTACTGGTTGGATTCCTAATGAGCTAAAGAAAATAAATAGTCTTCAGTAAGTATTGCTTATGTCTTAGTTCCCTAATGTTTTGGATGGCTGCATCTTGAACTAATGTTATGTTCAACAGAACCGATGGCAATTCTTGGAGCACAGGTCCGGCACCACCACCACCACCATTCACAGCACCTCCACCATCACGCAACCGTAAAAAAAGCCCAGGCAGACACTCCAATGGCAGTGGTAGCTCATCAAGTTCTGGTGGAAATTCAGGGTTACGTGCTGGAGCTATAGCAGGAATTATCGTAGCTCTACTGGTCATTGGAGCAGCTGTAGCATTCTTCTTGATAAAGAGAAAACGCAAAGGTACAAGGCAAGAACATGTTGAACAGCGACAGCCTTTCAATTCATACCCTTCCAATGAAGTTAAAGGTCAGTGTTTGAGTGTTGTAGTGTTTGATATACCATGATTGACACTTTAGTTTTGTAAGTTATAATGTATGCATGGTTCTACAAATGCAGATGTGAAGCCTATACCAGAATCCACCAAGATAGAGGTGGAGCCTTTGCCTTCCCCTGTGGCCGTTAGTCTAAAACCACCTCCTAAGATTGAGCGCAACCAGTCATTTGATGACGATGATGATGACTTTTCAAACAAGCCTGTTGCAAAGAAAAGTAATTCAGCATCAGTAAAAGCAACAGTTTATTCAGTTGCAGACCTACAGATGGCAACAGATAGTTTCAACATGGACAATCTTGTTGGAGAGGGTACTTTTGGACGTGTTTACAGGGCACAATTCAGTGATGGAAAGGTACGCATGATTGCACTTGCCATTTGCTTGAGAGAATAGCAAAAGATATCTTACTGTGCAGTTTTTAAAACTGTGCTGTAAATTTGATTTTAGAGTAACTTTTCCTACATAAATGCACCTAAGCAATCTTAGAGGCAGAAGCAATACATTCATACATGGTTTCCATTTCTTCCTAGCAATAGTGACAAAACTTCATTCATTTATAGTACAATATGTAAATGAAAATATTGAGTTGATTGCTTTCTTACCAATTCAGATTTCCACCATCATATATTTGTTCTGCCTTGGAAGTTACCAAGTGTTTCACACTTGGATATACAAAGACAGTTCATTTCTTCACATGATCAATGTGGCTTACATTTCTCCTTATATGAATCAGGTATTAGCTGTCAAGAAACTAAACAGTACTGTGTTGCCAAGCCAATCTTCAGACGATTTCTTTGACTTGGTGTCAAACATTTCAAAGTTGCACCATCCCAATCTCAATGAGCTTGTGGGCTATTGCATGGAGCATGGACAGCACTTGCTAGTTTATGATTTCCACAGAAATGGTTCGCTGCATGATATGCTTCACCTCCCAGATGAATATAGCAAACCACTCAGCTGGAATTCTCGTGTTAAGATTGCGTTAGGTTCTGCACGGGCACTAGAGTAAGTGAAAACTAAGATCTCTCTCCCTATCTGTTGGATACTTTTCAAATAAATTATTGTCTTTTTTCCAACTTAATGACTTGTGAAAATTGATCTGACTTGCCATTATAATAGAATGGAATGTGATAGGTAAATAACGAGTATATGCACAAATCACTTGTAAATTCTCTTAATTGCATGGAATTCTGTCAACACCTAATCACCTTTCCTGTTAACTTTCTGTAGGTATCTTCATGAAATTTGTTCTCCTTCTATTATCCACAAGAACTTCAAGTCATCTAATATCTTGCTGGACACCGAGTTCAATCCTCATGTTTCTGATGCTGGACTTGCCAGCAATGTTCCTGATTCTGAATTCCAGGTAAAACTCAAATCATTTTGCTCCAACAAACATATATATTTTCAATTGTAAAGAAATTTATGGTCTTACTTAAAAAAGGAAACTTAAGTTCTGAATGGATTGGTTCTTTTCTTGAGTATCCAAGATGTTACACAACATATGGCTTACCATATTTTTCATGTTTCCAAATAAATCTCAATAGGCTTCAGATCAGGGTTCTGGATATAGTGCCCCTGAAGTTGACATGACTGGGCAGTATACCCTCAAGAGTGATGTTTATAGCTTTGGAGTTGTCATGCTGGAGCTCTTGACAGGCCGCAAACCATTTGACAGGTATTCCTATTTTTCTCTGATTCTGCATCCCTGAATTGTTTATGCCTACATTTGATGATTCCTAATTTCTTAGTCCTGACCCCTGACTGTTGTGTCAAACTATCGTCGCAGCGCTAGACTCCGGACAGAGCAGTCACTTGTCCGGTGGGCAACGCCCCAGCTGCATGACATCGATGCGTTGGACCGGATGGTCGACCCAGCGCTCAAGGGCCTGTACCCTGCCAAATCCCTGTCCCGTTTCGCAGACGTCATTGCACTGTGTGTCCAGGTATATAACCTTCACTCCTGGTACAATGCAGTTTGCCAGCATATTCATAACTGAACACCAAGAATCTGAATTATACCAACCAAAACCTTCACTATTTCAGCCTGAGCCGGAGTTCAGACCGCCGATGTCTGAGGTGGTGCAAGCACTGGTCCGCCTTGTTCAGAGGGCCAACATGACTAGGAGAATGATCGACGGCGAAGAGGGTTCTCGAAGACCAGATGACCAGGACCAGGAGTTCGTGTAACATGTTGAGACATAGATCTTGTGTTGAACCTGCATCCTATCTCTCTGGTGACTGTAATATGTTTGGTTCCTAGAACCTGATGCAGATGGGGAAAGGGGAAAAATGGAGGGGGAAATACTGAACTTTCAACTCATCAGTACATATTCACAGGTTTTGTCTCGTATAATGAAATTACAAGTTTGGCTGCTTCATGCCTAATGATATCAGCTTGCTCATATCTGAAGCTAGTTGCAGTGATATCGATCAAATTTACAGTCTGGTAGATTCTTAAAAGTTTACATACTAAAATTAGTTGCATGATATATACTATTTTCTTTGTAAAAAAAAGCAACAGTTGAATATACTCTTGTAAACATAATTTCTTTACAGAAAGTTTTCCATATGCTATACTACTATAATTGATTGAGAAGCATTCGGGCTAGATAACGCCAATTGGCAAAAGGTATGCATCAAATAAGGCCTCTTTGGAACATAGGAATTCTATGGAAACGAAATAAGTGTCGAGAAACCACTACGGCTGAGTTCTTTTCCCAACCCACTTCTCTCGTGTTTTGCACGCACGTTTTTTAAAAAAATCATATTGATCCTTTTTTTAAAAAAAAACAGTTAATACTTCATCAATCACGCGCTAATAAACCACTCCGTTTTCCGTGCTAGGAGATGGGTTTCCAATCCATACCAACAAACACATCCAAAATCTTTGGAACACAGGAATTCTATGGAAAGAAATAAGTTTCAAGAAACCACTACAAAGTTTCCTCGAGGCTGTGGACTTCCATCTTTTGATGTCGCTAGTTTTTTCCTCTCATTTTGCTTGTTTGTTTACAGTTTGATTGTCTAACAATGTAATTGATGAAAACCTATCGTCAATTTAGCAAAACATCTGAGCTAGGAACAGGAATGGGTACCCATTGCCCATCACTTCAACTAGAACTACACTATCTTTTTTACTAGTTCTTTTTCTTCTTTACTGAAGGTCTTTGCCAAGTTCTAATATATTGACGTGCAATCCTTTTACGCGTTCGCGAAAAAAAATAGTCTTTGCCTACTTTTAAGTCCGGTAAAAAAAGATGAGGCAATGGGTAATTGTTAGGTGTTTGAATCTCCTAAATATGAAGATAAAGATTAACATTAAGTATTTCAGCAAAATGAGGTAGTAATAACGTGTGATTAATTGAGTTTTAATTATTCAAACTTGAAAATGGATTAATCTGATATTTTAGAACAATTTTCATATAGAAAGTTTTCGCACGAAACATACTGTTTAGCAGTTTACAAAGCATGCCACGAAAATCCGAAACTTTATCCACTCCTTGTAGTGGAAATGAACAGGACAGGTCTTTCATTCCTAATCTGAACCTGATAATTCCTGCATGGATGATACTTCCTCCGTTTCACAATGTAAGACTTTCTAGTATTGCCCACATTCATTTAGATGTTAATGAATATAGATATATATATTAGATTAATTAACATCTATATGTATGTGGGCAATGCTAGAAAGTCTTACATTGTGAAACGGAGAGAGTACTAACCAAAGCTGGTTAAACACAAGACAATTTGGAGGAGATGGCATGCTCACATGTTAGCATATAGCAAACTATTCACACCCTTGTGATGCATATAAACACACAAAGTATGCAGTATGAAAAATGAAAAATTGTGTGAGTCCTTCATGCATAATTTTGAATTTTGTTGTGTCTATATAAATAGGCACATTACACTGTTTCCTGGTTATACTGATCGTGATTAACGTTGCCTATCATGGAGAGAATAATAATATAAGAATCGAAGCCTACTCTACTAGGGATGAAAACGAAGCAGATAGTTTCCGTCCGCTCCGGAGAAAAATCGAATACGGATACCTCTCGGATTGGATAATTCTCAGATAGTTCGGATACGAATACGGATATTTCCTCCCGGATACGAACACGAATATGGTATCGGGGTTTACGTCGAATGCGGATAATAATTTGGATATCTGGTGAACAGTGCTATTCGGATATCCGCAGAAACCATGAGACACACCCCATTTCTTTATAACTCTATGACCTTCAATATACCTTTTTAGGTTTTAATAGTAGTTCATCTTTTAACACTAGTTCACACTATTAATATTATTTAAATTTTTAAAATATTTATAAATTATACTACATTTTATATAAAATGAGCTAATTATATATGTTGATATTTGTTTCTATTAGAAGTTGACTTGGTTTTCGTGTTCTGAGAAAAAAATTGTTTCCGTATTTGTGTCCGATCATATTCGATTCTTATTCCTATTTGAGATAATCCATATTTGTTTCCGTATTCAAGCTATCTGTATTCGTTTCCGTATCCGGCAAAAAATATGAAAACAAATATGGTATGAGCATTATCCACTTCGTTTTCATCCCTATGCCCTACTAACTTTCGTTATGAGGTTTTGGAGCAAACCAATATTTTGATGATGAATAAATGAAAGATAAATTTATTGTACATTTCTTACCATAATCCATTGATATTGTATTAGGATTAATATGTTGAAGTAAAAGATCTTTACATATTGGGACAAACTAGAGATATTAAGGAACACCATCCATAGAACTATACGAAGAATAATATGATCGTGAAGAGTTGTTGATTTCTACGAAGATACTTTAAGGAACACCATCTATAGAACTATACGAATAACATGATTGTGGAGAGTTGTTGATTTCTATGAAGACATTTTAATGCAAACGATATCCACAAAATATGGGGATAACATGAGCATGGAGAGTTGCAGATTTCTACGAAGACATTTTAAAACGAACAAATATAGGATTAAGCTACTAAGAAGACATTTTGAAAAAAAAAAGTATGATCCACAAAATATAGGGATAATATGAGCGTGGAGAGTTACAAATTGTAAGAAAAAAATGAGATCAAAATATAGGGATAATATGAGTAGGAAGAGTTGTAGATTTTTATAAAAAAATGAGATCAAAATATAGGGATAAAATGAGAGCGGAGAGTTGGACACTTTGAAAATAAAAAAACATGATTCTATAAAAAAAATGGGATAACATACATATTTGTATATAAAAAAAGATAACATGGGATAATATGCATATTTCTATTAAAAAATGGAATCAACCTAAGAGGAATTAGGTTTAGTTTTAATTGTGGAATCGGTAAATATCATTGAGTAAAAGTTTTACCACTGCAATCAAATTCTTGGTTGTTCATATTGTTCACCAAGTATCCAAATCTAATATAACTAGGTGATACCCCGCGCTTTGCTGCGGTATTCATGGATGATTAATGTTAAATATTGTTAAAATGATAAAAGTTGAAATGTTGAGAAAATAATGTGAGGAAGATAATTTGACATACACTTGTTGATCTCTATAATATAATATTGTAGATGATGTGTCATGCTTGCATAGATTTTAAATAGGCTATAATAGTAATTTCTAGTGAGTGAATATGTGGCATGCTTGCATGGAATTTAAATGGGCTAGAATAGTAATTGCTAGTGAGTGATGATGTGGCATGCTTGCATGTTGAGCTTTAGTTTCTAATACTTCCTTCGTTTCACAATGTAAGTCATTCTAGCATTTTCCACATTCATATTGATGTTAATGAATCTAAATAGATATATATGTCTAGATTCATTAACAACAATATGAATGTGGGAAATGCTAGAATGACTTATATTATGAAACGGAGGAAGTAATTGTTAGTGGGTACCAACTATATAGAAAGTATAGATGTGTGATATCGTTTTCATCTTTTTGTCTTGCTCCCCAGCGTCGTTCAGTTTTGCTGACTAATTAGATTGTCTATCTTGCTTTTCCTAGAGCCGGACAGATCAAATGATTTTTTCCCTCTTATATGTTTGCAGAATTGCATGTGTAATATGAGGGGAGAGGATTGATGCGCTCTAGTTTCCTATAGTAATAAATATGAAGGTTGGTGTGGTTATGTTAGATTGTTTGATTCAGTGATCTTCTTTAGAACAGGTACAGTTCTTAGTAAGAGTACATTTATCTTATTTGGAAGACTCTTCCAGTTCCGTTGATGCATAATGTTTTTATAATGAGAAATCCTTTGTTTTTTTTCCCATCCCTGCTTAGTTCTACAAATTGCCATTGACTTCGTCGAGTTCTACAGTATAGTGTTGTACTATGTCACACCCTAAAAATCCTAAATATATAAATTGTTGTTTAATTGGAATTATTAGAAATGATTTTAAAAGCCTAGAAGAGAAGATCTAATTTTAAATAATAAATTCCAATATAAAATGGGGCCAGATAAAATTTCATTAAATACTTTGCTTAATTCTATAATTCCTAGATTTTTCTGGGATTTATTTGAGCTAAGGAAGTATTTTTAATAAATGGAATTGCATTTCATGAATAATTTAAATTGGAAAAAAGTTTTAAAAAGTCTCTTTTGGCTTTGGGCCGAAAGTCGGCCCAAAACCTTCTCTCTCTCTCTGGCCCAAGCCGGCCCAGTCCGCAGCCGAGCCGCCGCTCGCGCGCGCGCTCCCGCTCGCTGACAGGTGGGGCCCACCTGTCAGGTCTTCGTCTTCCTCGCGCCGCCGCCGCCCGAAACCCTAGCGTCGCGCCGCCACCGTCTCCTTCCAAATCCGGCCGATCCTTTCCGTTTCCGATGAAATCGATAGAGGGGAAATGATCTTCTCGATCTCCTCTATCTTTTCTCTTTTGGAATCATCGGCTAAAATCGTTTGGAAATTCGTGGGTTCGAGGTCGAATCGGATCGGTCTCTCTCCTCCGAACCCTAGACTTTCCTTCGCGTCGCCGGCCGCCGTGGGCCTTCGCCGCCGTGTCCTTGCCCCTTTAAAAGGATCCCCGGTGTCTCCGCTACCCGTCGCCACCCTCGCCTTCGCCTCTCGTCGCCGGTAGAGCTCTAGCACCGTGTAGCTTAGCGCCGCCGTCGCCGCCGTCGCTCCAGCCGTGCGCCGCCGTCGCTCCGATCGTCGCCGTCGCTCGGGAAGGCCGCCGTCGTGGTCGCCGTCGCGTCGCCGTCCTCGTCCGCCACTCCGCCGTCGCTGTCGACCGCCGGAACATCGTCGCCGTCGTCAAGCCGGAGGTCGCCGCCGCTTCTTCTTCGCCGCTGTCGCCGTCCGTTGTTCTTCCGCCGCTTCTTTGGTCACCGATGAGTTCGCCGTGCCGTCTGCTACCCGTAGGTGCTCTCCGTTCGCGCCGCCGCGCCGTCGTTCGCCGGCGAGCTCGCGCGGTTCGGTCGCCGCCGGAGGTGACGTCACCGCTGACGCCATCGGTGCCGACCGCCGTGGTCTGGCTGTGGACCGATCGATCTCGGCCGTTCGTTTTGGATGGATCGATCTCGGCCGTCCGTTCCCGTGAACCGTCGCCGTGCACCCGGTCCACCGCTAACCCTAGCCGCTGACGCAATAAATCCTCTTTTCCTTTTCAAAAATAATTCATTATTGCGTCATAATTCAATTAAAATCCATATAAGTGTTTTAATCCAATTTAATCTTTAAAAATTCATAACTAATTCATCTTAGCTCGGATTTAGTTGGTTCAAGTCTCTAAATTTTTGTAAAATTGAGATCTACATGTTAAAAATATCCACATGTACTGTTCATGCTTGTTTATGTGCTGTTTTGGTGTTTTGCTCTTCTCTGTTTAGATTCCGACGTTTCCGGAGAGTCCGTTTTCGCAGGAGAAGAATTTGAGGAGTTCCGAGGCCAGCAAGGCAAGTCACACAGATCCCAAATAACCCTTTGAACATGTTGATCCCGTTTAAAGCTATTGTTTCTATTCAACTATTGCATTTATTTTCGAATGTCATTGGATGGAATTAACCTATTGTTTGTTATAGCCCTTTTGTTCTTGATTACTTTATTCCTTGATACCTTGGGTTATTATAAATTGACTAGTTGAGCTTTATATATTGGTTCAGCTAGATATTAGATGTGATTGCTTAGCCATGCTTAGAAACTTTAGCACACTATTGGGATAACTTATGACTCACTATTATTTAATGATGGCTTCATGATAACTCATGATGGTTAATCATGATGGGTTAATTAATTAATCTGCCAACTAAAACCTGTTAATGGTGGGTTGTGAGCACATGGTTTTGATGGTCGTGCTCATGACAATTAAGGACCGGTTCATGAGTTTCGGTTGTGAAACATTAACCGTGCCAACCACAAGCCAGCGTGGGCAACGGCTTTACCTTTTGTATAGCATGGTTCATTGCGGGGCACCAGACTGAGAAGTGGCGGAGAGTCCATGCCTTGTTTATAAGGGGGTGATTATGATCCAGGAACGGTGCACTGTGGTGGATTGTGTTGTGCGAGGGGTACTGTCACAGCTCCTTTCTGAGGTACCGTGGTGGTATCAAGGCGCATGGTGACATGTCGTGGGGCTGTGTCTTGTGGGTACAGTGGTACACCTTTGGCCAGAGTAAAACTATTCGAATAGCCGTGCCCGCGGTTATGGGCAGGTCTAACAATGTCTTTCGTGATTAGTCTCACACCTCTCATCATAATAAAAGATACTATGACTGGTAATAATTTGATTAGCTCCTGGTTTGGAATGGTATATTCCTGGTTTGGAGATAGAACTGTGCAACCAGGATTGGTTGTTCAGGATGGTTGGGCCTATGCAACCGGGTATGTTGTATAGCGTTGGATTAATATTGTTTAATTATTACTCAACTGTTTTATTAAATTCTGAAATGTTTATTAAATGTTGTTTATGCAAATGAAACCCTACTATGCCATCCTTTGTTATCCTGTGCACTTGCATGTTTGCTGCGTGGCTTGCTGAGTATGTCATATACTCACCTTGCAATCATTCATCAGAGGAGGAGTTCTACAGTGATGCTGATGGTGTGGAGGATTAGGTGTAGCCCTGGTCAAGCTGCCTGTGGAGTGGAATCGTCTGCGCCGTTTACTTTTTTTTTTCCGCTGCTTAGACCTTTATTGGTTGAGAGGAACTATCTACCTCTGTAATGACATTTTATTCGCTTATTAATTAGAGTAATAATTGTACTCTATTATCAATTTGTTATTGTGTGCCTCGGCTGATTCCTGGACGAGGGTTCACACACATGTAAGCGTTTGGAATTTTGGATAGAAATTCCGGGCGTGACATACTAGTACTTTTGTCCTATTTTTCTACCGATGTCAAGTTTTTGTCACTCACATCCGTCAGCCCCTTTGAATGATAATTTTGCCCCTAAAAACCGAACTTTGCAAATAACTGAAGAGTACATTATTTTTTCATATTGTCATATGCCAATTCTTCTCTATATGATTTTGCAGGCGTAAATTTTGATGTCATCGACAACTCGACTCCTGTCCATTGCCAACCTTCATGCCTGGAGTACTGATCCTAATAAGTATTGAATGCATGATATTCTACAACCATATCTTGTCAAACACAAGACAATTGGAGCAGATGCCGTGTCCACACATTAACATCTAGCAAGCTATTCACGCCCTTGTTATCTATAGAAAAACACAAACAAATGCAGTTTGAAGAAATGCATGAGTCCTTCATGCATTATCTTTTATCTTTCATTGTTCTATACATATATGAATGTTAGATTGTTAGTGTGCCAATAAATTGGCATAGTACTGTGCTTGCTAGTTGTAGCTGGTGTGACTAATGACCACCAAGTTAACCAAATGGAAATATAGACAAAAACTATCCATATTTTGTTACAAGGTGTTGGAGCAAACCAAAATTTTGATGAGAAATGAGTGGATGATAGATTTGTTTGCAGGTGTTGCTTGTGGCTATGGGAGTATAGCCAGTGATGGATCGGGACTATGCTTGGGAGAAATTGAGGTCTAGATGATCAAGGATATCATGCGGGATACTCAAGCTAGACAACTATAGCAATGCATGTGGAGGTGAAGGTTTTCATATGGCATATATGTGGTGATGTGTGTGCACGGAAAGATGGGTTAAATTTGGATTGGAGTCCAAGTTTGAAAAGATTGAAGTGTGGAGTTATATGGGGATGTTGTTTCTCTGGTTTGGTAGGTTTACTATGTGATTAGGAGTTCTAGTTCTAGTTGGATTCATGGTTGGGGCAACCATGTCATGGGTATAAATAGATGAGGGATTGAGACTAGAAGACATTGACTTTTTTAGAGAGAAAAGTTAGGGTTTTTTTGAGCTTCGATTCTGGTTCAAGAGTTGAGAGAGGAGTTCTTTAGATGCACTTTGTAAACACATATTGATGAAATAAAGTCGATCTACTTTTAAAAGTTTTGTTGATATGTGTTTGCCTGATGCTCGGTGTTTGGTCGATAGTACACCTTAAGGTCTTTAGTCTGTACTAGCATTTGAAGATCTTTACCTTCAACTGATTAATCTTACCACTTATTAATCTTACCACGATAAACCGACTCCCTCTCAGAGTCTGTCGGTCTAACCATCAGGTTAACTGGTCAGATCGCCCGGACACCTTCGATTTAACCGGCGCCCACTGCCCAGTTTGACCGGCAACATAATGTCGACGCACTGTTCACCGACAGAAAACACTCTTCACCATATTTTCAACAAACACTCACCTTTTGATAATCGTTCATCATCAAGATTAATCATCTAATGATTCTACAAATCCAACTCGTGATATCGTTTACGTCTTTTCCTCTCCCCTGATGTGGGCATACTCTTATTGCTCCTGAATGCTTTCATATTATATTGTGTCCTGCTTGCTTTTCTTTGCTCTCTGGGTTAATTTTGCTTTTGTTGACAGTTTTAATAGAGGCAGACAGACCAAAGGATTTGGGGTTTCCTTCGATATGTACACCATATACTTTAGGCAAGGGATGAAGGGATATACGAGGGGGAGTGTCCTCTACTTTTTTATCGGAAGTACGAAGGTTGGTGTTAGGGGTAAAAAAAAATGAAGCTCGTAGCTTGGATTGGCTCGTTTGGAGATATGTTCTGATCCACTCGAACTCGTAGTTATAGTGACCTGAGCTGAGCTTTTAGCTCGCTTTAGCTATGTTTAGCTTGCTAGTATGAGAGGTCATCACTTTTTTTATACATGTGCTTCTTAACTAGTACTCCTTAGTTACTTCTAAACTATCCGTATTTATAGGGGGAGTTTATTGCACATAGGATAAATTGGTAAATTATAAAGGTGATAGAAATAAGATAAAATTTGTTAACGAGTTTAACAAGCCAGCTCGTGAGCCGACTCGTACATTTAGCTAACGTGTTAGAATCTTTGTCGAATATACTAGTCCTACTAGGAGTTGGAACAGGTGTAGGATAGAGTTAGAGTCGGACTCTATCATATGCTCTCTCTTAAATAGAGAGGAGGGGGCACCACAATGTAATCATGGCTACTATAATGTAGTGTAGACATGCGCAGGGAGATGATGGCTGCGAGGCCATGGACTCGTAATGGCTAGGTGCTATGTTGATTGGGGAGGAACACCCATAATCAGATCTCTGGGATGTAGACTTCGACTGATCCTCGTTAACAAATATCGTGTGTTACTCTATCATCATCTGACATATCTTGAATGATTAATGATTCAAGCGATCGAGAAAATTTGTCATCATTCCGCAAAATCGAATAACTTTTATAGCACAACTAGCCAAACCGACCTAACTTGCTAAGATAACTAATTAGCCAATGCAAAATGAGCATGGCTTCTTATCGATCCCTACTTGGTGTGGCCCTCGTATTTGCATGAGATCATTTGAGCCCAGGGGTGTAAGTGGCTAACCCGCGAAACCCACTTATAGGCTAAAATAAGCCGCGAACCCGTTTATTTTGACCTATAAGTGGGTTCGCGGCTGACCCACTTACAGCCCTATTCGAGCCTGCCTCGTATTTACGTGAGATCATTTGAGCCTGCCTTCTTAGTAAGAGCACTTTTATCTCCTCTGAAATATCTGCCCTGTAGTCGTGCTGATGCAGAATGTTTTATAACAACAAATTCTACATCTTTGCCACCAGCGCTTAGTACTACAAATTATAGTCGACGAGGTCGAGTTCTACATCGTCACTGTACTTGTGTTGTCATCCCATTTTTTCATCGACGTCAGGTTTCTGTCACTTATATCCGCCAGCCCCTCTAAAAGATTATATTTTTCCCTTAAATAATTTTTTACAAATAATGGAAGTGCAGAAGGTTTTGCATATTTCATACACCAATTCTCTAGATAATTTTGCATGTACGAATTTGGCCATAAAAAAATTAGTGTAAATATGTGAGGCAATGGCTACATATGTTGCCTATTTATCATTCTAGAGCCAACATGACATTACGCATTACTCCCTCCGTCCCATTTTAAGTGCAGTTGTAGGTTCATGTGTCCAACATTTAACCATTCGTCTTATTTAAAAATAAATAAAAAATAAGTCACGCTCATGCATATATATAATAATATTCATGTTTTATCATCTAATAACAATAAAAACAATAATCATAAAAAATTTTCAAATAAAACAGACGGTCAAACGTTGGATACGAAAATCCACAACTAGACTTAAAATGAGATGGAGGGAGTAAGAAAGACATCTAAATTGCACTCCTACTACTACCTACTTTCTCTATCCTAAAATAAATTTATTTTGTTTCTCCTGTTTGTTCCAAAATAAGTTAATCTTAAAGTAGTCATTGCATCAGAGTTGGTAAAAGTAGAAAATAAATGCATTGACAATATATAAAGAGTAATAATTGCATGGTATTTGAGAAGTGTGGGTATTCTGATCTTTTTAGTTTAGTATGGTATGTATGGGAAATATGAAAATTTTAGGCTTGTTTGGATGCCATCACACTTTGCCAGATTTGGCAAAGGAATTTTGGTCCCATAACATGTGGGATAACAGTGTAGCAAGCCACAATTATGGCATAAACAAAACACCTACCAAAAAAAAAACTGTGGTGCGTCTAACGTTTGGCATAGCAAAGTGTGGCATTGAACCAAACAACTCTTTATAAGTTAGCTATAAGCTTATATTGAGGAGAGAGATAACAGAAAATGAAGGTTTTGGCTCTCATACTAGAGCTAGTTCTACACGTGCTTCAAGATAAATACATTGAATGCATTAGTAAGAGAAAGAGAGAGGAATAGGAAAAAAAATGAAGGCAAAACTTATAGCAAATATATTATATACTATGTTGATTTTAAGATAGACTACAGTAAACTATACCATTAAACTTTCTAACCGAGGATGTGCTTGCTCGGTCCTTAAAAAGAAAAAAGATATCACCGATTTATTTCATGCTTAGAGCGGGTTTAATAGTATCGTCGATTGCTAGCTATAATTGTGTGCCACGTTATCTAAAAGCAACTTAATAGTTGGAGAGTATAATAAGCACGGTAAACAAGTAAAAGCTTTATTATTTTTGAACCACATCAATCACTTTCTCTGCGGTGCTTCGGTGCTATTTTCTCTCTTTTCTCTTGCAACAGTGACAAAGTATTGTGATGCCTTGGAGCATGTGCGCCGCTTGCACCATCTTTTCTCTTTTCTCATCCAGATTATCACTTAGTATGATTTGGATTTCATATCGCTCGCTGAATATAAGCTTTATCATACTTGCTCTTATATAATACTCCATACGTCTAAAAATATAAGAGATTTTAGAGAATATACTCCTATTATTACGAATCTAGACAGTACTAGAAGATACATCCTTCAAACTCCCTTATACTCTATTTTGTGATGGAGAAAGTACATACTCCTCCGTTCTATGGTATAGGGGATTTTTTTTATGGATGTGACACATTCTAGTATAATAAATTTGAACCGACATTCTGTCTAGATTCATTGTACTAGGATGTAGGATATGTCACGTCCTTTTAAAATCTATTATATTTAAGCACGGAGGAAGTATATATATAACGATAATGCATACCATTCCATTCCATGTATCCGCGCATCAAAACAATAATATCCCCGAAAAGATTCCCACCCGCATCACACTTTCAATCCCCCAAATCGGCAAACCCCCCATCAACCTCCCATTCTCGGCCAGCGTGTCTTACCTGTCAACCCAACCCCACCCCCCATCTCCTCCCTAGTGACGTCACCCGCCCACGGATCTTTTTCCCACCCCACCCCCGTGGGCCCCACCTGCCAGCCTCCACTCCACACCCCCCGCGAAAACAAATATCGGGGCGCCGCGCCGAGATATTTCTCCCCCCGACAAAGCCCCGCGGCTGCCACGTGGAAAAGTACCGCCACGTCGGCGTAAAAGCCCGTGCGGTGGGCCCCACCTCCCCCACCTGGACACTTCCCCCCCCCCCCCCCCCCTCCCCTCCTCTCCGCCGCCCGGATGAACCGCCTCCGCCTCCTCCTCTCCGTCGTCGCACTAGACTATAATCTAGCCGTCGTCTCTGATCTCTCTCTCCACCGAGGGGGCAAGGCGAGATCGTCGCGGGTTCGTTCTGTTCTTCTGGGTTTTCTCTGCTTACGGTTTCTTGCTCTGAATCGCGGTTTTTTATTTATTTTTTGAAAAAGAAAAGAAGAAAGTATTTGCTGGTTTCTTGATTTGTTTGTGGGTTGTTCACTTGTTCCCCTCTGATTTGCTTGTGTAGTAATCCAGGGCCTTGTGATTTCTTCGTTTCGGGGGTGTCCAATTTGGAGAGATTTGGATTTCAGGGTTAATTGTTTTTTCAATTTTTCTTTGGTTTTGTCCTGCTTCTTTGGGAGATTTTGTCATGGGGGATGTGTCGTTGAACCCGCCGATCAACGCCGAGCCGCTGACCAAGGTAAACGATCGAATTTATTTGTATCAAATTTATTGGTTGGGAGTGTCCATACTTTCTGTTTGTGTAGTCTCATGCAGGCTGCAATAACCATGCGTTCTGCGCACCTGATTTCCATTTGTCCATACAAATTTAAAATTCTCGTTTTGATCACATCTTGCAAATTGATGTACGGACACATTTCTCATTTCTGTATGCACATATTTGGGCCTAAGAAACTGGAGAACGAACATCTTGAACATTTCCTTCAGGGCATCCTCTGTCACTGCAACCAACTGGCAACTGATGATGTCATAGTACAACTGAAGGAAGATATACATTTTCAGTTTTAAAAAAAACTGACTAAAATTGAATAATTTATCCTTTTCCACTCCTTAAGATTGGCACTTGATCATTTACCACCCCTGTGTCTATGATCAGATCTTCTGATTAAGAACATAGTAATACATATATGATCTTGGACATTTGCTTTCAGGACTTCCTTTCCTACTATGTAACAGCAGTATTCAGTCAATTGTTTTGTATGAGCTAAGCAATTTGCAGACCCTGCAATTTTTTAGAAAAACTTTATGCTGTGATTCTTCTCGGCAGGGTGATCAACTTCTGGACTTGATGTCAGATGGATGGACAAATGAGAGGCACAGCTTGTACATAAGCTCCATGGAGGCATCCTTCATGGAACAACTCTATGGGCGTGACCACCATGGGCTTGACAGGAATAGGAGTCATGCGGGTGGCGCAACCGGGTTCAGGGTGCACCGGGAGGGTGCGTGCGACAACCTAAGGTCTGAGAGGAATGATGCTCACGCTCATGATGGAGGGATGAGCTGCTTCCCTGAGAATCCATGGATAAGGCGTTTCAGACCGCGCGATGCCGGTGTGAACCACAGGAATGATGCGGTGGGGTTTTCTGTGGATGACGATGAGTCGGGTACTGACATGGTCCGACAGAGGGTTCGGGTGCATGGAAGAGAAGCAAAGAGTTGTGTTGGAGGAATTCTTGCTGATAAAAGCACAGGTTACTACTTTGGTCATCTTATTTGCAAATTGCTTTCTTTAGTACTAGTCTTGCTTCTGTTTTGATGCGAGTTTAGGATATGTTTGTTATTCAGTCTTGACTGTGCAGTTAGACTCTTTAGTTGCTAAATAAGTATGCTCGAAATGGTGCAGTTTTAAATGAAAAGCTATACATAATATGGATCTTATTTGCCCCTGTTGCAAATGTAAAAAAAAAAAATTAATGAGTTGAAGTAGCTATTGTGTTCAATTCATGTTTGATCAATGCACAAATTTTGTAACCATGTTTTTTTTCTGCATATCCTCAACAAGTTGCATCATGATTTAACAAACAAAGTTTCCCTTTTGCCTTTGAAGTTTAACTGTCTCGAGAACAACTTTGTTCATAGATTCATCGTATTTATTACCTTTATGTGTAATCACCTCTAACTTGTAAAAATATTTTTTCAACACTTATTTTCCTAAAACTAGCTAACAAACAAGCAAGTATTTGGATCTTTACAAATAATGGAACAGCAGAAACAGATCAGTAAACTGCAATTGCTTATGGTGTTGCACTGTTTCTTGCTTGTGTCAGCAAACTTCATTGATTAATACTATCAATTGTCATCCTTCTCAAGTTCTCATAGCCATGAAACCTGGAATTAACACATGTTTTGTGTTCCTTTTTGCTTGTCCAGAAGTATCTGATCAGAATTTTCCTGACGAAGATGTCGAAGTCGATTCAGAGCCATGCAAGAGGAGGCGGCCTACAAATTCCACAGCTACACCTCATGACCAGACAACATAACAGGATCAATCACCTTCATTTGTTGTAAGCACTGAAATAAGTGGCTAGTGAAAACTGTTACTTTTGCTGCACAGTTTCATGATATCTATTGTATTTACCTAACAGGTTGTTCCATCCGGAAAATCACCCGCAGCGACAAAAAGCCAGCGAAGACCGGGAGTTTCGTCAAGACTGAAAGGAAGATTGGAGAACATGGGTTGGGTTGGAATCTTGCTCAATTTCTTGTGGTGATGGGCACTTGTGCTGCTGCTAGTCCTCAGTTGACTAACTGAAATGTATCGTTCGTTCTTGTGGTGTGTATGAGAGGGCTGCATTTGTTTCCTAGTTCATATTTAAGTCGATTCTCTGGTAGAACATCAGGCTCAAAGACTGTCCACGATTGAATTGAATTGAACTGTGATGCCTTGTGTTGTATTTCAGCGGCTGCTGTGATCTGCAAGTGGATGCAGTAGTATCCATGCTTGTCATTACACAACAGAAGGAATAAGAGCTTACTGTTTTGTGCATTCTCATTAATATTTTTCATGATGTTTGGATGGAAATGGACTCAGTTAAAAATTGCGTGCAGAGCTGTTGCGTCATACCAGGCCCAGTCTGGGGGCCTGGTTTAATTAGTCTTCAGATAGTTTCTCAAGCTGTATAGCCTGGTTTGTTCTTCAGATAGCTTTTCAAGCTCTGTAACCTGAACCAAAGCATTAATTTCAGTTTTAACCAATGCCTAGATGGATACCAGCTTCTGATTCTGGTGACATAGATTGGGTGTTTAGCCCTCTTGGGACATACTAGCATCTACCAGACAAACCCAGATTAACTAACCTTTCTTTTCATCAGAACGCCTGCTTAATTTGATCATGAAACTTGTCACAATTTTGGAAGTGACCAGGATGCACACCCATCAAATCTTTTTAGTTACCTGTTTTGCAATCCATTCGGTTCTTTTTCTAAGAATAAAGAAAGAAAGAAAGAAAGAAAGAGAAGTAGGAAGCAAACTTTCTTGTGTGGGTGTGGACTGTTTGGCCGCTTTTGGGGCGATACTGCATACTGGTCACTTATCGATCGTACAGTTGTAAGCACCAACAGGAAGACGCAACGGGTAATTTAAGGCCGTGTTTAGTTTCCCCTATTCTTAACTTTCTATCATATCATATTACATAAAAAACTTTCATACACACGTAAATTTTTAACTTTTTTTTTTCAAACTCTCAACTTTCTTTAAACGAGTGACTGGGTCGTGCTGAACTACTGAATGCTGATGCTGACTACTGGAAGGAATCACAATTCATGCATCTGGATTTTGCTACTTGGATCACTGGTAGCCGTCGGATCGAGATGCTACGGTGGAGATTGATGTTGGAAATGGCAGTGCCACGCGTAGAGAGGGAATAGATATACGCCGTTGGATGCGGTTGCGTTGCGGTTCCTGACGTGACTGTAACTTAGACAGTCAAAACTAGACTTAGATTATTGAAGAAATTGCATAATATTTTATTAAGGGAAAACATTATTTTTTAAAAATTACACGGTACAACATAGACACTCACAACGCACGTACATTTACACCTATGAACGCACGCACGCAACGGACGACCCACTGAAAACACAATACCATTATGATAAGATGCCTTAAATATATAGTTTCGTGAAAATTTGATGGTAAATAAGTAATTTTGTGCTACACATTATTATGATATATATATATATATATATATATATATATATATATATATATATATATATCCTTGATTACGATAATTTAGTCCAAATAATATATGTTATTTGTAGTTTTGTGAAATTTACTTAAAGGACAAAGGTGCATGCATGCCAATTGTATAACTTTCATTAAGGGGTGTACAAATTTCAAAATATGGTAAGCGTAAAACAAAATTTTTTCATAGTCAAACAATTTATTCTCAAGCCCATGTGCTTGACTTTCCATTTCCAATTTCTTGTATTTTTTTTAAAAAAGATATGGTGTATGAATGAACGGTATAAGTGAAACAAGAATTTTCGAGAGATTCTAAGAAAAAATGGGTAACGTCGACTAATCTTCTTTAAATGTGTGTGGAATCTTTTTCGAACATACTTCCTTTATTTTTAAATATACTATGCTATTAACTTTTAGTATCGTTTGATCAAATGTTTTATTAAAATAGATGCAGATATAAAAAAAATACAAGTCACACTTAAAGTAAAATAAGGCAAAATAAAATAAATGATACTACCGCCATTCCACAAAAGCATCATTTATGCCTAGGAACCAGACATTTGTCTATAACTATAGAAAAATAATTGAAGTCTGTGTGATAGAGGTAATATTACTCTCTCCATCTCATTTTAAGCGTAGACATAATTTTCATATCAAACTTTGATCGTTTGTCTTATTTAAAAAAATTGAAAAACATAAGTTACACATGTACTATTCATGTTTTATCATCTCATAACAATAAAAATACTAACTATAAAAAATTTCAAATAAGACGAACGATCAAAATTAGGAACGAAAACTCATGGTTACACTTAAAATAGAATAGATAGAGTAGTTAATAGAGTTCCATATTTAAATATATAGAGGATATTTTTAAGAAATTTCGCTACGATTGACTGGTCGAGATTACAGCCGGTTGATTGGACCGGAGCAGCAAAACCAAATACGGAAGCAACTGTACCCAAACTAGCCTAACCCGAGCTGCCTATATAGCCCAACTCGACGAGACGACGAGCACGTACACACAGAGTGACACGAGTAGCTAGGGTGACGACCGCGGCGGCGCGAGAAGCTGAATCGGAGTACGTAGATCGAGCTCGATCGTCGGCGTCGATCGATCGATCGGCAGCGCGCGCGACCGACCTGCAATGCTTCCTGCTCCGACCAGCTGCCGCGCCGCCCCGCCGTCTCGCCCCTCCTGCCTGTCGCCGGCCGCGGCGGCGGCGGCGGCGAGGAGGAGGAGGAGGATGGCGGCGGTGAGGAGCGCGGCGTCGGCGGCGTCGCGGGTGAGCAGAGAAGAGGCGGTGGCGAGGATGCCGCCGCTGGCGCACCGGGAGGTGATGCTGGCGGTGGCCGGCGAGGCGGAGGCGCGACTGGGGGCGCGGCTGCTGCCGTCGGAGGTGCCCGCCGACGTCGCGTGGTTCGGCAACGCCGCCGGGGACGCCGTCGGCTCCGTCGACGTGCGCCGCGGCGCGCCGGGATCCTCGGTACGTACACACACAGCAGCGCGTTGCGCGTTTTTTTTCTTTGGTTTTTTTTTCTTTTTTGCCGTTCGATGGATGGATCGTTGAGAACGAAAGATCAAAGCGGCGAATTTTCCTTACGTTTTGAATGGGTTTTCGAGGAAGAAGAAAAAACATAGAAGTTTTTGGGTCGGGTTACGTTGAAATGTACTCCCTCCAAAAATCATGGAAGTTTTTCGGTAGGAGGTTACGTGTTCAAATGTACTCCCTCCCTTCGTTAAAAAAAAAAAAAAACACTCACCTAAACGGAAAATGACATCTAGAATCTAGACTCCACATTTCTTCCTAAGTTGATTTTTTTACGGAGGGAGTACGTGCATGTGTGCTGGCTTTGTAGTCGAATTCTGGTTTTTAGAACTGAATTGAAAATTTGGAAGCACAAAGTTTTAACATGCATGAAAATCTACAAATCTCATCACTTCCAAATATCTCTAAAGCTAAGGCCCAGTTCGAATCTCCTAGAAGGATGAAAATTAAAAGCGGTCACGCAAAACGAGAAAGTCATTAACATATGATTAATTAAGTTTTAATTATTACAAACTTTAAAGATAGATTTATCTAACGTTTTAAAGTAACTTTTATACATAAAGTTTTCGTATAAATATACTGTTTAGTAGTTTGAAAACTAGTAGTACTGTATATTATAATCTAGCTCTCAGCCTTGTTTAATTCCTAATTTTTTTCCCGAAAATATCACATCGAATCTTTGGACATATGCATGAAGCATTAAATGTAGTTAAAAGAACTAATTGCACAGTTTGCATGGAAATCGCGACACGAATCTTTTGAGCCTATTTAGTCCATGATTGCCATAAGCGCTACAGTGTAACCCACATGTGCTAATGACGGATTAATTAGACTTAATAAATTTGTCTCGCGGTTTCCACACGAGTAATAAAATTCGTTTTTTATTTATATCCGAAAACTCTTTCAGATATCTGGTCAAACGTTCGATGTGACACCAAAAAAATTTTTTTTCGTGAACTAAAGACACCCTTAACCGTAAATTTGTAGTAATAATAATTTATTTATTTCGTCCTTTGCACACAGATCGCCTTCATGCTGGAGGCGTGGTTCCACCGCGAGCTCCCCGGCGGCGGCGGCGGCGCCATCGACATCACCGCCCTCATCGTCAACCTCAACGGCGCCACCGACGCGCCGCACCTCGTCATGGAGTTCATCCAGGGCGGGCCGGCCTCCCTCATCGTCCTCCTCGACCTCCTCCCGCGCGTCGACCTCCCGCTCCACCCCTCCTACATCCACCGGTACTACGCCGCCACGGCCCTCGACGCCCGCGCCCGCCGCCGGGTCGCCGGCCTGGTGCCCCAGTCCCGCCCCTACGTCTCGCCGTCGCTGCTCGTCCGCAGCCTGTGGTCGCCGGCGGCCGTCGTGGCCGACGTCCAGTGCGGCGAGGGCCAGGGAGGGGCGGCGGCGCTGGACGGGATCGTCCGCGGCCAGCTCGCCGCCACGGCCATGGACGTGCTCGGCGTCTGGCTCGAGCACTGCGCCGCCGGCGGCGGTGGGGAGATGGAGGCGGCGGAGAGGGAGCGGATAGTGGCGAGGGACAGGAAGGTGGCGGCGGCGGAGCTGGAGGTCAACCTGGCGGCGAACCTGCCGAGGATGTTCGACGCCGGCGTCGCCGACAGAGTCGTCGCCGAGATCCGCAAGGCGTTCATGGGAAGCTAATTAAGCATTTTTTTGCATGGCTCTTAGAGGTTTCTCTCGCCACCACATCCATCCACTTATTATCTTCGTATATATTTCTTTTTTTTTTACGTAAGGAGTTCATTTCGGTATGTACTTTCAAGAAGCTAGAGCTAAACTATATCTTTGTAGATTTGTTTTGAAGATAGGAAGTTTAATTATATATTAATTACTACTTCATTCGTTTCATGTTTCTAGTCAATTTTTTTATTAGTATTATCAAATTTATAGAAAAATTAACAACATCTATGACATCAACTTTAGAATTTAATATATTTTGATAATATGTTTCTTTTGTGTTAAAAATATTGTTATATTTTTCTGTAAACTTAATTAAACTAAAAAAAAGCTTGACTAGCAAAAAGTGAAAACAACTTATAATATTTTTTATAATATAAAATAGAGCTAATAATAATCAATGTTAATCACAGTAGTAGATTTTATTTATTTAAAACTGCATGCTTTCAAATCATTCTATGGACTTAACTTCAAATTACTTTTGTACTAATTTAGTTTCGTAGGTGAGTTCTGGCATTGACACTGAAGCCACGTGCTGTACAATTATTTTCTTTGCCACACTTGTTACTAACTGGGTTATGGAAAAACTTGTGATTAACTGGATTGTGGTATAGTTAAGCAACAATGAGATAGAGTATTAAATAAAATACCCCCTCCATTTTTATCTACCTTTCACTTTTGACCATCACACATAACAACACAATCACCTTTTTTCTAGGTAAAATGACTAAAATATCCTTAAATTAAGTGGGATACATAATTTATAAGTTTCTAAATACACATGCCACATAAGAGCATCACCAACTTACTTTCAAAATTTAATCCCCTAAATCTTTTGTTTGGGAATCTCTAATCAGATTTAGGAAAAAAAATATGCTCTCCTCCAAGAGAGCCTAATTTAACTTCTCAAAACAACAAAAACAATGGGCCAACTACAAAACTTCCAAACAAAATCAGCATCTTTTTTTCTATTCTCATGGGGCAAGCCATCCTCTCTGTGCAGGCAAACTCGCTCGGTGATGAGATTGGGAGCTAGACCCTCTTCTAACTTGCGGAGAGCTAGATTTCTGCATATGGGCACAAGGATTTTTCGTGAGTGTTTGTATAGTGCTACTGTTGGATGCTGATTTTTACATAAAAACCCAAAATTTAGGATTGGGAGTAGTATAGATAATTGTTTGGCCATGTTCTAAACATCTTCTTATTAGGCCCACCAGAGGCAAAATGCTACTTTGATAAAGGGTTAATTGAATCCATGCTACTACAAATATGCTATTTTAGATAAATGCTAGCATTGTTCATGATATCGGCTACATGTCATTCGGATTTAGGGAAATTGGAACTGTGTCACTCCGTCGTTATATCCATCAAAACTTTCCGTTAGCATCAACTGCATGTGGGACCTAGCTGTCAATTCCAGGTTTTTCACCTCCCTTCCATCTCCTCTCTTCCCCCCCTCTCTCTCTTTCTCTCCGTCGCCGCCACCGTCGTCGACCACCTCTACGGTGTGAGGGCTTGGGAGCCGCCACCGCCATCTTCTTCGACCCCATCCGCCGCAGGAAGGCTCGGGAACCAGCACCGTTGTCGACCTTCTCCCATCCGCGGCAGGAGGGCTCGGGAGATGCCATCGCTGTCGTCTTCGACCCCATCCACAGTGGGAGGGCTTGGGAGCCACCGTCATCGTCGACCTTATCCCATCCGTAGTGGGAGGGCTCAATCGCTGCCGTCTATGTCCCTTGTAGCAGTCGTAGAAGATGGAGGAAGAGATAGGGAATAAAGAAGAGGGAGGATGGAGAAAGATGGAACTGCTATGTAGGTCTCACGTCTAGGGGTCTGACGGAAAACGCAACGGCGATGTGTAGTTCTAATTCCTCAAATTTCAGTGGCACGTAACCAATATTATGAATAGTAGTGGCATTTATCTAAAATGGCATATTTGTAGTGGTGTGGATCCCATTAACCTTTTGATTAAGGGCATGTTCACTTTGATGCCATTTTCAACCACACCATTTTTAGTAAAGTTGAAAAAAATATATCAATATTTAGTTTGTTGTACATAAGAAATCCTGCCAAAATTTTTTGGTAAGGTTTAGTGAACAGACCCTAAATGTGACAAGTATTCGCAGACACTAAAAAGTGATCAAATAAATGAAAACGGATTTAGTAATATGGCCCCCCACAATAATTAGAGGGGGGAAAGGGAAAATGAAGAGCTAGTGGACTGAGGAAGAAAGCTAGTGTGCAGCAGCTGGCCTTTTGTGAGCTTTGGGCCTTGGCCCATGGAGCGATAAGCAGCAACAGCGTCAGCAGTGAGTGATCAGCAGTAGCAGATGGCCTAGTGTATTGAGGTTTAGGATCAGTTTGGAGAGCTTAAAATTATGAGAGTTGGTAGCCAGTTTCTGAGAATTTAAAAAAGTTGTGTTTTCCAGCTTCTGGGTTCTAGTTCATTTTCTAGGTTCTATACCTACAGATTCTCAGAATCTGGGTAATAATCTAGACTGTTTAGGGAGCTGGAGATTCTCTGAGAAGCTGCAGCTGCTAAAAGCTCCCTCAAATAGGCCCTTAGTATCACCTCGGTTCTAGCTTATGCACGGAGTAGGCTGTGTTTAGATGGTGGAAATGTTGGGAAGTTGGGAGAAAGTTGGTAGTTTATATGTGTAGAAAAGTTTTCGATGTGATGTGATGTGACGGAAAGTTAGAAATTTGGGGGAACTAAACACGGCCATAATCTACATGGTGAGCTGCCCAGTCATTAGCATGGTACAAAAAAAAAACACCAACTCAATAGGCGTTATCCCTTGTTAAAAAGAAATCCATTATCTCACATTTCAGTAATGCAGTGTCTGTGAAAAAAACAAAGCATTTGCAAATTGCAATAGAGATGTCTTGGAATCTGATGGATTTGTAATAGCAGCTTTCAGATCTCTCTTTCAATCATCTCTCCTATATATACTGCACTAGTTACAAAAGTAAAGAGGTATAGTTCTACACGTTCACGGCATCGGTCTTACTCCCTCTCGCTCACACTCATCTCTCGCTCCGTTCGTCCACGCGTCGAACACCTCGCCGTGATCCAATGCTCCAACTCCGCTCGCCGCCGCCGGCGACCAGCTCGCCGTCCTCCGCCGTCTCCTTATCGACCCTCGCTCCTCGCCTCCTCCCCCTCCGCCGCCGCTGCCGGGGCGCGGGTACCCCGCTCGGGGGCAAAACGTCGAGCGCCGTGCGCGCGTCGTCGGCGGCGCCGGGCGCGACGGAGTCGGAGGTGGTGGTGGAGGTGGCGCACCGGGAGGTGGCGCGGGAGCTCGCGTCCCTGGCGGAGGCGCGGCTGGGCGCGCGGCTGCTCCCCTCCGCCGTGCCGCCCGACGTCGCTGAGTTCCGCAGCGGCGGCGCCGGGAACGCCGTCGGCTCGCTCGACGTGCGCCGCGGCGCGCCGGGATCGACGGTACCTGCACCACCTCTCACACTTTTGTTCGTCAGATCGTAAGCTGTGCTGCTAATTTACTGTTATGTTAATTGGAGATTAGTTCTACTGCAGTAAAAATATCTAGTAGAGCACAATCAGAATCAGTCATATGAATTAAGTAGTGAAATGGTAGTGGTAAACTGGTAAAACAGGCTGGCACAAACAGAGCAGAATAGATCAATGGCATGTCAAAAGACTGGACAATTTACTGAAACTGTTTTACACTGAAAATTTGCTGCCGAACTATTTGTGATTTGCCCTATCAAGTTCAAGCCAAGATCTATAATCCAACTCTTCAGAGCAAATTATGGTTTTTCATTAGATTAGCAATGCTCAAATTAGTTCATTTACTTCAAATATCGAAATGGCAACAATTGATCTGTTCTAGAGTTTATACCTCATTCGTGATTCTTCCTATCACTCACAGATTTTGTTTCCTCTCCAAAAAGAAAAAACAAAATCACTCCAACTGAACGGACATAACTGAAGTAACCAAAATGATCAACGGCATTCAAATAGTGAAACTAATCTCACCAATTGAACACCTGAATTATGCTCCCTAGTGAAATAGTGAAACTAATCTCACCAATTGAACAACTGAATTATGCTCCCTAGTGCTCAGTAGCTTAGCGTGGTACAATTTCTTGAGTTCTGCAAGGAATGACAAATGGAGTTAAATTATTAATTTTTCTTGTCTACAGATTGATTTCATGCTCCAGTCCTCACTACACTGCAAAGTTCCAAATGGTGCAATCGACATTACATCTCTTCTCATCTTTCTGAATGCCTCCACGGATGCACCACATTTCCTCATGGAATTTATACAAGGTAGCCCGACTTCGATCGTGGTGCTTCTGGACCTTCTCCCACGGAAAGACCTCGCGCTCCATCCCGAATACATAGAGAGATACTATGAAAATACTCAGGTGGACAAACAGCGTGAGAAGGTCGAAGAATTACCGCAGGCCCGTCCATACCGATCACAATCCCTCTTCGTGCGCAGCACCTTCTCACTGACAGCAATACTGATGAGCATCGACTGTGGGCAAGGAGGAGAGGGTACCTTGGAAGAGATAGTGCGTGGTCAACTAGCAACAGCTGCTAGTGCACTTCTTCAAATTTGGCTTGATAGTTGTGCTGATCATACTTCAGAGATGGAAGAAGGCGAGAGAGAAAACATGATAAAGAGGGACCAAATTGTAAGGTCTAAGTCAATCGAGGTCGACCTGACTTCAAATTTGCCGAGGATGTTTGGTCCCGATGTCGCAGATCGAGTCATAGCTGAAATCCAGAAGGCCTTTGGAGTACAAGAGGCCAAGCATTAGAACTGTGACCAAGAATGCATCTGTACAACATTCAAAAGTAATGTTAGTAGTCTTCAGTCCCTTTTGCTTCAACAATCAGATATATTGTGTGATTATAAATTTATAATTGCAAATACCATCAGATGTCATAATTTTGTCCATGTGTAGATGATCAGATTAAGTTGTTTATTAAATTCTGTGGTTTCTTCTTTGTTGTCCTATCACTCTGCTTCTATCTGTAGCCTGTAGGTGAATCACTGTTGCAGCTAATGAGAGGCAAGTTGCTTGTCAAGGCCGGAAGTACTGAAGTACTACCAGATAGTGGGTCTAAAACTCTAATAACAAGTTACGAACAGATGAGGCGGCTCTTCAATCTGTAACCTTCATTTGTGGTTCACCACTGATGAGAGATTGAGAGGCAAACAAAATATCCTTTCAATAATTTCTTCTATCTTTTATTGTGAATTAGTATCAAATTTTCTCTTCATATTCTCCAAGTTATTAGTAGCTACAATCCTATGGTCCAATTTCTTCAAGAAAGTACAATGATCTTTAGGTTTTCATAGATTCTATACAATTATACAAACCAATGTAGTGTTGGTTTTCATGCCGATTTTGTACTTTAGCCGTTTCAACCCAAATCTCGGCCTCCTCTAGAGATACATCGATGCACTGATTAAAAGAAAGTGCCCAAAAAGATAACATAATTTATAAGTACCAGTCAACTGATTTCACGGGTGGTTTCCTCAATTTCTTAAAGAGAAAGGACAGTCAATTATTTTATTTTACAAATGTATTACTAGTTAATGGATAACTTTACATACCGTGTTTACATATTCTCATCCCATTAAAAATTTGTGATGAATCTAACTGCCTAATTTCATAGACCAACGCACCAGTTTATGACAAAATTGAAATGCTATCAATCAGAAATTCACCAACTACCAGCCATACTAATCCTGGCTCCCTACAGCTACCCGCAGCTCTAGAAGCACACATGGCACAAAACATAAACTCCAAGGTTTTTGGAGAGTTGTTTTTGCCTTCTCTTTTCGGTTGGAATACACAATTATTGTATCAAGAATGGAGAGTTCGAACGGCAAAGCCAAAAGGAAAAAATGTAAACAGAAAACAGCATTTTTTTTTAGCCCAAACGAAACAGAGTTCTTACAGAAAAACGAAACAAAAGGAAACAAAAAACTGGGGATTCCAGTTTCCAAACCAGCTCAACAAAAGCTTGGACATCCACTAAACCTAGCCCCCTTCCAGACATTTTAACACCCACAACAAAGACCAAATATTTTCAGAGCCCATTCCCACGAACTATCCTATATCATCAGGAAGATTATCAGTCGGCTTCAACACTTCCAACGTCTGCATTATCTTTGCTTGAAAGACATCCAAGCTAGTACTCTTTTTCTTTTAGCAGCACCTTCCACCTTTGCATCAAAGACAAAGACCTGTACACGACCTACAAAGGTGATTTGGTCAGTTTATTGTTAAAAACCCAATCATTTCTGGTAATCCACAAACCCCAGGTCATTCCTGCAAAAACCACCATCCCCCCCTGAAACCCCATTTTCTTGTTTACAACCTTGATACAATCCCAGAAAGAGATAGGTACATTATGCAAATTTAGAACTATAGCAATTACACTCCAAGCAAATTTAGCAATGGGACAAGTAAATAAAACATGTGTAGTGCTTTCCTCACCTAGACAAAGCTTGCAGTTCTTATCTCCCCCTCTCCACTTTCTTTTAACCAATTGCTCTGTACATGGAATCATGTTTCTCCCTGCCATATAAAGGAAGTGCTTGATTTTTAGAGGTATCTTGCACCTCCACACCCCTTGCATTTCTTGATCTACCACCCTTCCAAATTTTAGCACCCTATACATAGATCTTGTGGAGAAAATTTTCTTTTTGTCACGAGGCCAAATCACCATGTCTCTCTCTCTCCATTTAGAGTAACCCCCTCCAGCTCCCTCTGCAGTTTATCCAACTCTGGTCTATCTTGACTGTTCAAGTTCCTTCTGAAATGTAGATCCCAGTCCCCCCCATCCACAACTCATTCACAGTCACCTTTTGTTGATAACTTACTGAATACAGAGATGGGAAGCAGGTTTATAAAGACACTTTGTTCAGCCACACATCCTCCCAGAAAAGGGTTTGATTACCCCCCTCCACCTTTTTCTCAATCAACCTTTCCAGAACTGCACCAAAATCATGTAAACCTTTCCAAAACTGAGACTCCCCAACAGCAGAACTTTGAAAGAAACCCTTGTGACCCAGATATTTCTTCCTAAGAACAGTACAACTCATATCACTTAGCAAGCAAATGTTCATAACTTTTGTGTCAATAAAACCCATCCCTCCAAAATCCTTTGGTCTGCTACGGGCTGTCCAACGAATCATGTGATATTTTTTCTTTCCCCCGAGCCTTGCCAGTAGAATCTCCCCCTCACAGTGTCCATTTTATGATGGAACTCATCAGGAAGTTTATAAAACCCATGGCATAAAGAGGAACACTAGATAAGCAAGAGTTTGTCCTTATTTCCCTCCCCCCCCCCCCCCCCCCCCCCCAAAAAAAAAGAAAGGTGACCACTATGCCAAGATTCCAGCCTCTTTTCTATCTTTTGCATTACAGGAATAAAATCTTTTTTCCCCCAATTTCTCCACCCAATTGGTAGACGAAGATAACTGAAGGGCATCCTTCCAACCTTGCAATTTAGCATATTAGCTATCTCTTCCTCCACTTCTTTTGTCACCCCCAAAACATAAACTTCACTTTTCTGATAATTGATTTTTATTCCAGACATCTCCTCAAAACAAAACAGAAGAAACTTAAGAGCTAAAATATTTTCTCTGGTAACCTTAGTAAAAAGAATGGTGTCATCAGCATATTGAAGGTGAGTTAAACCCCCCTCTACCAAATCTGGGACTAAACCCTCTAAGACCCCATTTCTGACAGCTTCTTCTAAAATTGCTGACAGAGCATCCCCCACTAGGTTAAACAAAATAGGTGACAAAAGGTCACCCTGTCTCAACCCCCTAAAAGTTTTTTAAAAAGGGCCCATCTCCCCATTTATATTTATGCTCACCTTACGTCCCTCATTGATCTTTTTAATCCAACTTATAACCCGCTGGTCAAAGTTTTTCTTCTGCAACACCTCATACAAGAAATCCCATTGAACTCTATCGTAAGCCTTCTCAAAATCAATAAAATAGCAATTTTGGAGAGTTGTATCGAAAGCAGCAGGAAAGAAGAAACACAAACACATAAAGAAAACAAATCGATTTCGATTTATGCGTGCCTCAGATGAACTGCGTAAGAATGCATATCACCACTGCTGCGCACCCAGTGGCACGCGAACAAATTCATCGAATTCACCATTGCTAGCTCTTTAATCATCACCAGCACGACATAATCGAAATGGAAGTCTTCAGAAATCAAATTAAAGAATCAATCGGCCTTGAAAATCGAAACACAAGTCTTCACAAATCATATTAAGAAGCAATTGGACCACGGTAGATGTGGTAGACAGATCAATCAAACAAACAGAATTGTCTATTGCTCCAGCAAAATTCTGGAAAAAAAATCAGGATTGATAGTTGTGCTGATCATACTTCAGAGATGGAAAAAGGCGAGAGAAAACATGATAAAGAGGGACCAAATTGTAAGGTCTAAGTCAATCGAGGTCGACCTGACTTCAAATTTGCCGAGGATGTTTGGTCCTGATGTTGCAGACCGAGTCATAGCTGAAATCCAGAAGGCCTTTGGGGTACAAGAGGCCTAGCATTAGAACTGTGACCAGGAATGCATCTGTACATCATTCGAAAGTAATGTTAGTAGTATCCAGTCCGTTTTGCTTGAACAAACAAATATATTGTGTGATTATAATTGCAAATACCATCAGATCTCATAATTTGTCCATGTGTGGATGATCAGATCAAGTTGTTGACTACATCATGTGGTTTTTTCTTTGTTGTCCTATCACTCTGCTTCTATAGCCTGTAGGTGAATCACTGTTGCAGCTAATGAGAGGCAAGTTGGTTGTCAAGGCTGGAAATACTGCGTACTAATAGCTACCAGAGAGTATGGTCTAAAACTCTTAACAAGTTATCCTAGCTGAACAGATGAGGCGATTCTTCAATTTGTAACCTTCATATGTCATTTGCCACTGATGAGAGGCAAACAAAATATCCTTTCAATAATTTCTTTTATGTTTTATTGTGAATTAGTATCAAACTCTCTTCATATTCTCCAAGTTATTAGGAGCTACAATCCTATGGTCCAATTTCTTCAAGAGAGTACTATTTTCTTTAGGTTTTGATGTACAGTTATACAAACCAATGTAATGTTGGTTTTCATGCTGATTTTGTATTCAAACCGTTTCAACCCAAATCTCAGGTCTCCTCTAGAGATACATCGATACACTGATTAAAAGAAAGTGCCCAAAAGGCTAACATAATTTATAAGTACCAGTCAATTGATTTCACAGGTGTTTTCCTCAATTCCTTAAAGAGCAAGGACAGTCAATTAATTTATTTTACAAATGTTTTTTTTTTTTGATGTAAGAAGGTAGAGCCGGCTCTACCTTATAGCCATTTTACAAATGTATTACTGGCTAACGGCCAATAAAAATCTGTATACTGTATTCCCGTCCCGTTAAAAATTTGTGATGAATCTAACTGGTTAATTTCATAGACTAATGCACCAGTTTATGACAAAATTGAAATGCAATAAATCAGAAATTCACCAACTACCAGCCAGTACTAATCCTGACACCCTGCAGGCGGCAGCTACCCGCAGCTCTAGAAGCACACATGGCACAAAACATAAATTCCAAGGTTTTTCGAGAGTTGCTTTTGCCTTCCCTTTTGGTTGGAATACACAATTATTGTATCAAGAATGGAGAGTTCGAACAGTAAAGCCAAAAGGAAAAATGTAAACAGAAAAACAGCAATTTCGGAGAATTGTATCGAAAGCAGCAGGAAAGAAGGAACA
Organism: Oryza glaberrima; assembly: GCF_000147395.1. Taxonomy (NCBI): domain Eukaryota; kingdom Viridiplantae; phylum Streptophyta; class Magnoliopsida; order Poales; family Poaceae; genus Oryza; species Oryza glaberrima. Next base: position 12,627,878 of record NC_068335.1, on the reverse strand, counting down.
CAAACACATGAGGAAAAAACATCGATTTTGATTTATGCGTGCCTCAGATAAACTGCATAAGAATGCATATCACCACTGCTGCGCACCCAGCGGCACGCCAACAAATTCATCGAATTCACCATTGCTAGCTCTTTAATCATCACCAGCACGACAGAATCGAAATGGAAGTCTTCAGAAAGCAAATTAAAGAATCAATCCGCGTCGAAAATCGAAACACAAGTCTTCACAAATCATATTAAGAAGCAATTGGACCACGGTAGATGTGGCAGACAGATCAACCAACCAAACAGAATTGTCTATTGCTCCAGCAAAATTCTGAAAAAAAAACAGGATCTACCATTCCTTTAAGGCAAAATTCTGACAAAAATCCGGATTTGCTACTCCTTAATGCCTTGTTCGTTTAATCCCCAAGAGAAGCAGAATGTAGGGGATTGAGGGGGAATGTTTCCACACCACTACAATAGTGTGGAATAAATCCCCTCCAAATCCCCCTCAATCCCCTTGTGAGAGAGATTAAACGAACTAGGCATAAAGCTGAATTCCAACTATTGGGGGGCAAAACCTGCAATCCCCCATCTCTCTTTAACATAGTTCTTTTTTTTTCTTTTTAATATAGAACCAGCACAGCAGCCCAGCAATGCTGAATTTATATATTTTCATACCTTGCCGCGCTATCAGTCGTAATTTCAAAACCTAGTAATTCTGACAACCTGCAAGTAACCATGCACACGAGTCAAATTAAGGAGAGGTTAGAAGAAAAAAAATCAATTTCCCATAGAAGAACTCACAGAAGAACAGAGAGAGAATCTCCGGCCGCGCGCACACAGCGGCACGCGAGCCCATTAATCCAGGATTCACCATTTTTAACTTCTTTAATCATCACTAGCACGCAAGAAAAACTGAAAACACCAATCTTCACAGAACAAATACCCAGCCCAATCGAACCACGGGAGATGTATACCAGATCTATAAAAGAACCAAGATAAATCACTAAAACAAACCAACAGAAATTACTACTAGTATGTATCCTTGGCTCCAGCTCGAGATCCAACAGAACAACCATTTCTTTTAAAAAAAAACGAGATTAAGTAAGCAAAGTTAAAAAAAAAAAAGATAAATCAATAGACCAAATCGAGACCTGATGGGAGGGAGAAGGACTGAAGGACTAGGGATTAACAAGAAGTACAAGCCCGAATCCTACACCCAGACGCGCGAAGGGAGGATGGGAAATACGAGATGGGAGATGCGGCGGGGAGGAACTGAAGGCGAGCTGATGTGATGAGGACGAAGACGAGGACACTTTTGGCTCAAAAAAAAGAAGAGGAAGAAGAAAAAGCCATATGGCCCCATACATGGACCAGCAGCTAGACGAGCACGTGGACGGCTAAGATGCGCCGGGCGGCGGAACGGACGGCACAGATCTGCTCACGCCCCCCCCCCCCCCCCCCCCCCCCCAGCTTTTGGTTGTCCCCGGTACGTGAATTTAACACTGGGATTAGGTGCTCTTTATGCCTCTCGTCGGATGGCGTAATCAGTAAAAAAAAAAAGCTAAATTTTAATTATTTAAACTTAATTTTGAGATAGATTTTGAGATATTTTCAACGGTAGTTTTTTTTCAGCATTAGCTTTTAAGTCACCAAGAACACATGTATAAAAATTTTTACCTATAAATTCATTTTTATTCCACAGGGTGAATAGCCAATCTAGTCCTTGAACTTTTGCTCATGGGTCAAATTAGTCCTTGATGTTTTACATTGACCAAACAAATCCCTTAAAATTATCATGTGGCTTAATATAGTCCTTGGACCCACTTAAAACACCACATAGACATGCCACATCATTCATGCATGTACATTCAACATTTAAATATCCATCTTACCCTTACATTTTCTACAAAAAAAAGAAAAATAACAATGGGAAAAACATGAAGAAAGCAATCATAAAACAAAAGGAAAATGCCACATTTTTTAGTTACAAATGCAACATCATTTTTCCAATGGCCAAATGCCTTTTTTTCTTATTTTTTATTTATTTCCTATGGAGAATGTAAGGGTAGAATGGACATTTTAATTTGCATGCGCAGGTGATGTGGCATGTACACGTGGCATTTTTAGTGGGTCCAAGGACTATATCAAATCACACAATAAAGTTTAGGGACTTATTTGGACAATACAAAACGTCAAGAACTAAATTGATCCTTAAGTGAAAGTTCAAGGATCATATTGGTTATTCACCCTATTCCATAATAAGCTGTTTTGGCTTATTAGGAAAAGAGCCAAACGATGGGGCCTATATATGTTTTCAAAAAAAAGGTATAAACATATATGTTCATAACACATACTCCCTCCTCCATCCCATTATAAGTGCAGCGATGAGTTTTGTGCCCAATTTTAATCGTCTCTCTTATTTGAAATTTTTTTATGATTAGTATTTTTATCGTTATTAGATGATAAAACTAGTTCTTTATGCGTGACTTATGTTTTTAAACTTTTTTAAAAAATGTTTCAAATAAGACGGACGATCACGGAAAATCATGGCTGCACTTATAATGGGAGTACTATGAACCCATACAAGCATACCCTACCTCTACGAACACCTTTGAAAAACTGTGTCAACATATCTCACTGGAAGATCAATTAGCTAGCTGTGTCAAATCTAGATTTTGATTTTAGGTGAGTTGGTTAAAAAAACATACTAGTTGAGCTACACTCACGCAGATCATCTTTATATGAGCTTAGGATTAAAAGCTTATGGTTTTAATTTAATTTTTCAGCTTAGTTGTTTTATAAACGGTAATTTTGGAGTCATATATAGCAATGTAAAAATGCTTATAGCTTTAAAGAAAACCAAATAAAAAATGTTGTCTCTTAGGCTTAATTTTTTTCATAAACTAACATATAAACCTAATCACAGAGTGCCTTAATCTGAAGTGCTGGTAAAAGTTCAATTAGGAATGTTCAGTTGTTGGCGTTGCTGTGGCTGCATGCCGCAGCAAAAAGAAGCCGAAACAGCCCAATTATCTCACATTTTCACCGTCTCGAGATTTCTTTTGCAGTAGAAATGTCCTTTTGATGGATTTTGTAACACAGAGTCATTTTTTTAAAAGAAGAGTTTGCTTTTTCTTTTTCTTTTTTTTAAAAAAGAGGAAAATCTCACTCCCTCTCACCTCACGTCGTTCATGCTCCGCCCACAGCACCACCTCCGCTCGCCGCCGGCGACCTCCCAGGCCCACTCCGCCATCTCCTTCCCACGCCTCCGCCACCGGGGCGCGTTCCGGCTACACCGCGCGGCGGCTCCCACGCTCAGGGCCGCCGTGCGCGCATCCGCGCCCGCGTCGTCGGCGCCGGGAGCCGCCCCGTCCTCGGCCTCTTCCGCGCCGGGAGCGACGGCGCCATTGGGGGTGGAGGTGGAGGTGGCGCGGGAGCTCGCGTCCCGGGCGGAGGCGCGCCTGGGCGCGCGGCTGCTCCCCTCCGCCGTGCCGCCCGACGTCGCCGGGTTCCGCAGCGGCGGCGGCGCCGGGAACGCCGTGGGCTCGCTCGACGTGCGCCGCGGCGCGCCGGGATCGACGGTAATGCCACCCCCTATCTCACTTTTGTTCGTCAGATCATACAGATTTTAGCTGTGCCTGCGCGCTTGGCCTGGCTTCTCTCCCCTCGAAGTATAAGCTGCAAATTAAAATTTACTATTCTTTTAATTGGAGATTATTTCTACTGCTGTAATGTCTAGAGCACAATTAGTCATATGAAATAGTGAAATTGTAGTGACAGGCTGGCAGAGTAGAGCAATCCTATGACGAAATGCAGTAAATTACACTGAAACTGTTTCAGTACAGTTTACTGAGTGTTTTACACTGAAAATTTGCTGCCGAACTATTCGTGATTGCCCCATCAAGGTGAACTTGCAAGCTTTGAGAAGCCAAGATCCATAATCCAACTCTTTGGAGCAAATTATGATTGTTTGTTAGATTAGCAATGCTCAAATTAGTTGATTTATTAGTGCTGCGAAACTTCCAAGATTGAAATGGCACAATTGGTCTGCTCTAGCGTTTGTGCCTCATTCATGATCTTTTCCTACCACTCAAAGATTTCTTGTTACTCTCCAAAGAAAAGGTATCTCACCAATTGAAAAGATACAATTGGAGTGGCCAAAATGATCAATGGCATTCAAACAATGTTATTAATCTCACCAATTGAACACCTGAATCAAGCTGTCTAATGCTTAGCACAGTATAATAATTTCTTGAGTTCTGCAAGGAATGACAAGTGGGGTTGAATTATTATTTTTCTTGTCTACAGATTGATTTCATGCTCCAGTCCTCACTACACTGCAAAGTCCCAAATGGCGCAATCGACATTACATCTCTTCTCATCTTTCTGAACGCCTCGACAGATGCTCCACATTTCCTCATGAAATTTATACAAGGTAGCCCAACTTCGATCGTGGTGCTTCTGGACCTTCTCCCACGGAAAGACCTCGCGCTCCATCCCGAATACATAGAGAGATACTATGAAAATACTCAGGTGGACAAACAGCGTGAGAAGATCGAAGAATTGCCGCAGGCCCGTCCATACCGATCGCGATCCCTCTTCTTGCGCAGCGCCTTCTCACTGACTGCAATACTGATGAGCATTGACTGTGGACAAGGAGGAGAGGGTACCTTGGAAGAGATAGTGCGTGGTCAACTAGCAACAGCTGCTAGGGCACTTCTTCAAATTTGGCTTGATAGTTGTGCTGATCATACTTCAGAGATGGAAGAAGGCGAGAGAGAACATGATAAAGAGGGACCAAATTGTAAGGTCTAAGTCAATCGAGGTCGACCTGACTTCAAATTTGCCAAGGATGTTTGGTCCCGATGTCGCAGACCGAGTCATAGCTGAAATCCAGAAGGCCTTTGGGGTACAAGAGGCCTAGCATTAGAACTGTGTCCAAGGATGCATTAGGATGCATCTGTACATCATTCAAAAGTAATGTGCATAATCAGATGTACTTTGTGATGATAATAGCAAATAGAATCTGGTGTCTTTTCCATCAGATCAAGGTGTTTATTCAATTATGTAGATTCTCTTTTTCGTCCTGCTACGCTTTGTGCATTTGGCTCACTGTCGCAGTTGCTTGGAAGTACTGAAGCTGAACAGAAGACGCAACTCTTCAAACTGTAATCTTGATGTGTGGTTTGCAACTGATGAGGCAAACAAAATTTCCTTCCAAACTACGAGTATCAGTTTTTCTTGTTTGCGATTTCCTTTCAAACTTTCTCTTCCCGTTAGTTAAATTAGATGGAGTTTAGTACAATGATCCCATATGGTCTACTTTCTTCTAGGTTTGTAGACCATTCAATACAAACCACCGTTGGTGTTTGTGCCGATTTTATTTTCAAAACGAAGAGCTCTCCAGTTATTCACCCAAATCATGGGCCTCCTGTATAAATGCATCCGTATTAATTCCCAGGTGTTTTCCTCAATTTCTTAGAGAGCAAAGACCTTGATGTGATATTTGTTTCAATTTACGTAGTACGTATTACTGGTTAATGGATAAATTTACATCCGTGTTTTACATAAATTTACATCCGTGTTTACATATTCACATTCCATCAAGAATTTGCCAAAAAGGAAAACATAAAACATCAAATTTTGAGGGTTGCATAGAAAGTAACAGTAGAGAAGAAACACATAATAGGGGAACAAACACATGAGACGAGAAAAAAAAACAATCGATTTCGATTTATGCGTGCCTCTGCGTAAGAATACATATCACCACAGCTGCGAACCCAGCGGCACGCAAGCACATTCATCGAATTCACCATTGTTAGCTCTTTTAATCATCATCGGCACGCCAGAATCGAAACGGAAGTCATCAGAAATCAACCAAAATTAAAGAAGCAGTCGACGTGAAAGATCAAAATAAAAGGTTTCACAGATCAAATTAAAGAAGCAATAATCCGACCATAGTAGATGTGGCTGACAGATCGATTAAACAGACCAAGAGAAAGTGAGAAATTTTCCATGCTTCCAGCAAAAATCCAGCGACAAAATTCAGGATTCGCCACCCCGTGGGTGGGGGAATTCGATTTCGCGAGAAAGAAATCTTAAGGGAAAAAACCTCAAATGAATGAATTGAGTAAGGGGAAAAAATTTCGGTTTCGATTCGATTCATACGTGCCTCAGATGAATTGAGTAAGGGATATCACCACGGCCGCGCGCGCACAAAGCAGCACGCGAGCACGCTCATCCAGAATTCACCATTTTTTATCTCTGCAATCATCACTGGCACGCCAGAACAATGCGAAAAAAGATCTTCACAAATCAAACAGCCAATCGAACCAAGAGAATTATACTACTACTTACCCATGCCTCCACAGCTCGAGATGCAATCCAACACAACACAACAACGAAAAAACGAGAGAGAAAAAGCAGAATTAAGGAAAAAAAACACAGAATCAATCGATCGACGACCAGAGCGGCAGTTCGTTAACCCGAGGGAGTGGAGACAGATCGAACCAAAAACGAATTGGCGAGAATTTACCGGACGCGAGGGGAGATTGGAGATTGGAGATGCGCAAAGTGAGGAGGAAGACGAGTTGAAGGAGATGAGGAAGTTTACCTGGAAAAGAAGATGAGAAAGGACGCGCGCGCGTCACGAGTAGGTGGGGCCCACACATCGGACCAGCAGCAGCCAGCTTGAACACGTGGACGGCTACGATACGATGAGACGCGTAACGGACGGTCTGGATCTGCTCCCGTCCTATCGCATCCTATCCTCAGATTGCTTTTTGTTGTCTGGTCTACCCAGAGTTAACGCTGGGTCGACGTTTTAAACGCTGGTTTTAACTTGGAGTAAATAAAAAAACAAAATAAAATTACCCAGTAGTATAGAGAGGTTAATTCGTTCTTGACATGATACGTCACCTGAATATGCGCCAGCAAATCCAGCCAGAATTCACCAAAAGTTAATTTCATCCAGGATTCGTCTCGTACTGGCACACGCCAAAACAGGTGCAAAAATCCATATCCATGAATCTTGAAAAACTGTCAAACAAACGAGACTAGCAGTATTAAAAATAAGAGAGGGAGAGATCGATCGATGGCACGAAACCGATCGAAAAGCAAATTATAAGCAGGGGAATTAAAAGTCAAAATCAAATCTGAAAAAGATATTGTTTCTGAAGAAGCTATTCCACACGAATCTGATTCCAACGGAGATCAAACCTTTGCAAATTCGCGCACTTGAATCGATGCATTCGATGGATGGCCGGCGTGGAAGAGGAGGAAGAGATCGAGATCGAGCTGAATATATAGAGGGACGCAATTCATTAACGAACCCTTAGAGCTATCGTTACGCCGTTGGTTACGCACGAGATAAGGGCTTTGACTGGTTATTTTTAGATAAATCTGCGCAGAGTATTGGTCATTAACGGTGCGTAAGATTTGATTATTACCAAAGTAATACCCACTTTAACATATAGTAGAAAAAAAAATACTTGTGCATTGCAACGAGTGAAGTTTATTTTATTAATCTTATTATCGTTATATGGTTTAGTTAAGATGAAATTCACTGTGGGGAGTTCGCTTTGATATATATTCTTTTAGAAAATCATGATCTGCAGTTAGAAGTCCGATCGTCTCAAGTTAGCATGTGAGCTTTTTTAAACAAATTTCTTATATGATTCCTTATGTATTAACAAAAGTGAACAATCTTAAAAATCGATTTAAATACGGATATGTATTTTTAAAAGCAAACGAACTTAAAAACCGACTACACGGATGACGTACCAAAGTACCGGCAAAAACATCTTCAATTTTTATAATAGAGATAGTAGAGAAGAGATATAGAATAAAACCAAAACATAAAATCAAAACCAACTCAAACACGAATGATGAACCGCTGAAAAATCTTTAATTTTTATAACCGACTTAAACACACATGACGGGCAGCGGAAATATTTTTAATTTTTATAATAGTAATAGATATAGAGCAAAATACCAAACTAATATTATGACCAACAACAAGCTTTATAAAAATCAAATCTGATAAAATTTTGATGTTCTAATATTACCTTTTGAGGCAGCTGTACACGTAACATCTTGTTTTCTTCCAAACTAAAAAGTTCGATCAAATCTTGGTCACTAAGGGCATGCTTGGTAGATATCCAACTTCAAAATTTAACTTTATGAGTTAAGTTTGAATTAGCCTAAACCCAACTCCAACCCAACTCCAACTATTCATTTTCGATATGTCTGGATCCTCATCTAGATTCACTCTAGCCTTGTCTGGCTAGGCTACGTGTTTGGAACTGGAAAAAAAATCTACTTTCCAGAGGCAAGCTAGCCTCATGGAACCAGGAAAACCTTGCCAGCAAGGGCGAGCCAAATTGGCTCTCCTTTCTATGGCAAAATTCACTTATGTGGTAACTGCACAGGGAAAGTAAATCAACGAAATAGATGAAGATATTGCCAAAATTTGGCACTTATTCGAATTAGAAAGATATTGCCAAAATTTGAAAAGTACTGGTTCTCTTCACGAAACCGGTCTGACCGGCGGTGTGTGGCCGGTTAGATTGGCAGAGTCCGATCCTGATTTTGTTTTCGTCGGGTCTCATGATTTCTTGCTCGGCAGGGTATGTTTCCGGTTTCTATTGGTTTCTATCCCGAGTTGAAAGTGGAGGAGGACTAGTAGGAGGTAAGACCAACCCCTATATAAGGGACAAGGCCGGTTCAATTGGGAAAAAAAACTATCTACTCACAATCCAATCTAGCCAATTGAATCAATTTTTCAATATTGCATCAACTTTTCGCATAGTTCGTCCATTTTGATTGATTTGCGCCGTAAATCTTCTGTCTTCACTGTGAGAGTGCGAAATCCCTTTGTCGGTTTGTTCTGTAAACCTTTCGTTCGTCCTCGAGACGGGTGTTTATCACTTATTTCATCTAAATCAGCTCCGATAGCGGTTTAATCTATGAAAACCCATCTTAATCTAGCTTTTGCTAGGTTGAGGTGGTTGGCGCTTCCATACCACCGTAAAGTGTTTAGGTGTCTGTTCGTGATTGTTTTCATGAAAAAAAAAGAGGTTGCCAACAGTTGTACCCGTCATCATAATTGGACCATCCTGTATGAACTATGAAGAAGTTATACGCATCACTTTCAACTGCACCAAGTGTACGTGGTGCTTTCGTGCTGGTGATGTATACTTCCACTACATAACATGCTTTCAATCAGCATTCAGCAATTCAACCTACAGAGAGGGACTACTCCGTCCAACGATGGTGCTCACTTCTGTATTTGCCAGTTAAAATCAACAACCCATTGAAGGCTCCTGAAATCAAAAGGATGTATGCCAATAAAGTCACTTTCAGTAGTAGGCCTCCTTTAGAACAAAGATTTTTTAATTAATTTCCCTGAAAAAAGATATTACAAAGGATTTTCGCATGAGTTAAACTAATGCTATGAAATTTTCAATTCGTACATTTCAAATGAGCCCGTTACATTCATTATGTGTGATTGGTTGAGATTAGGTTTAGTACTAGAGGTTTTTTTTTGTCACTTTCGTTGTCAGTTTCTTTTTTCTAATAATAAGGCAAGTAAATGATTTAATTTAAAATATTTTTAAAAATTAAGGGGTCCTTTGAAACAAAGAACGGAAAAAAATACATGATTGAATTGTCATGTCTGGTTAAATACATGAAATGAAATGAGCCAAAAAAAAAAGGGAAGCCACTCCTGCCACTCAGCCCCAGGGCGGCACGGGCGGCGACCAGGCGAGCGCGCCGCTGCCAACCTCTTCCTCTCCTCCCCTCCACCTTGCCGCCGCTCGAGTGCCCGCCGGCAAAGCCGGGGGACGCAATAACGGCGGCGGCGGGGCACCCTACCTCTTCTCGCGGGCGCGGCGGCTGGGGCGATGCCATGACATGAGGGAGGGCAAGCGGGTGCGGTGGTCGCCGGCGGCCAGATCCGGCGTCGGTAGGACCGGATCCGGTCCCCGCACGGCTGGATCGGGCACCTCAGCCGGTGGCGACGGGAAGGACCCGTCTAGATCCGGGCCGGGCGAGGCGCTGGGAGGTGGCGGCTGGCGGCGGGGAAGAGGTTAACGCCGGGGCTGGAAAGGGTGCGGAGACCGGCGGCAGGCAGGGGCGGCGTCGCGGTGGGCAGCAGCGACTCGCACCGAGGTCGCGGCGCCGACGCTCGCGCCGGTCGTGGCGTTGGTGTCGGCGTCTGTCCGCGTGGGGTCACGGCGGTGGCGCTGCGCAGGCAGAGGCTGTGGTGGCGTAGTCATGACGACGACGGAGCTACAGCGGCGCGGACGTCGAGCTAGCTTGCGCCGCCCTGGCTGGATCTAGCTTCCGTCGCCTCCGTGCCGGAGGGCCTGTCTTTGCCGTTATGGTCGAGGTATGAATGCTTGTGAGACGTCATGGACTATTCTGTGGCCGTCAATATGGGGGTGCTTGTGTGGGTGATACGAAGACACCGGCGAAAGCCTTGCCGTGCCTTTGGCCGGTTCGATAACGACGGCGCCCATGGGCGTCATTTTCCTTCTTGGAGACGTTGTTATGGCGTTTCTTCAATATCCCCCACAAATCTCCAGGTGAAAACCTTGTTCTGGCTTTCGGATGAGCGGCGGCGGCGTTACGACGTCGTGTCCTCCTTTGGGGCGTCGCTTCGGAGAAGTTCCAACGCATCGACGACTATTGATGGTCTTTTTCGGTTCAAAAGCTCTCATACATTGTGTTCGGCGAGGCCTTCACCTTCTTGGATTTGCTTTGTTTCTCGTGGTGGGTGTCACGCTCGTTGGTTGTTTTTGCTGATGAAGTCGGAGTTGCTCGCTGATGGGTTGCGGCGACGCCTGGCAAAGATGACATGTTGCAGTCTCTTCCTACGAGTTGTGATGCTGGCCGTGTGAAGGAAGTGGCTCCTCGGTGGCTTGGCTGATGTCCATTGTTGGATGTTGGCTGGGTCGCTTGGGCGGCTAGCTCGGCAACGATAACACCTCTTCTGCGGTGCGGGAGCTGTTGGGTGGCTTTTGTGTTTAGCTTGGCGACGACGTCCTGCTTTTGGGCTCCGCCATCGTGGTTAGTTGTGTAGCGGTGGGTTTTAGCCGGTTTTTCTGTAATTAACTGTGCAGATGTATGGTTTTTGGGCCTGGTTTTCCTTATAAACTGGGTCAATTCTCTTCTTCTAAATATAAAAGTGGAACAAAGTTCTGCCTTAGGTTTAAAAAAAATACATGAAATAAAACCGCATGAATTGTTTGTTTGGATGTCTCACAGAAAAAACAAAAAAACATTTAGAATATTTACATATTGATTTATTAGAGTGAGAAAGAGAGAAGGTGCATTTGAATTCTTATAGCATTTGTAAGGCAAATTTTGCTACAGGACACCGTGACTTCGCGGCTTTAGCTGTAGGACACGGCACGAAGTGACTTCTGGGTAAAAATACTCTCAAAAGTTGGATATTTGCTGGTGGACACTGCACCTATTAAAATAATAATTTCTGGTTCAAGAGGAGAGATAAATTGTGTGAAATGTCAAAAATGCCCTTAGGCCGACATGTCAGGTCTCCTATCTTTCTTCTCTTTATCCCCTTCTCTTCTCTCTCTCATCTCACATGTCAGCGTCGACGGCGGCAGACGGGAGGGCTAGGGCCGAGCGGCTGCGGCGACAGCACCGGAGGCCTCCTCACTCCGCGCGCCGGTGCTCCTCCACACTCCACGCTCCGGCATCGAGAAGCCTCCTCACTCCGCGCACTGGCATTGCCATCCTGCCGCGCCGCCGCTCCTCCGCGCGCCGCAGCCATTGCCGTCCAGCCGTGCCGCCGCTCCTCCACACGCAACTGCCACCGCCGGACCTCACCTGCTGTCCGGCCGCTCCACCCTCGCCCTCCCGCCGTCAGACCTCGCCCTCGCCCGCGCGTCGCCGTGGCCACTCCGCCCTCGTCCTCACCCGCGCGTCGCCGCGACCACTCCGCCCTAGCCCTTGTGCAGTCACTGGACCTCGCATGCCGTCGTCGTCGATGACATGTAAGATGAGAGAGAGAGGAGAAGGAGGGGATAGAGAGAAGAGAGATAGGAGAGCTGACATGTAGGCCCAAGGGTATTTTTGATATTTCACATGATTTCTCTCTCATCTTTAATCGGAAAATATTATTTTAATGGGTGAGGTGTCTATCAGCAAATATCCAACTTTTGGGACTGTTTTCCCCTAAAAGTCACTTCGTGTCGTGTCCTACAGCTAAAACTTCGAAGTCACGATGTCCTGCAGCAAAATTTGCCCATTTGTAAACATAAGGTGAGACCACACGTTAGAGCTTAGAACTCCTACAAAATATGGAGAAAATCTTCCTATCCTTTAAAATTCATTTTAACCGAATTTCCATCATTCCAAATATTGAAAATTATTTCCTGGGACTGAATTCCTATATTTCTCCTACAAATTTCTTCCATCCAAAGGAGTCATAAATTCTAAAATCCAAAATTAGCTTCGGTCAGTACAAACACCAGAATTCAACCAACAAAAGAAACAAAAAAACCTTTTTTTTTGGGGGGTGCAAATAATGTCGAGAACTGGCTGCGACCCAGGACCCAGGGCAAAGTGATTTGGACCCGGAAGGAGCAGGAATAATCCCTGACGACTACCTGATGAGTGATAAGACTCGACTGACGTGTGCTGTGCTGCACTTTCCAATTCTCGTCGCTTTCTCCTTTTTTTTTTCAATTCCTCTCGCTTTACTTTGCACTGTTCGATTCATTCGTCACGGCAGAAGAAACCATTTTTAATTATTCGCCCTTTCTTCCTCCATCTCACTTTGGTTCCTTCAAGAAACGGAACATCAAGAAAGAGGAGAGGAGAGGAAAAGCAAGTGAGGTTTCAGACTTCTGAGGTGCTCTGGAGAAGTTTGGTCTCGATCATCATCTCTCTGAAGCCTGACAGAGTTTCAGCCCCGATTACCACTTGATCATGGTATGCAAGCTTGCCCTCTGCAGATATGCTGATTGAGATGCTTATTCTCCTATGGCTATGTCGATTCCTTCATATTGATTTTCCTTTCTTGGTCTAGTTTGGCATCTGCTTTTCATCCGGTTTCTTGATGATGAGATTAGTTTCTGACCAAGTAGCTGAATTTCGTTAGTAAACATATGGTTTTGTAAGCTTGCACACGAACTCTTGTTATCTGAATATCGAATTCTTCAAATTAATTTTTCCTTCTTGGTTTGGTGTCTGCTTTCCATCCGGTTTCTTGATGATGAGATTAGTTTCTGACGAAGTAGCTGAATTTCGTTAGGAAACATATGGTTTCGTAAGCTTGCGCATGAACTCTCGTTATCTGAATATTTTTTAAAAAAGGTTTACCCGGTACGAGAATTGCTTATCAGAACAACGTATCCGTGATCCTAAACATGTATATACTTCAGGTTGAAAAAAGAAATTAGAGTTCATTTCGAGTTTGCTCCCCTCCCAGTGATTGCTTCTCTGAAGTCAATTAGGATAGGATAAACAGAAGCAACAGTTACTGTGGAGAGAACCAGAGCAAGAACCTGATGAACCAGCATAATTAACCAAAAAAATTCGCTGAAAAATTCTGAACTGAATTAACCATGAGACGCATGCAGGCGAGCAAATACAGAGGCTACTACCACGAGGAGGCATCGTCGGCCGCCGGCGGCGGCGGCGGCGGCGACGGGTACAGGAGGGAGAAGCAGGTGAGGAAGAAGCGGCTGACGGCGCAGAAGAGGAAGGAGATCAAGGAGGCGTTCGACCTCTTCGACACCGATGGATCAGGTTCTGGATTTTTTTTTCCTCATGCCTCCTCTCCTCTTTGCACTGATCGATGAACTGAAACTTGGTAATTGCTCACTTGTTCTTGCTTGCTTGCTTTGCTGCATCCTTGCACTGCAGGCACCATTGATCCAAAGGAGCTCAACGTCGCCATGAGGTACATATGTTTCAATACTATTGTGGCTAAGATTGAATTGTTAACGCGTGATTAATTAAATATTAAAATTTTAAAAGCTATATTTATTTGATATATGTATATTTTTTTAAAAAAATTCTATATAGTTTTTTTTAACAAAACGTGCTCTTTAGCAATTCAGAAAACGTGCTAACGGATAACATGGGAATTGTCCAAAGCAACTGCCGAAATGAACGGCTCTAAATCCTAGTACTAATTGTAAGCTGTGGCTACAAGCTGAAATTTTGTTCATTTTCTGTGTGTTTTCAGAGCACTGGGGTTTGAGCTGACACCAGAGGTACCAAAACCTGCCTGAGCATATATGACTTCTTTTTCTCAATCCATTTCTCCGACGACGGAAGCTACGAACAGATATGTTCATCAGTTGTTGGGAGCTAAGCTGACAGTAAAAAAAAAGAGCAGAGGATGGATATGCAAATGAGAAACGTTTTGGTATGCAAATGCAGCAAATACATCAGATGATCGCGGAGGTGGACAAGGACGGGAGCGGGACGATCGACTTCGACGAGTTCGTGCACATGATGACCGACAAGATGGGCGAGCGCGACGCCAGGGAGGAGCTCAACAAGGCCTTCAAGATCATCGACAAGGACAACAACGTCAGTGTCCTTTCCTTCTTCTTCTTCTTATTGTTCTTGTTCTTGTTCTTGTGGTCGTTGTTGTGTGTAATTTGAATCTGAATCTGAACCTGAATATGATGAACAGGGGAAGATCTCGGACGTGGACATCCAGCGGCTGGCCATCGAGACCGGCGAGCCCTTCACGCTGGACGAGGTCAGGGAGATGATCGAGGCCGCCGACGAGAACGGTCTGATTTGTTGTTTCTCCCACACCCCCAGCATTTTCTTTTCTATGATTGGCTTGAATTTTACCAAGCAATTAATCGGGATATATCCTGTGCGCATAAGATTTAGGTGCTTTCGCCGCACTCACAAATTAACAAATGCTAAAAGAGCATTCTCAAAAATTTTTTACACGTGCATCTATTTTTACGGGCCATGATTCTAATCCCTCAAGGGAACGTCCCCTAGCGTAAATTTTTCTCTCAAATTTAGTGTAAATGGTTATGAAAAAAAAATCTATTTTTTTTAGCAAATTGGAGTATACTAACATCTTTCACTGCACAAAAAAATTATATCCAAATTCGATCTACCCGTGGAGAAATGAATAAGACAAATCCAAAGGTGAATTTGTCTATTTCTTAATGTGTGAGTTGAGTCTTACCTTGATTTTTAAAATTTTTTAAGTAGTTTATATGTATATGGCATGAATGGAGTCAAATTTTTTTTCATAATTTTCTTATAACTATTTGGATAGCATTTGAATAAATGAGGAGACATTTCCTCAATACCCCTCAAGAGTTTAAAATACTTTCCTTAATTTTCTATATGTATATATAAATTTTCGATTTCAAATATATAGAGTATTATTAAGAGATATTTTAACAAATTTATACCCTTAAAACTGCCGCACTTCTTTTCTATTTTTTTCATCACTGAAAGATAATAAATTTAAATGTGAAAATTTGCATGTAGATGGAGATGTATAAACATTATTTTTATAATTTTTCTGTAGCATTTGTTAGCTCGTGCATACCGCCAATACGTCCCAAACTTATGTGCACCTAATATGCTGCCATAATTGATGGACTAGTTTGGTGCACGAAACTTGATCGAATTTTTGGTTTTGCAGGTGATGGCGAGGTCGACCACGAGGAGTTTCTCAAGATGATGAAGAGGATAGGATTTGGGGCCGGGTTCTTTTAGCTCAGGAAGCAGCTATAATCACTAATGCTTCAGTAAACACAAAATGATGGGGAGTTTGTTTTAGGCATGATGTACCAACTAGGAAGAGGATTCTTCCACTTATGTCACTCCGAATTTGAGTCGATCACTGACATGTGAATCTCCTGGGTGAAAGCTCAAATATAACACTAGTTAGAGAGAAGTAAAGTCAGATGTTTTTCATCCTACCGACTGGATGGCATACTATGTATATATGTAGGTTAAGTTGGTACCATATCACCGTATGTCTGCAACTGGTATTTTGGTGATTGAGATGATGTACATAATTGTACAGCAGTATAGATACCAAGGTACTAAGGTAGATCAAATAAACACGAGATTATTATTGCTCGAAGAAAACATTGGTTTGATCTGCTACCCGGCCTACTACAATTTGATACTAGCATAAACTGTTTTTTTCGGGAACACCATTTCCCTTTCCTCCAGGATCGATGCTTTTCATGGCTCTCTTTTCTCAGGGTCTCGAGTGCGCCACTTGATTATGGCTTCAATTTCGTCCGGTGGTATGAATGCCCACTGGTGGAGAAACCATCTTTTGTCGGTCGGGCTAATTCCACAATAGTCCCGATTGCAACAAAAACTGGGACTTAGTCCCGGTTAAAAAGGGTAACGGGCATATTTGATCTTTAGTCCCGGTTGGTAACAACAACCGGGACTAAAGATCATCTTTTGTCCCGGTTCAAATACTGTCAGGTCTTGGCAGGCCCCCCCGGGATCTTTAGTCCCGGTTGGTAACACCAACCGGGACTAAAGATCGTAACTTTAGTTCTGGTTGGTGCGATCTTTAGCCCCGGTTCATAACACCAACCGGGACTAAAGTCCCACCCCTATATATATGTCTTTTTCGTCCTCCAGCCCGAGCAAGCTTCAAAATTTCTTAAAAAAAGAGGGGAGGTCATGCCAAAATTTCTAGTAAATTTATTTTGGTAATTATATACAAATCGGAGGTGCCTAAAAGGTTAGCAACTTCATCCTTCAATGTTTTTTTTTCATATTACATTTGGAGCTATGTTTTGCACACTTTTTTTGTCTCCAAAATTTTGTTGTTAGTTGATGAGAGAGAAAATTTGTGTGGGGAAGAAAGAATATATAGAAATTTAGTTTATTTGCTAAAGAAGGTTTTATAAAATAGTTGAGAAGGAAAATATAGTGAAAGTTAATCTTCAATAATAGAAAACAAACTAAAATGAAAAATTAAAATAAGTACAACACATTAATATTAGTTTAAAACTTTATAAATAGTAAATATATAATTATTTGGTGTAATATTTCATAATTTTTGTATGAATAATGATATGTCATTATTGTGTGACTGTTGAAAGAGTTTGCAATTATTTTATAATTATTGTATGACTGTCATTATTGTATGAATAATTATGTGTGTACGATTTTTTTTATGTCATGTAGATGGATCGGCAATGGATGTACGCTGACCAGTGGTCCAAAGAGTTTATTGACGGCGTGCATTATTTTTTGAGAGTGGCCGAAGCTAACAGGTAAAAGGGTTTTATTTGTTGTCCATGCAATAAGTGTAAGAATCAGAAGGAGTATTCTGCATACAGGACTATTCATTTCCACTTGTTTGAGTCAGGGTTCATGCCAAGCTATAATTGTTGGACATCCTACGGAGAGCAAGGTGTTGAAATGAAAGAAGATGAAGTGGAAGACGACAATATTCCGGACTTTGCTCAGTACGCTGGATTTGAAGGAAATCAAACGGGTGAGGAGGAAAGGGATGCTGATGGTAACAACGTTGCGGATGATCTTGGTCAGATGTTGCAGGACGCCAAGGAGGATTGCGAAAGTGAAAAGGGGGCCCATAAATTGGACAAGATGTTAGAGGACTACAGAACGTCGTTGTACCCAGGTTGTAAGCAGGGGCACAAAAAGTTGGATACCACTCTGGAGTTCTTGCAATGGAAGGCAAAAAATGGTGTTAGTGACAAGGCATTTGGCGATTTATTGAAACTCGTCAAAAACATTCTTCTGGAGGGAAACAAATTGCCCGAGACAACGTACGAGGCTAAGAAGATAGTCTGCCCTCTAGGACTGGAAGTTCAGAAGATTCACGCATGTCCGAATGATTGTATCCTATATCGCGGTGAGGAGTACGAGAACCTAGAAACATGCCCTGTTTGCAAAGCACTATGATACAAGATTAGACAAGATGATCCAGGAGAAGTTGACGGGCAGCTAACGAAGAAGAGAATTCCTGCTAAGGTGATGTGGTATTTCCCTATAATACCACGGCTAAGGCGTTTGTTCAGGAACAAGGGGAATGCTAGAATGATGCGATGGCACGCTGAAGAGCGTCAACAGGACAGGATGCTGAGACACCCCGCCGATGGTTCGCAGTGGCGAAACATCGACAGAAAATTTAAAGACTTTGGAAAGGACACACGAAACATACGGTTTGGTTTAAGTACGGATGGCATGAATCATTTTGGAGAGATGAGCAGCGGCCATAGCACTTGGTCCGTTCCGATGTGTATCTACAACCTCCCCCTTGGCTATGCATGAAGAGGAAGTACATAATGATGCCGATTATAATTCAAGGGCCCAAGCAACCTCGTAACGACATCGATGTGTACCTAAGACCACTGGTCGAAGATCTTAAACTGTTGTGGAAGAAGGAAGGTGTCCCCGTGTGGGATGAGGACAAACAGGAGGAGTTTAACCTACGAGCGCTGCTGTTCGTAACCATCAACGATTGGCCTGCACTTATCAACATATCCGGGCAGTCCAACAAGGGGTACAAGGCTTGCACTCACTGTATGGATGAAACAGAAAGTACGTATCTTAAGCACTGTAGGAAGGTTGTGTACATGGGTCATCGTCGATTCCTTGCAGCAAACCACCCGGTACGGAAGAAAGGCAAGCACTTTGAACATAAGACGGACCACCGTATGAAGCCTAAACATCACAACGGAAAAACAGTATTTGCTATGGTTAAAGATCTTAAAGTAGTGTTTGGAAAGGGGCTTGGCAGCCAGCCTATAGAAAGCGAAGATGGTCACGTGGCGATGTGGAAAAAGAACTCTATATTTTGGTAGTTACCCTATTGGGAATTCTTGGACGTCCGCCACGCAATCGACGTGATGCACCTCACTAAGAATCTTTGTGTAAACCTTCTTGGCTTCCTAGGTGTATATGGAAAGTCGAAAGATACACTGGAAGCACGTAATGATCTGAAGCATATGGAACAACGCGGTGACCTTCACTCGGAACCAAAGGAGAAAGGAAGCCATTACTTGAGTCCAGCCAGCTACACTATTAGCAAGGCAGAGAAGGAAAGTATGTTTGAATGCTTGGAGAGCATCAAGGTATCGTCTGGATACTCCACGAATATAAAGCGAATAATAAGCACGAAGGAGAAGAAGTTCACAAATCTAAAGTCTCATGACTGTCACATGTTGATGACACAGCTGCTACCAGTTGTAATAAGGGGTATCCTCCCAGACAATGTCCGAGCAACAATAACAAAGCTATGTGCTTTCATGAACGCAATTTCGCAGAAGGTCATCGATCCTGATATATTAGAAGCCCTGCAGAATGATGTGGTGCAATATCTTGTCAGCTTTGAGTTGATATTTCCACCTTCATTTTTCAATATAATGACGCATCTGCTTTGTCATCTTGTCAAAGAGATCGGTATTCTCGGTCCTGTGTACCTACACAACATGTTTCGTTTCGAGAGGTACATGGGCGTTCTGAAGAAGTATGTTCGTAACCGTGCTCGTCCAGAGGCAAGCATCGCCAAGGGGTATGGAACAGAGGAGGTCATTGAATTCTGCGTAAAATTTATCGAAGACCTTCGCCCAATCGGGGTACCTGAATCACGCCATGAAGGGAGACTACGGGGAAAGGGGACTCTCGGAAGGAAAGCAATAATGACGGTAGACAACAATTTATTCCGTAAAGCCCATTTCACGGTTCTGCAACAATCTTCATTGGTGGCTCCCTACATCGAGGAGCACTTGGCTCTAGTTCGCGCCAGAAACATCGGTAAGTCCGATGCATGGATTACAAGGCATCACATTGATACTTTCTCCACGTGGCTGCGACAACATCTCAAGGGTAACGAGACGATTAACCAACAACTGGCCTTCCTGGCGAGGGGACCATCCGACTCGATCGCGACATTCCAGGGATATGAAATCAATGGGTACACATTCTACACGAGGGCCCAAGACATGAAGAGCACGAACCGGAACAGTGCTGTTCGTATTGATGCCACGGGACACGATGGTACAACTGGCACGTATTATGGTGCCATCGAGGACATATGGGAACTTGACTATGGACCTCTCAAGGTCCCTCTATTCCGGTGCCAATGGGCTAGGTTGATTGGTGGAGGCGTAACGATTGATGACAGTGAGATGACAACGGTTGACCTTAACAAGGTTGGATACTCGGACGAACCTTTTGTCCTTGCCAATGATGTAACCCAAGTTTTTTACGTCAAGGACATGTCTAGCAAAGGAAAAAAGGGCAAAGGGCCTGATGAGCCGAAGCACCACGTGGTTCTCCTAGGAAAAAGAAAAATCGTCGGAGTGGAGGACAAGACTGACGAGGATTACAATCAGTTTAATGGGCAACCCCCTTTCACGGTGACGATTGACCCTAGCATCCTCCTATCAAATGAAGACACCCCTTACTCACGTAGCGATCACAAGGAAGGGACACTAGTGAGGAGAAAGTATGTGCGGTCAACCGTCACCGCCGATGTATTGCCGTAATTGTTCTGTACACGATGTAAACTATGTTGGATGTACTGAATATCCATACAAATCAATTGTTGTATGGCATATGTTAATTATGTATGATTATTAGAATTTTTATCAAATTGAAATCATCCATATGCTAGTTATATATGATTATTAGATTTTTTATTAATTATGTATGATTATTAGAATTTTAATCAAATTGAAATCATCCATATGCTAGTTATATATGATTATTAGAATTTTTAAAGGTTTTAAATCATGCACGTGGTAGTTACATATGTCAATTAGAATTTTCAACAATTTAATATCATGATATGCTAGTTATATATGATTATTAGATTTTTTATTAAAATCATGCATGTGGTATTTACATATGTTAATTAGAATTTTCAACAATTTAATATCATGATATGCTAATTATATATGATTATTAGATTTTGTATTAATTTTAAATCATGCATGTGCTATTTTTATATGTTAATTAGAGTTTTTAACAATTTAATATCATGCAGATGCTAATTATATATGATTATTAGATTTTTTAACAATTTTAAATCATTCGTGTGCTTATTATATATTATCCACGTATTCTACTACATACAACAATAATTTTTCGAAGGTTTTATCATTAATTGTTCGACTTTAAATAATTGTAATGCATTTTTTACTATTTTAGAAACACATATGCAATGAAATTCAAGACACAACTTCTATTATCTTTAGTCCCGGTTCCTAACCCTAACCGGGTTTAAAAAGAATTTGGAAATAGCGGGAAAAGATTTTTAGTCCCGGTTGGTGAGAACAACCGGGAGTAAAAATATCTTTACTCCCGGTTCGTACGAACAAACGGGACTAAAGATCTTTTCTTTAGTCCCAGTCGTTGTTACGAACCGGAGTAAAGATATTTTTACTCCCGGTTGTTCTCATCAACCGGGACTAAAGATCCGAGGATATATATATTTCCGGTGCGCCCTCGTCTTCTCCACCAACACTTAGACATTTTTCAATCTCGGCTTCTCCTTCGCCGCCACCGTGCCTAGGGCAACCCCGCACCGACACCGCCGTCGTCTCTCGCCGTCGCTTGGCGGTCCTCGCCGCCTCCACCACAGACGCCGCTGCTGCATCTCTTGGGTGAGAGCTGCCGCTGCCTCTCTCTCTCGATCTCGATCTCGATATCTCTCTCTCTCCATGGCCGACGACCGACTTCGATGCAGCCGCCGCCGCCGCCGACGCCGTCGCCACTGCCACTCCGCCGTCCCCGCCTCGAGCTCGCCACGCCGCCGCGACGCCATGCCGTCGCCACTGCCACTCCGCCGCCGCCGCCTCGAGCTCGCCACGCTGCCGGGCCCTGACGCCGCCGCCGCGCCTGCACGCCGCCGGGCCGGCCCACGGCGCCCCGACGCCGCCGCCGCACCGCCACGCCACTGCCACGCGCGCCCAACATTGCTGAACGTGAACGTACGTGATTGAAACGTGACCAAACGCGAACGAACGTGAACGATACGTGGACGACCTTTGAACGAACGCTGAACGAACATGAATGAAACGTGCACGAACGCGAACGAACGTGCACGAAACGTTAACGAATGCGAACGAACGTGCACAAAACGTTAACGAACGCGAACGAACGTGCACGAAACGTTAACGAATGCGAACGAACGCGAATGAACGCGAACTAGCGTGAACGAAACGCTTACGAACGTGAATGAAACGCTTACGAATGCGAATGAGCGTGAACGAAACGATTACGAAACGCGAACGAACGTGCACGAAACGCTTACGAACGTGAATGCACTTGTACTAAAAGTGTGAAAACGAACGCGTTTATACTAATACATTTTACTGGTAATACATATATGATTATATATGTAACTTGGCCCGCTTAGACTAATACATTTTCCTGGTAATGTTGCAGAGAAGACGTCGTCGTCGTCCCTCAAGCCGAAGTGGTAGCTAGCCATCGAAGGAATTCGCGCAGGCAAGTGATGTAAAGAAGTGATTGTTAGATATTTAATATAAGATTGTTAGACTTAGCATATATGATTATTACAATTTTAATGTAAGATTGTTATCGATTTAATATAAGTTTGTTAGACTTAGCATATATGATTGTTAGCGATTTAATATAAGATTGTTAGATTTAGCATATATATATATATATGATTATTACAATTTTAATATGAGATTAGTAGCGATTTAATATGAGATTAGTAGAGATTTAATATAAGATTAGTAGCGATTTAATATAAGATTGTTATACTTAGCATACATATATGATTATTACAATTTTAATATGAGATTAGTAGCGATTTAATATAAGATTGTTAGACTTAGCATATATGATTATTACAATTTTAATATAAGATTATTAGAGATTTAATATAAGATTGTTAGAGATTTAATATAAGATTGTTAGACTTAGCATATATATATGATTATTACAATTTTAATATGAGATTAGTAGCCATTTAATATAAGATTATTAGAGATTTAATATAAGATTAGCATAGTTTTAATATTACGGTTAGCAAATACATCCTATATACCTAACAAATATTTTTTGTATGCACAGATGGCTGATCGCGATGAGGAACAGATACTATATGATACAATCGCAGAGGGAAGCAGCCAGTACTGGAACGAAGAAGAGAGGAACGACGATCCAAACCAGTGCTTGAACGAGGAGGGGAACGTGGAGAGGGATGCGGAGGGGAACGAGGAGGGGAACGATGAGGAGGAGGCTAGTGGAAGTCATCCCTCCGCTGGACAGAAGAGGGCACGCGGACAACGAGGTGCCGCGAAGAAGATAGAGGGTCGGCACATCATAACTGAGGTGGACGAAGACGGCCGACCTAGTGCCCCAGCAGAAGCAGCCAAGAATTTTGTACGCCACAGCGGTTGGGTTGTGAGGGACAACGTGCCTGTCAGCACGGTGTACTGGCGCAGAACAAGGGCACGCGGGGATAATGACAGCTTTGTCCCGGACTCAGAGAAAGAGATGCTGTGGACCACAATGCTCGAGACGTTCACGCTACCCGCGGGTACGGAGAACATAGTGAAACAGTGGACTCTGAAGAAAATGGCAGAACAGTTCTAGAGCTTCAAGGGAGATCTCTACAAGAAATACATCCTGAAGGGACTAACACCGAACTTCGACGTATTCCCAAAGCTAAGGGATCATTGGGACGAGTTCGTTGCTTACAAGATAGGGCAACAAGGGCAAGCGATGATGGCCAGAAACAAAGACAATGCCGCCAAGAAGAAGTACATCACCACTTGGGGTCAGGCGGATATAGCGTTGCAATGCCGAAGTAGGAGGAGATGGAGGCAAGTTTGATTGAGAGGGGTATCGAACCGGCCACCGCTAAATGGCTGGATCGATCGAAGTTTTGGTACTATGCTCACGGTGGAATGCTTAACCCAGTTGATGGCTCCCTTGTCTTTAGCGATCAGATACGCGAGGCTGCCAGTCGACTAACGGACACAGTGGTAGCCTCTTCTCTGGGCACATTCCGACCTGACAGAGAGAAGGATGAGCTGTCACTCGCCCTACAGACTCCCGAGCATCCAGGACGAACACGAGGGAAAGGCGTGATTCCCTAGAAGATTGGATTTAAGGAGGACATCCACACGTACAGGAGTCGGATAAGGAGCAAGAGAGATACCGAGGCGAAGATTGCAGATCTTGAGTACAGGGTATCGAGCTACGAGCTCTGCATGCAAGAGGAGGTGGCAAGGAAGGTGGATGAACGTATGGCCGCACATCGGTCCCAGGATCCCCATCTGTACATTCATCCTGCAATGGTCAGCCCATCAGGCAATTGTAGCAGCTGCGCCTCAACGGGGCAGGTCGGATCACAGAGCATGGACGCCATGCAAACTCAGGACGAAACCACTTGCCCCGTTGATAAGATCACACAGCGGACACCATGTGAGCTGCATATTCCCTTCAAGAACTTATCAATCAAGGTATACTCGTAGTTTGATGATTTTTGACTTGTACATTCCGCAAGTTGCTGCTTAGGTTGATTACTAATAGATAACCTCTCATCACGTGAAGGTGGCGTCGGGAATGGCCATCCCAACGGACCCTTCCGGGACTTACCACTGCAGGCCGATTCCAATAGGATACTCGAGGGTCGAAGTTGAGCTAGTGGAAGCCGCGTACGAGGACCTCGAGTTGGACAACCCAGGAGGAGACGGTGAGACGCATCTATGAGACACAAGCCACGCCATCATACTATGGCGCAAGCGGTACATCATCCTTCCTGGGCGACAAGCGGCATCTCGTGCACCATCTCCTCCGGCTCTACCATCTCCTCCTGCACCATCTCCTCCGGTTCCTCCGCCACGTCCTCCTGCACCATCTCCTCCAGCTCCTCCGCCACCTCCTGCTGCACCATCTCCTCCGGCTCCTCCGGCTCCTCCGCCTCCTCCGTGTCCGCCTGCACCTCCCAAGACAAGGTCTCGCCAAGCTCCACCACCTACCCGCACAAGGGCAACGAAGAAGGCGAAAGTTGACGCCACCAAAAACAAGGAGCCACCGTACGATTGCAGTCAAGAGGAGCTTGATGCTTATGTGGCAGGAGAGGTGAAGAGGCAACTCAAGCCTCGGAGTCCTGAAAAGAAGATACCTATTGACCCGAGCGTGAAGAACTTCTTCAAGGGAATGTCCACAACAAACAAGGAGGCGTTACAGATATCGGACTATGACTGAACACTTCAGAGAGCCTATCACAAGAAGTCCAAACCAGTCCCTTAGCTTGGAGAACAACCAAACCAAGAGGTCGAGCCGTTGGTGACCGGCGAAGATTTTGGCATAACAGAATTCATTTCAGACACCGGTCTAACTGTGGATCAGTTGGTTGGAGACGCACCAATCCTGAAGGCGGAAGTGGCATACAAGTTTGAACTCGGTAAACCGCTTGTCAAACCTGAACAGCTGCAGTCCCTACCGACACAGATGTACAAATTCCATGAACGGTACATGGAAATGAGCGCTAAGGGTAGAGAGATGTTCGGAGCGAGGATCAGAAACCCCGACTTCTTGCAAGGAGAAGATGTTCTCTGGATCCATTTCAAGGATCTCTTCGATCTGTACCAGTTGGACGCCCTCGACGTCTCTCTTCTGAGCGCATGGATTTTGTGAGTATCTTTGAGTTTGATTTGTTTCGTTCAATAATTAGCTCCTGGCATATATGTAAGCAATAATACTTTCCTTTCATCGTTGTAGAATGGAGATTCAAAGGGCCCGACGGCAGAGGGTCTACGATACTGGGTTCATCGACCATCGGAAAATCAACACTGAAATGATCGACAAGTACGAGAAAGACACAGAGGACAATCTCGTCCATCTCCTAACGTAGCAGCATTTCAAGACGTACATACTACTGCCATACAACACAGAGTGAGTTTTTATTGTCGTTCGAACAAATTTCGTTCCCATACATATAGCATGTACATTTTCGATCATATATATCTCATCTCACGCATATTCCAGATTCCACTGGGTCCTGTTATTTTTCGACTTGGACGCATGCAGAGTCACTGTGTACGACTCAATGAATAAAGAGGAGAAGATTTTTGACAAGGTCTTCAAACTGATAGACAGGTAATATAATGCCATCTATTCCAAAGTCGCGGGGAATCTATTGCTATTATGTTGATCTCAGGTAATAATTAATTAATCATAGCTTGCAACTGCATATGTAGGGCTTGGGATCGGTTCCGTCAATTGGTCCGCGGGACTTGGAAAGAAAAACTTGGACGGAGGTTTCATTTTCCAGTGAGTACATGCATGATACAAAATTATATTGGAATTGAATCTCTAATTACAGTTAATATAAAGAGTATATTAAATCTCTCATCATTTCTCATGTAGTGTGCAAAGCAGGACTAGGGAACTAACTTATGCGGCTACTACGTATGCGAGTATGCCCACTGCCTATCAAACCAAATATGCACAACACGAGAGCTCGATGTACGTATACATAAACCATTCAAAATTTCATTGCGTATCGATTTGTTAAGTTGTTTATTAATTTCATATATTGATACGTCATTATTTTTCGAACGATAGCGTATTCACATGAGGGATAATCTCCCACACAAGGATTTTATCACGGCTGTTCAAGAACAACTGATGGGATTCATCAACGAAGAAGTCCTTAATCCCGACGGTGAATTCTACTACGACGGATCGACAATTCATAACGTCAGTCCTTCCTCTTCTGACATAACGCCAGCGTCGAAGTCGTAGCTATAGCTACCGAGCAAATGAATTGTACTATATATGCATGTATATATATATTTATATATGTACACATTTACTTTTGTGTTAATATATATTTTGGTAACTTATATATATGCACATAAAATGTTAAGTGCTTTAAATTGTACATATGTTTGTGTAATATATGATTTATACATATGCATATGTATATATATTATATAATCAACCATGCAGCAAACATGGCCATGCAAATAAAAAAAATGGTGCACCGATCTTTAGTCCCGGTTGGTAACACAAACCGGGACTAAAGATGGTTTGGCCGGCCACGTGGCTGATCGATCTTTAGTCCCGGTTGGTAAGACGAACCGGGACTAAAGATCGATCTTTAGTCCCGGATTCGTAGTCCCGGTTGGACAACCGGGACTAAAGGGGGGTTATCAACCGGGACTACAAACGATTTCTCCACCAGTGGCCTATAAAAAATATAAATGTAAAAACATTCATATGTACGAGTGCAATTGCTTCTGTAAACATATATATACACAAAACCTGTCACACTCATATTACATTACCGAAAATTTGTAGGGATCAAACCAAACAAGTTTCTCTTCTATTTGTCAAATATATGTCCTCCTTTTTAAGAACAACTTCAATTTGCCACCTGTTCGACTTAAAAAAGTAGACAAACTTCAAAACTGGAACTAAAGTTCAACCTTCTTTTTTTAAAAAAAGAAGATCATGCACACAAGATGAATTTAATTCAGAAGGAAAAAGTCCACTTAGACTCCCTTAATTGTTCACCGAATCTAATTTGTGACCCTTAACTAGAAAACCGGGTAGGACTGAAAGGACCTTGATATCGCCTAGAGGGGGGGGGGGGTGAATAGGCGGTTTTTAAAAATAAATGCGGAAGTTAAAACAAAACAGGGTCGGATTATCTGATATCAGGTCGGATAGTCCTATGTGATCGGATTGTCTGAAATGAGATCAGACTATCTGACCTGCACAATAACAAAACAAACAAGAAACAACCTAAAAGCTCTAGATCCAATCCACACGCAAGGAGGTGAGCTCAACCAACAACAATATTAGCATGGCACAAAGCAATGCAACAAGAAGGTAAAGAGAGAGAGAGAGAGAGGATATTACCGAGGTTTACGCGACGATGTATTTCCCGGATTTCAAATCCTTGAGGGGATTCTAGTCTCCGTTGAGGGGCTCGCAAAGAGCCGGGTCTTTTTCAACCCTATCCTCGTGAGGTTGCACAAATGCACTCCTCCTTCCACTAAGGGTATCTCTTTCCTTGCGGAGGCGAGATCCGGCCTTCACAAACTTCTCTTGGCCAACCACACGTAGATCGGTGGCCCAAGAACGACACCTAGCCGTCTAGGAGTCCTCAACCTCTAAGAGTAATAAACACCACACAACTCTTGGACAAATCCTAGTGCTCAAGATCTAGAGAAACACACACTAGGCTCCCAAACTCCAAATCCACACACAAAGATCCAAGTCACAAAGAACAAGGGGGATTTGAGATAGAGAGGGAGAGACCTCAAAGATCCAAAGCACTTAGCACAAAGCTCAACTCAAAACAAGATTTGAATGAAATGTATTTGGGAAACCCTAGAAAAGGGTTGGTGGGGGGTTTATATAGATCCCCCAAAATGTGACCGTTGGAGGGGAATTTTTCAGCCCACGTCGGATAGTCCGATACAAGATCGGATAGTCTGATATTTTAATCCTCCAAGGCAACGAGAAACAGAGAACGAAGTTCCATGAAATTTCGGACTTTCCGAGACATCGTACTATTTGATGTTGAATCGTAGTATCTGATATTTTAGAAGCAAAAACTTCGTCCTCAAACAGAGACTCAAGTTCCATGAAATTTCGGAGTCTCTGTATCATCGGACTATCTGATCCAACATCGGATATTCCGACACTTAGAAAAACTCACTCGAAAGGATTTTTCAAACAAAGACAGAGAGTGAAGCTCTGTGAAAAATCGGATAGTCCGATACATCGGATAGTCTGATTTCAAATCGGATAGTCTGATGTTGCTCAAGTAAAAATGCAATAACTTTTTACTCCGAACTCCGATTTCGAAGATCTTGGACTCTATGGAAAGCTAGTTTCGTGGGCTATCAAACCCAACATAAAACATGGTCCAAAACTGTCACGCCCAGAAATTCACGAACCAGAATTTCTAAGCTGAATGTGCATTAAATCCCTGACCAGGACCAGTCAGGGTACACAAACGACAATTGTTGACATACAGATCCACGTCTTACAAAAATATAAAGATTACAAATACAGTGAAAAAGATAAAAGCAAGCTAAACCGGGAAGCTTGACTTCAGCAGCGGGGCGACTCCACTCCACAGGCAATCCTTGACGGTAGCGACAAAACCAACTTCAACAAGACAGCTCCAACTAGAAAGATCTTCAGCTCTGGTGTGGGGGAAAAAAGAGCAAGACTGAGTACTACCCACTGTACTCAGCAAGTCATACCGGAAGAGGGGGTATGATGCAGGATATAACCAAAGGAGGCTAGGGGTTCTTTTGCATAAAGTTAGCATTTAAAAGCAGTAGTTAAAAGCAGTAAAACAATTGTAGTAAATTAATCAATATTAAGCAATCACTGTCCAACGCTACACCACGTTGCAGTAGGCCCAACCAACCACCTGAACTACACCAGTTCATTAAGCTAAACTAGGGGTGAGACTAATCACGGTGAATCTGGTTGATCGCCCATAACCACGGGCACGGCTATTCGAATAGTTTTACTCTGGCCAGAGGTGTACAACTGTACCCACAATACACGATTCCACACATGTCGCCATGCCCCGAAGTATCACCATGATACTGCAAAGGGGGAAATCGTGACAAGACCCTCCGCATAACCCTCCCCCAACCATCCACACCACGCTAAGGTTTCACCCCCACCCCTAATGGGCAGTGGGCGGCCCCCTCTTGCGCCGCGGTGAATCCGGCAGCTGGACAACCGGACACCCCGGCCGACCCAACTCCATCACGCCCACCCTCGCCACCGGTGCCTAGGAAATGGTCGGGCTACACTTCAGATCAAGCAGTTACCCACTCCCGCTTGTGGTAAGCACGGTAAGTCTCCCAGGGTTTCCCGTGAACCGGTCCTTAATTGCTATGGGTGCGACCAGCAAAACCATGCACCCACAGCCTGCCATTCAGTAAATTTTAATTAACTGACACCCTTGCGGTGGCACTAGTCCAAAGCTATGCTAATAGTCAAAGTCTATGTAATAATGTGATCCCCATTTGTGTCCTAGTTGAACTAAGCATGGCTAAGCATTTCCTAAACCAACATCTAATCATTTTGATACCCAAGTTATCAATGGCACAAGGTAAACAATATATGGCTGAGTAATAGGACCCATCCCACATCACATTGTAAAAGAATGCAACCTTTAATAGAAATGCGGGATATTTGTAAATTGGGTACAATATGATCAATTGTAATGCATGACTTGCCTTGCTCTCGCACTGATGAGACCACAGCAACGTCTTCGAGAAACCGCAGATCGACGAAACAGCCGAAATATACGCGACAACCAAAGCACACAAGCAAAACAGGCTATAAGACTACTGAAACAGGAAACAAAATCATTTTTAATGGATTCTATACATTTTTCTTGATTTACTGAGACTTGAATGGACTTAAACGGAGCTCGGATGAATTAGATATGAATTTTAGAAGATAATCTGTGTTTTTACTAATAAAGAAAAGTCCTTAATCAATTTATTGCGCAATAATACCCCAGGGCTGACGTCATCAAGGGGAGGGCGCCGACAGGTGGGCCCCGCACGTCAGTGGCTCAAGAGAGAGGGAGGGGGAGGCACCGGCCGGGCTCGGCTCGGCCTCAAGGCCGACCGGCCGACCAAGGCGAGGCGGCGGCGACGGCCGAAAGGCGGCGGCGCATGGCCGAAGCAGCGGCGTGGCTCGGCGCTCGCGGGAAGGGGGAGGAAAGAAGGGGGAGGGAAGGGGTCCTCACCAGAGGGGCAGCGTCGACCGGAGCGGGAGGGGATGAGCGGCGCCGGTGCTTCGGAAAACGGCGGACGGGAGCGGCGCGACCTGGGAAAAGGCGGTGAAGGGGTTAGAGAGAAGGGAGGAGCCGCGGCACGGCGAGACGAAACAGCCGGAGATGGAGACAATGGCGAGCTCACCGGCGGCGCGAGGAAATCGGAGCTCCGGCGGTGATTCGCGGCAACGAAGCGGTGGCCGAGGTACGGGCGGGCTCGGTGAGCGCGACGGCGGCGACTGCGCGGCGCGGCAGTGGTTATAGCGGCGGCGGCGCGCGGCCGGAGATGGGCGGCGGCGGCGGAGCTCGGGTGTGGCGATGCGGCGGCGGTAGAGGGCGCGGGAGAGGACGGCGAATGGGGAAAGCGAAAGAGGGGGCTCGGGAGAGTGCTTTTATGGGCGAGGGAGGGGAGGACGTGGCCGGGAACCCTCCCGATTTGGCCGGCGATGTGGGGTGGAGAGAGAGAGAATGGGGGGGGATTCAAATTCGAATCCCGCCCCTTGCGAACGCGCGAGCGGGCCGGGAGACGCGGGAGGCAGGGCGGCGATGGGGGAGGACGCGGGAGCGGCGCGGCGTGGGCGCGAGAGGAGCGGAGGAGGTGGGTGCGGCGGTTTCGGCGGCGGTTGCCGACGTGGGGCGGGCGGCTGGAGGAAGGGGACGACCCCGATAGGTGGGGCCCACATGTCGGCGTCCCGAAGGGAGGAGGAGGGGGCGCGGGCCGGCCCAAGAAGGAGAGGGGCGCGCGTGGGCGACGGGGTGGACTGGGCTAACGGCCCAAGAAGAGGAAAAAGGAGGAAAAAGGAAAAAGAAAAAAGAAGAATCATGGGATTTAAAATTGCACTTTGGTGATTTTTAATTGGTTAAAATTGTTTCCAAGGCTTTGAAAATTCCACTAAAAATCTTGTTACTGCATTGGAGCATGGGGAACTCAAGAAAAATTCCACCACGCCGAATTCGATTATTAAATGCATTTATTAATTAGGGGTTTAGCACTAGGTTAATTAAACAATTTCTTCGGGCAATTTATTTAACCAATTTTTAAAGAAAGAAGAAAGGGGAAACTTCAGGGCGTGACAAACCTACCCCCCTTAAACGGAATCTCGACCCCGAGATTCGGAAGAGCTAGCGAAGAGGTGCGGATGGGCGGCCTTCAACTCATCTTCTCTTTCCCAAGTGGCCTCTTCCTCTGAGTGGTGGCTCCACTGAACTTTGCAGAATCTGATTACCTTGTTTCTGGTCGTTCTTTCGCTGGTTTCGAGGATACGAGTTGGATTCTCCACATACGTCAGATCTTCCCGAATTTCGATTTGATCCGGACTTGCCTGTTCCTTAGGAACTCTCAAACATTTCTTCAACTGAGAGACGTGGAACACATTATGAATGCCAAACATGTTAGAGGGAAGCTCAAGCTAGTAAGCAACTTCACCTCTACGTTCCAAAACCTGATATGGTCCCACAAAGCGTGGTGCCAACTTTCCTTTCATTTGGAAATGATGTACTCCCCTGAGCGGAGTGACACGGAGATACACATAATCCCCTGCTTCGAAAGCAAGCTCCCTTCGGCGGTTGTCTGCGTAGCTTTTCTGTCGAGATTGCGCTATTCTCAATCTTTCCCTGACAGCTCTGACTTTCTCTTCTGCCTCATTTAAAACTTCTGTACCAAACAACTTGCGTTCCCCTGTCTGATCCCAGAAAAGCGGAGTACGACACCTCCGTCCATACAGCGCTTCAAACGGTGCCATTTGCAGACTAGCCTGGTAACTGTTGTTGTAAGAGAACTCGGCATACGGCAAGCTTTTGTCCCATGCTCCACCAAAGTCAAGCGCACAGGCTCTCAACATATCCTCCAATATTTGATTAACCCGCTCGGTCTGGCCATCAGTTTGTGGATGGTAAGCAGTGCTGAAGTTCAGACGGGTTCCCAATTCCTCTTGTAATTTCTGCCAGAACTTTGAAGTGAATTGGCTCCCTCGATCAGACACTATCTTCTTAGGTACCCCATTTAAACACATGATTCTTGCCAGATAAAGTTCTGCTAACCTCTTCCCTGAGTAGGTAGTATGCACCGGAATAAAGTGAGCCACTTTGGTGAGCCGATCAACGACTACCCAAATAGAATCGTGCCCCGATGACGTCCTAGGCAAACCGGTGATAAAGTCCATTCCAATTTCTTCCCATTTCCATTCTGGAATCTGAAGGGGCTGTAGCAAACCTGCTGGCCTTTGGTGCTCTGCCTTTACTCGTTGGCAAACGTCACAGAGTGCGACCAATTCAGCTATTTCCCTTCTCATGCTTACCCACCAGAATTTTTCTTTGAGGTCTTGGTACATCTTGGTAATGCCAGGATGAATGGAATACTGAGTTTGATGAGCCTCTGTTAGTATCAGGTCTTTTAACTCCTTGTTTTCAGGTACACACAATCTTTCTCCCATCCATATTGTTCCTTGTTCGTCCTCAACAAAACCTCGGGCTTTACCAACTCTCATGTTCTTTTTGAGCTCTGTTATTTCAGGATCACTTGCTTGAGCTATGCGAACCTGCTCCACCAGGGTAGGTTGTGCCTCTAGGGCAGCCACGAACCCGTGCTCAACTATGCCAAGATTCAGGCATTCCAAATCACGTTGAACCTCACAACATAGTTGCTCTACCCATGCAACATTGCAGTAGCTCTTCCTGCTCAAGGCATCTGCTACCACATTAGCCTTGCCGGGATGATAGTGTATTCCCATATCGTAATCCTTGATCAGCTCCAACCATCTTCGCTGTCGGAGATTCAAATCAGGTTGAGTGAATATGTACTTTAGACTTTTGTGATCTGTATATACCTCACAACGGTTACCGATGAGATAGTGCCACTAGATCTTTAAAGCATGAACAACTGCGACCAATTCCAGATCGTGGGTCGGGTAATTGCCTTCATGAGGACGCAACTGCCGTGAAGCATAAGAAACCACTTTGCCATCTTGCATCAACACACATCCTAGCCCCTGGCGGGATGCATCACAATACACCTGGAAGTATTTCGTCTGATATGGCAAAATTAAAACTGGTGCAGACACCAACCGTCATTTGAGTTCTTCAAAACTCCTATTGCATTCAGCAGACCAGATAAACTTTTCTTCCTTCTTCAATAGCTGTCTCATTGGCTTGGCAATTTTAGAGAAGTTCTCAATGAACCAGCAGTAATAGCCCGCAAGTCCTAAGAAACTCCGAATCTGAGTGATTGTCCTTGGTGGGGTCCATTTGATAACTGACTCCACATTTGTTGGATCCACAGCCACTCCTTGAGCATTCACGACGTGACCAAGAAACTGAACTTCCTTAAGCCAGAAGTCACACTTGCTGAACTTGGCATATAGCTGGTGCTCTTTTAACTTTTCAAGTACCAGCCAAAAATGCTGCTCATGTTCTTCCTCAGACTTGGAGTAAATCAGTATGTCATCAATGAAAACCACGACAAACTTGTCCAAAAATTCCATGAACACCTTGTTCATCAAATTCATGAAGAAGGCAGGTGCATTAGTGAGTCCGAAAGACATAACTGTGCACTCGAACAACCCATACCGAGTGATGAATGCTGTCTTTGGAATATCCTCTTCGCGGATCCTCAACTGGTGATAGCCTGATCGCAGGTCTATCTTAGAGAACACAGTAGCTCCTTTCAACTGATCAAACAGATCATCAATCCTTGGCAAAGGATACTTGTTCTTGATGGTGACCTCATTGAGTGCGCGGTAGTCAACACACATCCTCTTGGTTTTGTCTTTCTTCTCCACAAAGATAACCGGAGCACCCCAAGGCGACGTGCTCGGGCGGATGTATCCCTTCTGTAACTGT
The DNA here is from genome assembly GCF_000147395.1 of Oryza glaberrima. Lineage (NCBI taxonomy): Eukaryota > Viridiplantae > Streptophyta > Magnoliopsida > Poales > Poaceae > Oryza > Oryza glaberrima. The sequence continues at coordinate 12,593,264 of NC_068335.1, read as the reverse complement.
TCATCGACTTGCTTCTTGACTTCCGCCAACTCGTTGGCTCCCATTCTGTAAGGCCTCTTGTGGATCGGTGCAGTTCCAGGTACCAAGTCAATCCGGAACTCGATATCCCTTTTTGGTGGCATTGTTGTCAGATCATCCGGAAAAACCTCTGGATACTCTCTGACTATGGGAATATTCTCCAACTTCTTAGTGGTTTTCTCCACTACTACCTCTTGTTCTTCACTAGTAGCCTAGTTCAGACTAATCCCTAGCTTCTGCGGTATTGGAGACTGAAAAGTTACCACTTCTCCTTTCGCATTAGTCAATTTGATGGTGTGGCTAGCGCAATCAATCACTCCTCTGTGCCTTGTCAGCCAATCCATTCCAAGAATAACATCTAGATCCTTGGATTCGAGAAGAATGAGGTTGGCTGGAAAAATCAACCCTTGAATTTCAACTGTCACGGATGGGCAGTAGTGAGTTGTGGTCATGCCACCTCCAGGAGTATGAACTCGCATAGGTATCTTAAGCTTCACTAAAGATAACCCATGTGCACTAGCAAAACGCTTGGAAATGAAGGAATGAGTTGCACCAGAATCAAACAATATTATTGCTGGTGTCGAGTTGACAGGAAATGTGCCCAATATAACCTCTGGTGCTGACTGCGCCTCCTCTGTAGACGCATGATTGACACGGGCCTGAACGAACTTGAGTCCGGCACGTCTTGGCTTCGGGCACTTACCAACCATGTGTCCGGGCTCGTTACAATTGAAGCAGAGTTCGAGCTTTTCTCCAATCTTCTTGGGCTGTTCTGGCTGAGCTGGCAGAGCTGGCTGAACTGACTGAGCTGGAATCATTAGTGGACTTGGAGTCGGGTCGAGGCTATGCTGCTCACTGTTGCTGTGACTGCCACTGTTGTTGTTCTTGTTGAAATTACCTAGGTGGTAAGGACGATGGTGCCGGATAATCATGGTGGAAGGCCCACCCTGATGTCCCATCGTGAAGCGAGGCTTCTGACTGATCCCCTGGGAAGTCCTGAGCTGAGCTGCCTTCCTCTTATGGTTCATTTTGTTGCACTGCTCCTCTTGACGGACAGCCTTGTCCACCAACTTCTGAAAGTCCTCATAATCTCGGGAGATCAACTGGTTGGTCAATTCATCATCAAGACCAGACAAAAACTTTTCCTGCCTCTCGGCATCAGTGCGCACATCCTCAGGGGCGTAGCGCGCGAGGCGGTTGAACTCGTTCAAATACTCTATAACTGTTCTAGTTCCTTGTTGCAGGGAACGGAACTCTCTCTTCTTCTATGCCATGATTCCCTCAGGAACCTGTGCCTTATTAAAACTCTGACAAAACTCTGACCAAGTAACTACTGTCCCAGCTGGACGGGTCACCATGTAGTTGTCCCACCAAACAGAAGCGGGACCTTGTAGCTGGTGTGTAGCAAAAGCAATCTTCTCTTGGTCGTTGCATTGCAAAAGATTCAGCTTCTTCTCAATAGCATGTAGCCAGTCGGTGGCCTCGATTGGGTTGGTGGTGCTCGAGAAAGTGGGCGGCTTGACACGGAGAAATTCTAACAGTTTGGACTGGGGTGGTGGAGGACCAAACCGCAGGTTCTGCTGCTGTACCTGCTGTGCTTGCTGCTGCACCTGCTGCAACACCTGATGGTACTGTTGCTGCATCTGCTGCATCATCATTGTCATCATGAGTCTGATTGTCCAACACCTGAGCAATCGTTGGGTTCTCGGGAGGTGGAGACGAACTACTGTCAGACGCATCGCTGGCACGTGCTCCATTGATCTGCTCCTCACTGCCACTGACCTTGCTGGATTCACAGGAACCATTCCTTGTCTCCACCATCTGAAGTGGGATAGGTAGAAATATGAGAAAAGGGAGAAAAACAGGGGCTCAGAAACTAATCTTTCTTATTAATTTAAGTGAAATTATCTTAATCTTGATTAAAACACTGAAAAAGAAGCACGCAACTCCTAATAAAGGCAGCCATACCACTGACACATGATATCGACCGCCGACTAACCCACAAGCAACAAACCTAAGCACAGAAACTAGCAAGCAAACAAAACTAGGAAGACGATAAAGCTAAGGGCAGCGACTCTGAAGCTCGGAGCGGCGCTTGCAATCGAGGAACAGGTCTGACACCTAAGATGGACAAGGGATAGGAACCAATTCATGCTCAACTCCAAATTAAACAAAGCAACAAATGACACAAATAAACAACGAAGCATGATGATTTTTATGCATAGAACATTTTTCATGAACTCAAATAAACACACTAATGCAACTGACCAAACAATAACTTAATGCATAAAATAGATGCATAGCCATAATGATACACATAAAGCTGCCCCATCGAACCTAGACACGACTTAGTACATATCACCCGATAAATTCCCGACTGACTGTCGAATAAACTCCAAATAAAATTTTACTAAAACCCTAGACTGTCCCTAGTCGAGAAATCCAATTGAAGTAGCGATTAAGATTTTTCCCAAAAATCAAAGAACGAACCCCCAAATTTTACCGAAACAAATCCAAGTGCAAAGAGCATTTGCAGAAGAAAAAGGGGTTCAGAGAGCTCTTAGGTTTCTAGTTGGCTTGTCCTACGGTCAAGGTCGGCTCTGATACCAACTTGTCACGCCCAGAAATTCATGAACCAGAATTTCTAAGCTGAATGTGCATTAAATCCCTGTCTAGGACCAGCCAGGGTACACAAACGACAATTGTTGACATACAGATCCACGTCTTACAAAAATATAAAGATTACAAATGCAGCGGAAAAGATAAAAGCGAGCTAAACCGGGAAGCTTGACTTCAGCAGTGGGGCGACTCCACTCCACAGGCAATCCTTGACGGCAGCGACAAAACCAACTTCAACAAGACAGCTCCAACTAGAAAGATCTTCAGCTCTGGTGTGGGGGAAAAAAAGAGCAAGACTGAGTACTACCCACTGTACTCAGCAAGTCATACCGGAAGAGGGGGTATGATGCAGGATATAACCAAAGGAGGCTAGGGGTTCTTTTGCATAAAGTTAGCATTTAAAAGCAGTAGTTGAAAGCAGTAAAACAATTGTAGTAAATTAATCAATATTAAGCAATCACTGTCCAACGCTATACCACGTTGCAGCAGGCCCAACCAACCACCTTAACTACACCAGTTCATTAAGCTAAACTAGGGGTGAGACTAATCACGGTGAATCTGGTTGATCGCCCATAACCGTGGGCACGGCTATTCGAATAGTTTTACTCTGGCCAGAGGTGTACAACTGTACCCATAAGACACGATTCCACACATGTCGCCATGCCCCGAAGTATCACCATGATACTGCAAAGGGGGAAATCGTGACAAGACCCTCCGCATAACCCTCCCCCAACCATCCACACCACGCTAAGGTTTCACCCCCACCCCCAACGGGCAGTGGGCGGTCCCCTCTTGCGCCGCGGTGAATCCAGCAGCTGGACAACCGGACACCCCGGCCGACCCAACTCCATCACACCCACCCTCGCCACCGGTGCCTAGGAAAGGGTCGAGCTACACTTCAGATCAAACAGTTACCCACTCCCGCTTGTGGTAAGCACGGTAAGTCTCCCAGGGTTTCCCGTGAACCGGTCCTTAATTGTTATGGGTGCGACCAGCAAAACCATGCACCCACAGCCCGCCATTCAGTATATTTTAATTAACTGACACCCTTGCGGTGGCACCAGTCCAAAGCTATCCTAATAGTCAAAGTCTATGTAATAATGTGATCCCCATTTGTGTCCTAGTTGAACTAAGCATGGCTAAGCATTTCCTAAACCAACATCTAATCATTTTGATATCCAAGTTATCAATGGCATAAGGTAAACAATATATGGCTGAGTAATAGGACCCATCCCACATCACATTGTAAAAGAATGCAACCTTTAATAGAAATGCGGGATATTTATAAACTGGGTACAATATGATCAATTGTAATGCATGAATTGCCTTGCTCTCGCACTGATGAGACCACAGCAACGTCTTCGAGAAACCGCAGATCGACGAAACAGCCGAAATCTACGCGACAACCAAAGCACACAAGTAAAACAGGCTATAAGACTACTGAAACAGGAAACAAAACCATTTTTAATGGATTCTATACATTTTTCTTGATTTACTGAGACTTGAATGGACTTAAACGGAGCTAGGATGAATTAGATATGAATTTTAGAAGATAATCTGTGTTTTTACTAATAAAGAAAAGTCCTTAATCAATTTATTGCGCAATAATACCCCATCAAGGGGAGGGCGCCGACAGGTGGGTCCCGTACGTCAGTGGCTCAAGAGAGAGGGAGGGGGAGGCACCGGTCGGGCTCGGCTCGGCCTCAAGGCCGACCGGCTGACCAAGGCAAGGCGGCGGCGAGGCACGGCCACCGACGGCGGTGACCGGCGGCACGGGAAGCGGCGGCGACGGCCGAAAGGCGGCGGCGCATGGCCGGAGCAGCGGCATGGCTCGACGCTTGCGGGAAGGGGGAGGAAAGGAGGGGGAGGGAAGGGGTCCTCACCGGAGGGTCGGTGTCGACCAGAGCGGGAGGGGATGAGCGGCGCCGGTGCTTCGGAAAACAGCGGACGGGAGAGGCGCGACCTGGGAAAAGGTGGTGAAGGGGTTAGAGAGAAGGGAGGAGCCGTGGCACGGCGAGACGAAACAGCCGGAGATGGAGACAATGGCGAGCTCACCGGCGGCGCGAGGAAATCGGAGCTCCGGCGGTGATTCGCGGCAACGAAGCGGCGACCGAGGTGCCGGCGGGCTCGGTGAGCGCGACGGCGGCGACTGCGCGGCGCGGCAGTGGTTATAGCGGCGGTGGCACACGGCCGGAGATGGGCGGCGGCGGCGGAGCTCGGGTGTGGCGATGCGGCGGCGGTTGAGGGCGCGGGAGAGGACGGCGAATGGGGAAAACGAAAGAGGGGGCTCGGGAGAGTGCTTTTATGGGCGAGGGAGGGGAGGACGTGGCCGGGAACCCTCCCGATTTGGCCGCCGACGTGGGGTGGAGAGAGAGAGAATGGGGGGATTCAAATTCGAATCCCGCCCCTTGCGAACGCGCGTGCGGGCTGGGAGACGCGGGAGAGAGGGCGTCGACGGGGGAGGACGCGGGAGCGGCGCGGCGTGGGCGCGGGAGGAGCAGAGGAGGTGGGCGCGGCGGTTTCGGTGGCGGTTGCCGACGTGGGGCGGGCGGCTGGAGGAAGGGGACGACCCCGACAGGTGAGGCCCACCTGTCGGCGTCCCGAAGGGAGGAGGAGGGGTGCGGGCCAGCCCAAGAAGGAGAGGGGCGTGCGCGGGCGACGAGGTGGACTAGGCTGACGGCCCAAGAAGAGGAAAAAGGAGGAAAAAGGAAAAAGAAAAAAGAAGAATCATGGGATTTAAAATTGCACTTTGGTGATTTTTAATTGGTTAAAATTATTTCCAAGACTCTGAAAATTCCACTAAAAATCTTGTTACTGCATTGGAGCATGGGGAACTCAAGAAAAATTCCACCACGCCGAATTCGATTATTAAATGCATTTATTAATTAGGGGTTTAGCTCTAGGTTAATTAAACAATTTCTTCGGGCAATTTATTTAACCAATTTTTAAAGAAAGAAGAAAGGGGAAACTTCAGGGCGTGACAAAAACCTTCAAGAGATTATGAAAAACTTGCAAAGAAACCCGGTGTAAGTGTTGTGACAAGTGAAACAACTCGGGATTGAAATTTTGGCTTAGTTTTTCAACTCACACAAAGATGAAGTATTTTGAGCACTAGTATTCAACCAATTATATGCATGTGGTATCCCTCTTAATAGTACGGCATCCTAAACTCAAATTTAAAAAGCAAAGTTAAACCAATAGGAGTACCTTCACACCATATTGTTTCTTCACTTGGAGGATTACCAACATCAAAGTCATTTGATCATCGAGAAGATCTCATCTTCTTGATCTTTGACATTTCATCTTCCATTTCTCAAATGATTGATGCGGATAATCCATGGCTTCAAATGGCCTCACGTGGTCCATCACGACACAGTCTTCACTCGCCCTTCACCACCGGTTTTGGTTCGTCGGCGCCAAGCCCCTTGCTTGCCCTTCACCACCGCATGGTCCAACGCAACTGAGTGTCGCTTGTGCTTCACCGTCTTGCCATAGGTAGTCACTTCATATCTCGCATCTTCAATCTCTTCTCTTTAATTCTCATCCATCGATAAGTCAATCTTCTAGCTTCTTCATCGGACTAATCATTTGCTTATACACTCAATAAGCGCATTAGTCCCTTAATTGCTTGTCATCAATTAACCAAAACCCACTAAGGGCATATATGCTCTTTCAAGGACGACTCCCCCAATTACTAAAACCGGTACAAATCGACTCCCATGGCAGTATTGTGGGCGGTATTCGATGACGTGGCACCCTGACCGTGGTCAACACTGCTGACTCAGCTGAGTATGATGGGAAATAGATAGCTGACAGTGGGCCATCGTGGGCTGAATTAGATCCGGACCAGCATGTGGGTTCTTTTTTTCGTTGACCGATGGGGCGATGGCTTGGGCGGCGCTGGGGGGCACGTTAGCAGCGGTGGACTGTGGTAGTCCCCCCTCCCCTTCTCGTCCAGATCCGGTGATGGCAGAGGCGGTGGAGAAGACCGGCGTGAAGGCCGGGCGAAGTGGTGGCGACGACGGCGGTGGTGGTGGCGACGATGGCGGGGCCCCCCTCTCTCTCCGCCATTTCTCGAGAGGGAGGACCTGGTCTCTCCACCTCAGGATGTCCACGCCGCCTGCCCTGACGACCTCAGCCCCATCCGCCAACTATGGCCGTGCTCCCCGCGACATCCCCGCCCACGCCGGCCGCCGCCACCTCCCCCTAGCCGCTCCCTTGTGCCTTCCTCGCCGCCGCGGCTTCCTCGCCCCGCCGCGCCATCGTATCCCCGATGCCGACACCGCCGTCCCCGCCCTTCACTGGCCGCCCTCATGTTTTCGCCGCCCACAGAATCCTCTATCTCGTCGCCATGTCCTCTGCCGCCTCCTCTCCCCTCTCCCCTACACGAAGAGAGCAGTGGTGGCAGCGCCGGCTGGAGGAGAGGCCGATCTACATTTGTGTCGCCGCCATTGCCACTCCGGCCCCCGCCCGCCTTCGCTGCTGATCCGACTCCCACTCCCGGGGTGCGTCCAAAGGGGGAGAGAAAAGAGGGAGAAGGGAGAGAGAGAGAGGAGGAAGGAGGAAAGGAGAAAGGATGACATGTGGGAATCGCATGTCAGTGGGGCCCACAATATATTTTGTGTGTGAATAACATATGGGTCCCACATATATATTTTTTTAATTCTAATGTCACGCAAGCGCCACGTGGGACGAAGACCGGGTCAGCACCGCCACGTAAGCGCTACGTCAGCAAAACCGCCCTCTAAAACTGCTAAAGGATTCAAATCTATACTTTCTATGCCACATCATCAGCTACTAGCAATTATTATTCAAGCTCATTTAAAATCACATGCAAGCATGCCACAACTTCACTCACTAGCAATTACTATTTCAACCTATTTTAAATCCCATGCAAGCATAACACTGTTTGGAGAGAAATTTAACTCAAATCTCCCCGCCCAGGGAAATAAGATAAAATAAGATGTGCGGGCATACCAGTGTACTAAGTACACAAAAGAAATAAGATGGACAAAGGAAAATGCATTTTATTATAATTCTCAAAGAATTATAATAAGGCAAGGTGGATCTGACTTGGTGATTGTGATCTCCTGGTTCCCGGGGTCTCGGAAGACACCCGGTTAATTACTCTCGTGGGTTAAACCCGTGAGATACCTCCGATTAAGCTGCGTTGGTCGTCGTCGTCAGTCTTCGCTTCACGTTCTCCCATGCATGTTGTGATGGTGGTGATGGTGTAGATACGTGTGGGTGCCGGCAGCGGTCCACGGCCTCGTCGGTCCGTGGCGTCGGTGTAGGTGACATCGTCTTCATATAGACTCCGCCCGCCCTGCCGTTCAGCCTCGTTAGTGGAGGTAAGGATGGTGCTTGTAGTGGAGACTAGCATGGCATTGGTCGTCGATAGAGATGCCAAGCTTGTCGTCACTGGCGATGGGGGTAGCATCGCCCTTCTGGTCTCCACGGCACTGGTCAACCATCGTCATGGTACAGGAGTCAGCATTCTGATCGCTGCAGCACATACACTTGGTATCGGGTGGTTTTTAGGGGATGTTAGGGGCGTAGCCTAGCCTGGGAACGATGAGACGCGTTCCAGGAACTAGGTGGCCCTCTTGTATATGCGCCGACAATTGGGGCCGAACTCAAATGATGTTGAGCCACCTCCGATCGTAGTGGCTTGACTCGGGAGTGCGCCGATGGCGGCCACGAAGAAGCCGTCATGTGTATGGGCGCTGCGGAGTGACAGAGGCACCGGTGGGGATGCCGAGCTCGTGATCACTAGACGGTGAGGCATACATATATACATATATATATATATATATATATATATATGTGTGTGTGTGTGTATACATATATATATATATATATATATATATATATATATATATGTGTGTGTGTGTGTGTGTATACATGTATATATATATATGTGTGTATATACATGTATATATATATATGTGTATATATATATATATATATATATATATATATGTATGTATATATATAACGGTTTCGTCATCGAACAGACGAGGTTGGCGAGTGTGATGCCATTGTTGTTGGCATAAGGATGACTCCGGCAGTGACGACGGACACGAGGTCATCAGCAGCCTGCGGCGACGCCAAGCATGTTTGTTAACGGCCGGCGGCTCCAAACTTGCACGTTGGCGATGAATGCATAATTGGCGCAGGCAACGACGACAAGGCTAGGCTTGTCATCGGCGGAGAAATAATCTGCACGGGCGACGATGACCAGGAACAGGTTCGCCATTGGTGACAGCCGCGAGAATAAATGTGTGCCAATAATCGATGATGAAGGCGAGGATACTTCCGGTTTGTGAGCGAGATCGCATCACCAGCGTCGATGACAATCATGGAGACGACCCTGGGCATGCGAGTCTGAGAGTATGACCGGCGATGGCGACGAGTCGGAAGTCGTCGTCGACGGCGGTGTGCATATAAAGATTTAATTATCGAGTGATCGAAACCGGCGAGCGTGACACCATAGCTATTGGTATCATGGTATGAGGATGATCCCAACGGGCTGAAGCGAAAGTGTCGTGGACGGACGGCACGACGACCTCGGTCCCGGCTGAAGAGAATGAATCATGGCCAGACTTGGCGACGACGTGCGGGCACCTAGCCATGGCGCTCCGGCATTCTCCTCAGGCCGCTTGACGATGATAGTGAGGAAGATTGCATCGTCGGTGATGGTGAGTGGATGTTGGCGGCGTCGCGAGGCAGGGGCTGCGGCCAACAAGGCGGGATATCCGACATCCCAGTGATATGGTGGTACCGGGCAGATGACATCACTAGTGGCTGGCGTCTCCAACGAGATGGAGCAACATGACCTCCAGCGGCATGAGTTGACGGTGTGCATCGCATTGGCGCCGAGGATGGCTCTGCTACCATGGGAGCTCGATGCCGGCATCCGTTGACGGTGTTCCTGATCCACGTAGCTCCATACGGATTGGCAGGACGATGTGACCGAAGACGAACAAAGAGATGGCATCTTGCTTCCCCGAAACCATGGGCGAACACCAGTCTCGTTCATGCATACATGAACTGCAACAAGGAGTAAAGAAAAGAAGAATGACTAGGTAATGTTACCCATGCAAAATTGGAGAAGCATCGTCTCATCTTGTTCGTCCTCTCGCTGGACAGGGGTGCTATATATATGGACGATGGAGGTCGCCGGCCGCCGACGTCACACGTCCTCCCTCCGGACGCCGAGGTGTTGTGGCGAGGTCGCCACTGCCGAGGTCACGTCCTGCTGCTCGTTGCCGGCCGATGTACCACTGATGGATGATTGTGCTCTGCCAAGGCTGAGCACGGCGCAACGCCTGGCGACGGCGGCAGCATGAACGGACAGGCCGATGGTGAGGACGACGCGCAGCTCCTGGCCAGGACTGCGTCTTGTCTCCTCCTTCGTCTTCTCTCTGCTGCCACCATTGCTCATAGCGCACGCATACGATGCCTCTCCTGCACCATGGCTGCACTGCTTGGAACTTTTCTATCTACATATGTGTGTCTCCTGCTCTCTCCTTTGTGTGTTCTCTTCCTCCCCCCTGAACTACTGAGATGGCCTGTCTTTTATAGTGAAGAAGAGGCGGTTCCCAGCCTAGTGCATACATGGCTCGATCAATATATGTATGGCCAAGCCAATCATTTGATTTTACGTGAGATTTGTATCCTTTTCCATATGTTTTCATTCTTCCATTTAGTAGCCATCCTGCTCAATATATTTTCCTTCTGAGCATACTGCTACGGCGACTCATTTCCGATCCGACGTGATATGGATCAATCGTTTCCTTGTATTCGTATACGCGTACGCTGCTCACGGCAAGGAAATTTCATCTAGAGCTACCTTGCCTTTTAATTTCCTAGGTTTCCATGCAAACATGTATGTGGTCTCCATGCATATGACGTGGGAGATTAACGCGGCCGGCAAATCATGTGATAAACTTCCTCTAATGTCAGTGCTACAGTGGCATACTTCCATTCCCACGAAACCAATTCACACTTGTTTCATCAGCCAACCATAAAATTGTATTGATCACCCTAGAGCATAGCAGTATCTGCTATTTTAGAGCAGATAGCTAGATTCACGACTTGTTGAACATATCTATTCAAAATTTCATGTTTGGAATATTTGCAAGATACGTACGACGTGAGAATATACATGCCTATACATTAGGCACCAGAGCAGCCGACAACAAGCGTCTCCCAGTATTCATACATGTATGCTCATGTATACAAGGTTATGCTATTAGTGAAAACTAATCACTAATTTCATTACTACCATCATTTATGTGATTAATAGTTTGACACACCCCATTTCTTTCATATAAAAAAAAGTGTACAAAATATCATCGAACATACACATTTTCACTCACTAGCAATTACTATTCTAACCTATTTTAAATCTTATACAAGCATGACACATTATCTATAAATCATCTTACTCACATTATTTTCTCAACATTTCAACTTTTATCATTTCGACAATATTTAATATATACTCATCCATAAATCCTGCGGCAAAGCGCAGGGTATCACCTAATTGGTTTCAATAATTCGGGGAGTCATCCTATCTGGTTTTCTGGTTGAAGGGTACGAATTAGATTTGGCCTACTTCAAAGGGAGTAAGAACTTTTTCCTATTCAGAATGGAAAAAGTACACTGAAGGTCCCTCAACTTGTCACCGGGATAAAAAACGTCCTCGAACCGCAAAACCAGATATCGCAGGTCCCTTAACTATACAAAATCGGTCACAATAGGTCCCTCGGCGGTTTTGATCCCGGTTTTATTCTACGTGGCTGCTGAGTCAGCGTGGGACCCACCTGGGCCCCACATATCAGGATGCCACGTCAACACATTTTTCTTTCCCTCTTCTCTCCATTCTCTCTCTCACTTCTTTGCACAGCCGACACCCGACGGGAGGGGACGAGGCCGGTGGGCAAGGCCAGTGGGGCGCAGTCCCGCGCCGCCGTCCGCCGCATGCTCCGTGAGGAGGGCCGCGACGGCGTCGCCGGCCGCGTCGTCTCCGCCCAGTTCGCCACGGCTGGCGTGGACCCGTCCTCTAGCGCAGCGGCCACCGCCACCGCCACCATGGACGCCTCCGCCGGCGGCGGGGGAACTCCCTGCTGACGACCGGCGCCGACGGGGCGAAGCGGCGGGTGTGCTACTTCTAGCGCGCGACCGTGACCTCTACCGCTTCCACGCCGACGACCCAACAGAACCAGATCCGGGCGCTCAAGCGCTTCAACGTCAGCGGGGACTACCCCGTCTTCGACGGCCTCTATAGCTTCTGCCAGACCTACGCCGGCGGCGCCGTCATGCTCAGTCACAGCCACGACATTGCCATCAACGCCCTCGAGCTCGCCCGCGCGGCGACACCGCCGCCTAGCTCCTCCCCCGGCGGCTGCCGCCCGCGCCAAGCTCCACCCCGCCGGCTGCGCACTGCTCAGCCCCCGGATGGCCGCGCACTGCTCCACCCCTGACGGCCGCGCCCTGCTCCGCCCCCAACGGCCGCCGCCCAACACCTCCCCCGGCGGCTGCCGCCAACGCCAAGCTCCACCCCGCCGGCCGCGCACTTCTCGGCCCCCGACGGCCGCGCACTGCTCCGCCCCCGACGGCCGCGCCCTTCTTCGCCCCCAACGGCCGCCGCCCCAACTCCTCCCCCGGCGGCTGCCACCCGCGCCAAGCTCCACCTCGCCGGCCGCGCACTGCTCCACCTCCAATGGCCGCGCCCTGCTCCGTCCCCGACCGCCGCCGCCCAACTCCTCCCCCGGCGAATGCCGGCTGCGCCAAGCTCCACCCCGCCGGTCGTGCACTTCTCCGCCCCCGATGGCCACGCACTGCTCCGCCCCTGTCGGGCGCGCCCTGCTCCGACCTCGACGGCGGTGGCGGCGTGGGAGGACGGCCGCGAGAGGCCGTGCAGCACCGGCAATCGACATCCAACGGTCTCGCCGAGGGCTTCTGCCTCGTTGCCCGCCTCGAGTTCCTCTACCAGGAGGCCCCCGACGCCATGTGCAGCCTCGCCTCCGCCTACGCCGCCCTCGCCGGTGGCCTCCGCTCCTTCCCCCGCCGCCCTGAGAAGAGAGAGTGAGAGAGATGAGAAGAGGGGAAAAGAGAGAGTAGGCTGACATGGCACGATGACATGTGGGGTCCACGTGGGTCCCATGCTGACTCAGTAGCCACGTAGGAGAAAACCGGGTCAAAACTGCCGAGGACCTATTGTGACCGGTTTTGTATAGTTCCGCGGTATCTCGTTTTTCGGTTCGAGGATGTTTTTTAATCCCGATGACAAGTTGAGGGACCTTCGGTGTACTTTTTCCATTCAGAATTTCCGATGTTCATTTGGGCCGAGAGACCCCACCCATATGGCCCATTGGGCTTTCAATGGTGGTGGAATATTCCACCACCGGAGGAAAGGAATATTCCCCCACCCTCTCCCTCTCCGCCCGCTTCGGTTTCCCCTCCTCTCTCCGGCGAGCGGCGCCCACTCACCACCGGCCGCCATGAGGTCTCCGGCCGCCGCGGAGTTCTCCGACGCGCTGCCATCTCCGACCTCTCCCGCCGCGACGCCATCCCACCCCAGGTGAGCGCACCCTCGCGTCTCGTCTCGTCTCGTGTTTCGCTAATCCGTAATCCACCTCCTCCTCCCCCTCTTCTTCTTCCCCAGCTCCGGCCGCCACTTCTACCTCGCCGTCGACCGCCTCCAGTTCAAGATGGTACGAGGCCTCCTCCTCCTCGCCGCCCCTCGTCTCTCCCTCCCCAGCTCCGACGAATGGGGAGGGCACACGCCGCGTGAATTGAAAATTTTAAATCTGTGGCTGTGCCTGTGTTGCAGAGGACGCTCTTGGAGCTCCTCGGCGTCGTCGCCGACCGCCGCGGCGCGCTGCCGATCGCTGTCGGCGTCTCCTCCCGCGACGAGCTCGATCTCGTCTGCGCCGACGTCGCCAGCCTCCCCTTCGTGTCATTGTCGCCGCTGGTATGTGCTGCAGATTGATCCTGTGATTTTACGAAGCCGTTTAGTGTTAATTTACTATGTTGGTAGCTGTTCAATTCATTAAAAAAAAAAACTGTGATATGGCACAATGTAGCTGTATCTGGTATGCTCGTTTTGTGCTGCAAATTGATGTACACTTTCCTGTGATTTTACGTTAATCGCTTGTGTTGGTAGGTAGCTGTTCAATTCATCAAAAAATCTGTGGATATGGAATAATGTAGCTGCATCTACGAACTACAGAGATGCCTGTGCATTAGACAAACTGAATTTATGTACCCAAACGAATTACAGATATGCCTGTGCAATTAGACAAACTGAATTTATGTACCCCTGATATAGCTAAATTCTCTTTATTGTGTTAATGGATTTTGCTACCTACTTCCTGTGTTGGATTTTGTTGCCAAGTTCATTCCTAATGGTTTTTGTCAATACAGTACAGCGATCAGGCTGAATCAGAGCGAGCATCTGTTCTTGACAAGTTCCGGCAAGCAACAATCCAATGGAATCATACAAAAGCTGCTTCTGCTGATATTGCGGATAGTCCCAAGACTGAAAGTGCAGATTCAAAACTAACCATCGTAGTAGCAACAGATGCCTGCTTGCCCCAGGCAACGCTAGGAGAGGCTCCCCTTATGGCTCGCGTGCTAATAAACTATGAGCTTCCCACGAAGAAGGTGAGCCACTCCCTTGTTTTTCAGGATGTCTGTTGAGTACGCGCTATGCAGTTTCTTTGAACTCCTCTGGTTTGATTTTTTTAATTCTAGGCTCACTAGAAGTTTCAATTGAGTTTTTTCAGGAAGCTTACTTCAGACGTATGTCAACATGCTTGGCAGCAGGCACGTCAAGAAAATATCATTTTATCATCATTCGTCATATTGTTGAGTGTTACTGTTGCTGATGATCTATGTTGGTGCAGATGGAATCGTGATTAACATGGTTGTTGGTGGCGAGGTAGCCACTCTCAAGGCTCTAGAAGAAACCAGTGGTCTGCTTATTGCGGAAATGCCAATACATGTAAGATACATGCAAGAGTATCATCATTTTACTTGTTATATGACATGCTCTTGTGGCCTAAACCGAAAACATTTGCTATGGCAGGTTTCAGAGATATTATGACTGTCTCAATTGTATGGCATCTAGAGGTACTCAAGGGACCAAAGGTTATACTTTGTGACTTCTATTTGTGAATTGCTTAGAACACAGTAGAAAACAGGACTCAGTGAAAATAAAGAGGGGACTCCTATGGTTTCTCAATGCCTTGATACTTTCAATACTGGACCATAACAGTTTACTGAAATTTTCCTATTGTAGCCTGATTTGTAATACCATGGAGTCCTCTACCAAATGCTTTCAAATACTACAGCAGGTTATTTGGTAATATGACGTGCAAATGATTTTTGAAAACTTCCACTGGCCTCTCTCACAGAAAATCAAAGTACATGATACATCATTTACTGTATCTGACACGAAATTTATGTTTAAACTCTAGATAATATCTGCAACATCTTGTGCAAAAACAAAAAAAATAATAAATCAAAATGACAGATACATTTTCCTTTTTGTACATCACATCTCTTGGTATCAAGTGAAAGAATATAGTGTTACTATGCCTATTTGGTCTATTAGTAGAGTAGTAGGTAAATTGGATGACCGTCAACTCAGTTGTCACTAAAGTCTGGAGTTCTTATCTACACCCATCACATACTTGCTGGAAATAAACATAATCCTGAAGATCAACAAATTAAGTCTGTCAGGTTTATACAAGTTAGATATCAAGTGAAAATAAACAAAGCTCTGCAACATATCTGAAGCCAAATGCTAGTTGTGGGTTGGTAATAAGACTGAAGCAGAATGTTGAAAAGATGCTATCATGTTAGCCATCAGAATCACATTTCTGCACATGCAGACTGACATTCAGCCTGCTTCAGATGGGTGGTGATACAAACATCATGTGACCATGTACAAAGCAGACTGACATTAAGCCTGCTTTAGATGGGTGGTGATACAAACATCATGTGACCATGTACAAAGATACATTCAATAGTTTCTGCATACATTTGAATACACAGACTAAAATTGTGTCCTAAAGAGGAAAAAGATTTGACCTTAGACATTTTTTTTGAAGCAATTCAAATAGAAGGACAAATGCTAATGATGCAGAGCGATAATCATATGACATTGAACTGGGATAAAAGAATCTTGCAGACCACAATGACACTAACTAATTCAAGGCCTCAGAGCCGCACGCGCTGTTCTACTGTATACTTCACATAGATCAGTGTCTGTAAGATGTAAAGCTCATCATCACTGGCCAATCCATGAGAGAAGGTAAAACTTCTCATCCCTAAAATGTTGCATTTGATATAACGCAGAAGAGTAAACTGAATTAAATAGGTTGAATCTGGAAAAGTCAACAAGTCCTCATTTTTATTTAAGTCAAATAAGCTAGAAAAACACACACTGCAACATAACAGATAATAGAGGTTAATAAGATCAAACAGAATGTACTTGACATCAGGCTGATCCACCAAGATCGAGAAGGTCAAAACCTGTACTTGACATAACACGGGAGAACACGTTAATTAAAAGGCATTTTATTAATCAAGTTCCACTAGTTTGGTACATTTCATCATAGACTAATTTGTGTTCCCTTTAAACAACTAACAAAATATGCCTCAGCAAAAAAAAAACCTACTGAGATTTACATGCCCAGTGGTTCAAATCCTGACACAGGTCGAAACATTTCATCATAGGCACACTACATTAACATCACAACCTTTTCTTGAGCTATAAACAAAGGGAATAATAGAAGGCGAGATACGGAAGCAGAATTATGTGTCCAAACTGCAAATTAATTACTCGCCAGAATCAAAGAGCAAACAGTTATTGCGAGTTGTAATCAAGTGGCAGATCAGAGAGTTTATGATCATGTGGCCATGTACAAAGATGCATTCATAGCTTCTGCATATCTCATGAATATGACCTAAAGAGGAGAAACATTTGACCTTAGACATTTTTTGAAACAATGCAAATAGAAAGCCAAATACTAAATGATGCAGAATAAGGCAATGAACAATTCAAGGCCTCAGAGAAGCAGAATGTTACATTACATACTTCATATGATCAATATCTAGTATGACAATGGTCTTGTCATCACCGGCCAATCGACAAGATCAAGAATACTGCAGTTAAGCAGAAGGTCAGATGCTAAATGATTCAAACTGGTGATCACATTGAACTGAAGCAAAAAAAAAAAAAAAGAACGTGGAATACAAAGAAATGACTATTTCAAAGCCTCAGACCGCACAGCACACTGTTATGCTATATATCCTTCATATAATCAGTGTGATGTATAGCTTGTCATCACTGGTCGATCCACAAGATCCAGAAGGCAAAACCTTTATTTGATAAAATCCAGGAGAATGCAGTGAGTTTGTAGGAAAAAGAGAAGTAGGTAAATGAGGTGACCTTCAAATGTGTTAATACTAGAGCCTGGAGTTCTTATCGACACATCACATACTTGCTGGAAATAAACAGAATCCTGAAAAATCAACAAATTAAGTCTGTTAGTTTTATATAATTTAGATATCAAGTGAAAACAAAGAAAGCTCGGGAACATATCTGAAGGCAAAAGCTAATTGTGGGTTGGTAATAAGAATGAAGCAGAATGTTGGAAGTATGCAATCATTTTAGCCATCAGAATATCACATTTCTGCACATGCAGACTGACATTCAGACTGCTTCAGATGGGTGGTGATACAAACATCATGTGGCCATGTACAAAGATGCATTCAATAGTTTCTGCATAGCTCATGAATATGCAGATTACTATGGTGACCTAAAGGAGAAACATTTCACCTTATACTCTTTTTTCTTGAAACAATGCAAATAGAAGGCCAAATGCAGACCACAATGACACTAACTAATTCAAGGCCTCAGCGCCGCTCGCACTGTTGTATTGCAACTTCATACAGATCAGTGTCAGTAAGATGTAAAGCTCATCATCACTGGCCAATCGATGAGACAAGGTAAACCCGTGAGATTTACAGTTCATCATAGCAAAACATGCCTCAGAAAAAACCTAGTGAGATTTACATGCCCAGTGGTTCAAATTCTGACACAGGTTCAACATTCATCATAGGCACAGTACACTAACATCACAAACTTTTCTGCAGCCATAACAAAAGGGAACATAAGGCAAAATACAAAAGCAGAATCGTTCGTGTCCAAACTGAAGATCAATAATTACCAGAAACAGAGAGCTAACAATTGTCCTACTGAGTTGTAACCAAAGCGGCAGATCAAAGAAACAAAACACGAATGTTTCAGCCTTGCGTCGATTCGATTCGTATCACCATTGCAATTCAAGGGCCTCAGAACACGCACATAACAGCCTATATGCATACACAATTCAATTCATACAAGTGCCTCTGTGTACCCAAAGAAACACTGTCCTGAAAACAGAGCAAAGCTTTTCTTGAAAGAAAGAAAGGGAAAAAAGAATGCCATTGGGCAATAGAGAAATCAAATCATTATGTGCCTCAACTTTCAGCTCCAATGTAGTAACGATCATAGATGCATTGCATCGCTCAGAAGTGACAAAAATTTATTATCATCGGCACAAGCACATGAGCAGTTGAGCACACAGCAGAAGCAGAAGCAGAAGCAGAAGCAGGCCAAGATATGGCTGCTTCAAGAAGCAAGAGATCCAGATAGCTAACAGGTGCGCCATCCAAAAAGAAAAAGAACGAAGCAACAGATTAAGCTGAAGAAAGTAAAGTAGCAGTAACAGTAATAAATGAGTAACTAAGGTCGTCGGGCACGGCAGAAAAGAGACGACGAGTCACGACTTGATCAACGAGACGAAAAAGAGAATCTGACACGTGGACGGGGTGGATTGTTCCCGTTAGAAAACCCAACGGTCTCGATGGTTTCGTCGCGCGCAAGGCGCGGCGGTTGAAGGGACCGACCGACCACCTCTGCTGCTGCAGGGGAGCGTTGCAGTTGCTGCCGGGTGAAAAAAGAGGAAGGAAACTCACCAGCCGCGCGGCACATGACCGGCCGGCGCAACTCCGGCGAGCGGCGGAGAAAGAACCAAAACTCCGGCGAGCCGCGTACGGCAAGAAGGAAAAGAAGAACGACAGAGAGATCGACGTCGTCGGCCGGCAGCATCGATCTCGGCCCGGGTGAAAAATCGAGAAAAACCAATGGAACGAGGAGAAAGAAAATGAAAAAAAGAACGAAAAGGACGCGAAAATTAAACGATCTGTGCAAGCAATTCAAGCAGAAGAAAGAGGAAACGACGACCCAAGACGAAGCGATCGATCGAGATGGACCAAAGGCAGATGATCTTGCCCTCAGATAATGCATGCATATATGCGTGTGAGGTTATGGTTCTTGCATCTCATCTGCACGCCAAGAGTCTCTCGCATGAACGATAACCAAACGACGAATTGAAGCAGCAAAAACAAACAAACCCAAACAAAAATTAAAAAAGAACAGCAAAGTTTAGATCCAAAGAGTCGTTGTGTGTTTCCACGAAGAACACACACAAGAACGAAAATATATATGGTGCCTGCCTCGAACAGATCCGGCCAGCACAAATCGATATACGCCATGGCAATTGATCTCTACTGGTCTCATCGCCACGCCAAGAACAGATCGATCGATTGATCGAGCAGAGGAGCAAATTAACCCAGCAAGCAAGCACCAAAACCAACACCAAAACAAAAGGAAAAGCAAAGAACTCAGAGAGAGAGAGAGAGGCTATACTAATAGTGCAGTCGTGGGGTGGGAGGAAGAAGAAAGAAATGCAGAGCAGTGACGACGAGGAGGAGGAGAGGGTGTGTATAAATAGCGGCATGGACGGCTCAGATCAATCCGGGTCCTACCTCCTTTGGGAGCAGACTATCGGACGGACGGCTCCGATCGAACGATGACATCGTCACGTTGCGGCGAGAGGTGGAGACGTGTACGATTTACATACGGGCCCCGGGACTCATTTTTTTTTTCTTTTTACAAAAATTTTGAAGACCAAACACCGAGGCTAATGCAATTTTACAACTGCAAGTACAAACAGTTTTACAGAGAGGCCCTTGATGGATAACCAAATTAACCATAGTCTCCTGAAATATGCAAAGAAGGATATGAAAAAGAAATAGAAAAAGCATTCGGGTATTTTGATGCTTCTGTACCCGAACGAAGACAAGTATGGTGACGGTGACGGTGATTCAAACACCACAAGAAGTTGTAGAAGGACGCAATGAAGCAAATCCAAACGGAGGAATTCGGATCCGGTACAGTTACACTTGTATCTGCAAATTAATAACTGCACACAACTCTAGCCATCCGTATTTCTGATCAACAGTTCAGATTCAAAGCTACAGTACCAACTGATGATCCATATTTCTGATCAACGGTTCAGATTCAAAGCTATAGTACCAACTAATGAGGATGCTAGGTCCTGATCTTCCGATAGGTATTAATAAACAGTCGATTTGGGTGGAGTCACGACACAACTCGATCCGGCTTCTGAACGAACACGCTACTGAGCCACGCAATCGCAGCACCACGTCTCCTCTAGTTATCAACCGTGCCGAAACCTGGTTGACCTCGCCAAGAAAGCTAATCCTTGCATGCGAATTGAAGAACATAAGCAAGAACAAGATAGATTATAACCAAATTGCATATGAATGATTAAGTACTCGAATTTGGGGTTCCACAAACCGATCTAGCGGCGAAACTGTTCTTGACAAATTAATCTAAGCAAAACCCGACTCTAAACGATGACGGCTACTGAATCCTATATACCTATACAATTCATCCCCACTAACTGCAATTAAAACTATTTTCCTTGCTTCTCAGTGAGCCACGTCACATCTATCAGTTTCAGCCGTTCGATTCAGCCACACATCGATCTTAGACACTGATCTCATACACTCATGATCGATCAACTATTCAACCAGCCCATAATTACCGAGCTCAACATCCACATTGGCTTCCTTTCTCCAGTATGGTCCAATAGGCTCCTGCTATCCTGTAACAGCTGGTGTATTAATCGCCAAGGAACTTGAGCAGGATGTAACGGCAAAGGTAGTGCACATTGTATGGAGTTTTAATCATTCATCTTCCATACACATCACCTACTTGATGTCTTCCTCTGTATATGCTTGCCTTTCTCCCGCGGAAGCATAACACGTCGCCGACAACTCGCATCATCCACCAAGGGTGGCCTGATGTGTCCAACGCCATAATGCATACACATACGCGAGTTGTCATCCCATCAAATACTCTAATCCTCTGATAATCATAGGTTACAGTACTCATCTCATCCCGTTTACCTATGCTTCCTCCCGTTGAATAGCCTATGGATTTTATTTGTTCTGCCAACCAGCCACAGCTGAATGGCGATGATGGCACCTATAATTTACATTGTTCGTTTCTCTGTTTTCATTTTCCACTTCTACATGTTATTTAAATTTGAGATGATCAATTTCTGTCCATCTGCTCACTTCTCAATGTAATTGGGGATTGTTTGAAGAGGAGAATATCGATGTCTTTTGTTTTTCTTTTTCTTTTACTGTGATTGTGTTCTCCCTAGCTTCATGCAGACTTAGCAAAAATTGGTGAGTCAGTGACCAGAAATGAAACTACTGATTTGGAAACAACAGTATAGGTCTGAATTTTTTTTTTGTTTCACTTGCAGGTATTTGGGTTAAGCAATTACAGGAGTTCAACGTGTAAGTTCACTTTGGTTCGTAGTTCGTGGAGTATTTATTATGTTCCTACGAAATCACACAATTTCTGCTGCGCAGTGAAACTATTCGATGAGTTTCAGCCTATTGGTCATTTGGTCTGCATCAAGACATTCAGGTAAGGTTGTTTGTTAACGTAGTAACTTCATTCAGCCTGAAAATTGGTGTGCAAGATCACTGATTTAAAATTTGGTATGATCATAAAGTTTTGCATTTGAAAGGTTCACTCTAGGAACATGATTTTCTACTCAACTAATGCAAGAGAGTTACTTCACTATCACATTCTTAACACTAACAGAAACTAGATTGAACTGTAATTCTTTAAGTTGTTCCACTGCAACGATAAGGAATCAAGGCACGAGATGTGATGAGTTTGTTACTTTCGAGAATAATTTGTTAATTTTATTTCAGCATCTGTTTATTTAAAGCGAAGCATGTAATTTGGACAATATTGCCGACTGGCAATAACAATAATAAACCTTTTCATTATGTAGCCTTTCCTTTCTTTCATTTGAAATTTGGACAACAAGCAATTTCAACCAAAAACAATGCATATTCAATCATATTTTTTTAGCAATGCTACAATATTATGTGAACACATTAGATAATTGCACTTGCATTATATGTGGGCAAAATACCTTTTGTATTTTCCGCATTGCACTTACAATAATCATCGAGTCCCACAGCAACGCGCGGGGTATTATCTAGTAAATATGATTAGGGACGCCCTAGGGTTGCCCTAGGGCGCACACCCCTTTGGGCTAAGCCCACGACACAATTATAAGGTCTAAAACCTAAATCAGATTCGGACTGGATGAGATACGTGGCTTGTTTTGCAGATTCCCGGCAGCTCGGTAGGACTTCTGAAGTGGGACCAAAACCATCTGAAAGTAGACTCCATAAGCTTTCCAACAAGTACTCATAGGCCCCCAAATTCCTTCAAGATCAGCGGCTAGGTCCGTTTAAAGTTGATGCTGTCAGGAGGCCCAAATCCGAATCCAAAACGTGTAAAACTTGATCTCTTGTCTTCTATGGAACAAAAGTGACGTGTTGAGGGGGGTTGCTAGTGGGCGGGTGATCGCTTCTCTGTCCTCCTAGCGATCACCCGTCCCTCCCCCCCTAATACTCCTCTTTCATCTCTCTTTTTTACTTTTCTATTACATCATAAATTTTTAAAAAAATAGTAAAAGAAATTAGGAAAAAAATATAATACTCTCATTCATGAGCATATAGACTTTGTACCGTAAACTTTGCACGCATAAACTTTGTGTATAGAAATATTTTATATATAAAATATTTGAATCCGAATTCGAATTTGAATCAGGTATATAAACTTTTGACTTATAAACATTCGCTCTACAAACTTTAGGTGGATAAACTTTAGATGTGTAAACTTTAGGTGTATAAACTTACTAAAAGAGGAAAATATAAAATATTTGAATTGGGTATATAGACGTTTGACTTATAAACATTCGCTTTACAAAGTTTAGGTGGATTAACTTTAGATGTGTAAACTTTAGATGTATAAACTTACTAAAAGAGGAAAAGAAAAAAAAGAAAAAAACGATCGCTGCCAGCGATCGATCGCTCGTTAGCCTTTCCGCGTGGTGAGATGGAAGTGGATTTGAAGAAGGTCTTGGTTTAGTCCCCAATCAACTTATTTAATCATCCATGCTTTCCTTACGCTCGGTCTCTTTTCTTTCGCATTCCTTACGCTCGGTCTTTTCTTTCGCCCAAGCAAGTACCTCTACAAACAAAAACACACCAAACTCATTGTGTAGCAACGTTTGTTCAAATATATAACAAGTAAATCTAATATAGAACATATGCACCTTTGGTTGATCAATACATAAGGTAGTCATGGTTATATCCGAGCTAGTTGTGTCCTCATCATCCTCCCCTTCTTGATTGGAAACTGTCCTCGGTTTCACTTTATCATGGAGCGTATTGAACTTATCTTTATCTATCACAACATCCGGTAAAGAACATTTCTTGATGTCCATATGGTTGGATCCTAAAATCTTTGTAGTAAAAAAACCGCAACTCTCACCTTCTTGCAAACCAACATGTAACTCATTTAAACAACTAGAGGAAATAGATAAAGAATTACTTATACGCATGCGGTCCTCTAGACAATACATTTCATCATGAAAATGAGGTATAGTCAAATTCAAACAAATATATACTCGATACACATTATATTCTCCTTTACTATCATAATTGCTAATAACATAAAAAATCACATCAGAAGGACATGGCAATTCAAATCTAGCAAATAATTTCTTCTCTAAACAATTGAGTGGACAAAGATCATTAAATTGAATATATCCCCAAGTATTTAAAGAAGATAGCAATTTAAGCTCATCATTCTCGCTAGAATATGAATAACATGTTTAAATTCAACACATGGTGGCTCTACTATAGAACTAACATGCTCATTCACTAGTTGTGGCATAGATATAAGTGAAGCATCGCATAACTATTCTTTATCAAAAAAATCAAGCAAATTGTTTTATGACAAAGGTATTTCAACAAGTGTTTCCACCATGGGTTGCTCTAACGTAGCATAAGTAGTGGACATAGTTGGCACATCATAACTATGCATACCTTGAGTAGTTGTAGCACCATTATCATTACCTTTTTTCTCATCTTCAGAAATTATAGGCGCTTGGTCAATTAAACATTCCTCAAGCATGCATATAGCTATGGATAGGTCTTTCTCTCCGTTTTTCCTCTCTTCCTCCTCATCATCTTCAACGTCGGAGATGCTGATGTAGCCATCTTCCATAGCAATGTATGCCCGTTGACTAGGGCAATCCTTCTGCACATGGCCAAATCCATGGCAGCGGTGGCACTGAATGCTGGGCGTGCGTCCCGTCAAAGCGACGGACGAGGCACTCTTGGTGGGTACTTGCGAAGAACCTTTACCTAAATCTAAAAGTCGTGGGGGGAGGTGATTTTGGCGCTGCAGAAACTCCGGACGCAACTGGTCGCTTGCTTGCTGGTGGGGGTGTCCGGAAAGAGATGGGCTTGGGCAGCCCCGAAGATGGCTTCGCCCGCGGCGTGTACGTGCTCGCCTTGTTCTTGACCTGTTGATCACGCCCTAGCAATTTCTTCTCTACAAGCATAGCAAATTGAAACAACTGGTTGACAATGTTAAAATCCTTATAATCAACTATGTCCTGAATTTTGCGCCTCAATCCCAAGTAAAAACGACAAATAAAATCCTCAGTTCCCTCCACTATGCTACATCGCATCAATCCCTTTTGTAGCTGACCATAGTAATCCTATACAGATTTATCCCTTTGTTCTAAACACATCAGTTTCTTGCTTAATTCTCTATGATAAGATGGTGGGACCAATCTATCACGCATAGCTAACTTAAGTTCTTCCCAATTAGTAGGTAAAGCTCTCCCTACAGCTAACCTAGTCCACCAAATAAAAGCAAAATCTTTAAACTCACTAGTAGTTTGTCGAACTCTATGTTGCTCAGGCACAAGGTGGACACTAAACTTTTGCTCTACTGTCATCTTCCAATCAAAGTATTTCTCAGCATCATAATAATCCAAAAATGATGGTATTTTAAACTTAACCTTAGAATAAGAATCATCGGGCACACGATTATTGTTACCTTGTTGGTGTTGCTGATTTTGAGTGCCACTCATACCTGTCATTGCAAACACAAAAACAACAACAAACAGTGAAAGTTATCCGTAATAATCTGCTACACAGTGTAGCGGTGTCTCTCAACAACTCAACCAAATGGAGCAGCTTACCAAGAATAAGTGTCTTACCAGCAATGCTAAGGACGGTACAACTGGTGGCTGGTTCATGACACCTTGAAGAACTTGATGTAGCGATTGCAAGGATCAAAGTGGTGCTGACCAAAAGTATATATGTGGAGCTTGGGAGGCACAATATATAGTAGCAAAGGAACGCAATTGTGTTAATCAGAAAATTCAAAGTTGAATAATAGTTCAAAGTACTAGTCAATGTACTGGCCTAACCTAGACTCAACTCTAGCTCAAGCAAGCACCCGACAACATTAAGGACTATATATGAATCAATGCACAACTCTGCACTCTCAAACCATACTCAAAAGATGATTGATTTTTTTTCTTTCTGGTACGGCTTTTTTTAAGCACCTTTCTGCTTTTTTTTTATTTTTTTAGGTGCGGCTTTTTTTTTCTTTGCACCTTTCAACCTTTTCTTTTTTCTTTTTACTTTTTTCAGCAGGAACCGATCAATGACCTCAACTAGGGACTCAAATGTAAATATAAATATTGTAGGGACTCAAATGCAAAGTGCAAAACTAAAATTGGACCAGCTCAAAAATGGAATGCTCACATCATGCATGTAGGTTCCTTTTTTTTAAAAAAAAAACTCAAATCTACAACCACCAAAATACCTAACAATGTGGCGATCGAGGAGGCATGGAAGAAACCCGTGAGGTGGAGGTGGGGGTCGGCCGTGACAAGGAGGAGTTGGATTCAGACTACTGTGGAAGATTGGAAAATATGTGGAGATTTTCTTCCGTTTGACAACACAGATCAGATAAACTCCCTATAGAAAACAAACCGATATGCCAATCTGTTTCTCTCCTCAACGTGCGCATAAAAAGCACGAACACAGAACCGACATGGCAACACAGAAACCGCTCGTAGAAAACTCCAAACCACAAAAACGGAAACCTGATGATCAGTAGATTCAATTTTTCAAGGTCCCGGCAACAACCGACGAGATGCAAAACTGGACCCAAATTGACGGACATGACTAACCCAAAGTGATGAACAAATGCAATACTCACAACTAAAAATTAAATCTAAAACTAAACCAGCACTCGACACGACGATGCAATCTAAAATTCAACGACGCAAAAATTAATAGAACAATGCAACGGCTCAAATTGGCTAGGTAATGGATGCAATATTTTTGTGTGGCAATTTTCTGGTTATGGGTAGATAAATTACCTAACGGGCAACCGCGCTATGATACTAACTGATGAGAGATGTTAGGTCCCGATCTTCCGATATGTATTGATAAACAGCCGATTGGGCGGAGTCGCGACACAATTCGATCCAGCTTCTGAACGAACACGCTACTGAACCCCGCAATCGCAGCACCACGTCTCCTCTGGTTATCAACCGTGCCGAAACCTGGTTGCCCTCGCCGAGAAGGCTAATCCCTACATGCGAATCGAAGAACACAAGCAAGAACAAGATAGATTGAAACCAAATTGCATATGAATGATTAAGCACTCAAATTTGGTGTTCCACAAACCGATCTGGCGGTGAAACGGTTCTTGACAGATTAATCTAAGCAAAACCCAACTCTCAACGATGACAGCTACTGAATAAATATGATTAGGGACGTTCTAGGGTTGCCCTAGGGTGCATACCCTCTTGGGCTAACCCCGCGACACAATTACAAGACCCAAAACTCAAATCAAATTCGGACTGGATAAGATACGTGACTTGTTTTGCAGATTCCCGACAGCTCGATAAAAATTTTGACGTGGGTCCAAAACCATTTGAAAGTAGACTCCATAAGCTTTCCAATAAGTACTCATAGGCCCCGAAATTCCTTCTAGATTAGCGGCTCGGTCCGTTTGAAGTTGATGCTGTCTGGAGGCCCGAATCCAAATCCAAAATGTGTAAAACTTGATCTCTTGTCTTCTATGGATCAAAAGTGACGTGGTGAGATGGAAGTGGACTTGGAGAAGGTCTTGGTTTGGTCCCCAGTCAACTTCTTTAATCATCCATGCATTCTTTACGCTTGCTCTCTTTTCTTTCTCACAATCAAGTACGTCTACAAACGAAAACACGTCAAACTCATTGTGTAACAACTTTTGTTCAAATATATAACAAGTAAATCTAATATAGAACATATGCACCTTTGCACCTTTAGTTGATCAATACATAAGGTAGTCATGGTTATATCCGAGCTAGTTGGGTCCTCATCAATTTTCCACGTATATTAAGTGACCCACTAGTCCATCTTTAAAACCATGTCGAAGAAAACCCTGACCAATATATATATTCAATTAATGTTTTAAGCTAAGCTGCCTAAGCATGGTGATCAAAGTCTTAAAACTTAATCGTCAATAGTCTTCGAGTGTCGGTGAGAAGAGAGACTGATCAAGCAGGGGAATAGACACTGTGGTGTACATGTGCTCCTCTGCCTCCGCCTCCTCCTCCCGCAAGGACGCCGCCGTTGTCAGCCTCGGCAGGCGCAGCGTCCTCGCCGCGTCGTTCCGGAGGTTCGCCTACTTCATCGACGGCGATCTCAGGAGCTTCGCATGGCTCGACGACTACGACGCGGTTGCGGCGCCAGCGCGAGCACCAGCACCCCGCTCATCCCCGTCGGCGTCGACAAGGCGCCGAACATTGACCCCAACCTCTACTTCGTCGCCATCACCGGCATCAAGGTCGCCAGCGGCGAGATCGTCAGCGACAAGGCCGCCGCGATCATGACCACCGTTTCCACCCTTTACACGTTCCTCAACCCGGTGCTCTTCGACCACCTCAAGAAGCAGCTGCCGCCGCTTGCAGACAAGGGCTCATCCGTACTGTGCTACACGAAGGACACCGAGCTCCCGGCGATCATGCTGGTGTTCGCCGGCAAGGACGCCGCCATGAAGCTGGCGCCGGAGCACTACTCGTACAAGAGGAGCGATGGCGCCGTGTGCCTCTCCATCCTGCGCTCGCCGCTGCACGGCGGGGTGTTCGTCATCGGCAGCAGGGGCGGGCCCAGGATTTTCAACTTGGGTATTCGAAATTAGAAGAGGAAGAAAAAAATTTTCAACCCAAAGTTTGTATAATATATAACGGTATGAACATGATTTCATAAAGTCATAGATGCATGGATAGAATTGATCATAAATTGAATGTGTTAAGCATATTAGAGTATAATACTAAACTATTAATAGACAAAACATATCAAATTTGTGAAATTCTCATCTTTACATCACTAATATAGTAGTTGATACTATATACTATATTAACCATAAATCATTCCTAGATTCAAATTTTAAATAAAAAATGTTCAACCATGAATAATATCCATGCTAGATTCAGACATTCAGTCATTCAAGTATGAATTAAATCATAAATTCCTAATCCAAAGTTCCTACTTCGTACCAATTAGCCATGAAGTGATGAAGGGAACTAGCCAACTAGGGAAGAGTTAGTGAGTCATTGTCTCAGTGAGGTATCGACTTCGTCACCTCGTCGTCGACGGCAGCGGCAGGTCGGTGGCCGGTGGCGGCGACGCGGCGCGGGGCCCTGCGCCCCTGCGACTGCGGGCTGGCAGGCTGCCGTGGTCGGTGCCTCGGTGGAGCGTAGGCAGGCAGGCAGGCGCCAGGCGGCAACTCGTCACCGCGGCGCCGCACCGGCGGGCGGCGGCGGCTGGAGCATGGAGGCGGGCGCCGCGGGGGGATGCCGGATGCGCCGAGCGCCCGAGCCGCCAAGGCGCCGACGGCGCCGTGCGCGCCTGCGCCGCGGCCGAAGGCTAGACTGCTGGAGGCTGGAGGGCGGAGGCAGCCGGCGCGTCGTCTCCTCGGGCGGGCCGGCAGCGGAGCGCAGACCAGCGAGTGGCGGCGCGCCGGCGCGTCATCTCCTCCGGGCAGTCGGGCGGCTGGCGCCTCAGCGGCTCAGCCTGGCGGCTGTCACGGGGGAGGGGAGAGTTGGATGGTGGTGAGGTGGAGAGATAGGGTTAGATGTTTGGGCTTTTTTTTATTGGGCCAATGGGCCTGAAATAGTGGGGAGAAAGATGGTGGGAGGGATAGAAATCGTTTTTAGTTGGGCTTCTTTTGAATAGGTAGGCCTTTTTTTCTTTTTTTCATATATGCATATGGAATATATACTTCATATATGTATTTTTTTACAAAAATCTTAGGTATTCATTTGAATACTCATGAATTGAAGTGGGCCCGCCCCTATTCGGCAGCATGCTGCAGGCCGGCAGGAAGATGGCGTACGACCTCGACGAGAACACGCTTACGTTCGACTTCGAGACACCGTCGTCCTCCTTGCGGTAGTCGTCGTCGCCGTCACCAACGGCGTCGCGGTCCTCGGCGGCGGCGCTGACGCCCTCCGTCTTCCTATCTGCGGCTTGGGTGGTGCTGCTGCTGCTCGTCGTCGTGATGTGAAGCGCGCTGCGGCGTTTGACAGGGAGGGGAATTTAATCCCTTCTGCCTTGTTCGGTTTGAAAAGGATTACAGAGGATTGGAGGAGATCGAGAAAAAATAATTCCACACAATAGATGTGGAATAAATCCCTTCCAGTCTCTCTCGGGGATTAACCAAACAAGGCGATGTCTCCTCATGTATCTTTTTTCTTTTAAATTCAGTACAAATAGACGTGGAAAGTTTTAAAAACAATTGACAATATACAGCACAGTGGGTACTCAGTCCACCAAAAATCAAGTTTAAATTCGACATACACACTGAGAAAAAACAATTCAGATTTGAACAGTATTTTTACTATTTATACGCTGAATTTGTTTCGCTATATGTCGATGTGTGAGTTGAGTTTTGATACAACTTATATAACATTTTTATGTGCGTGTTGATAATTTTTTTGGATTTTCTCGTAACCGTTCGGATAGTTTTTAAATAAATGAGGGGATGTCCCCTCGAGTCTCTAGATATCAAAATAGTTTTCCCCGTGTGATGACAGAGCTATCTGTCATTTAAATTACTTTGAAGTTTGTCTTCCAAACCAAATAATTTAGCGGTAGCACTATTCCGTGTAGGATCGAATCACAATAACTAAGCCAACCAGAGGGGGTGAATGGTTGGTATATCCAAAAACCTAAACTTTTAGCGAAAATAAAAGTTACCGTCAAATTCGACGGATCGCGGTCTGACCGAAGTAATTGCACCGGTCTGACCGCCTGAATACCTCCAGTCTGACAGAGGTAGTAACTCCGGTCTCACCGCTTGGATCAGCTCCTGTCGTCTGCCGCCGCCGCCGGTCTGACCGCCCTTACGCCGCTGGTCTGACCGTCGGTGTGCTGCCGGTCTGACCGCCGGTGTGCCACCGGTTAGACCGCCGAAACCCGATGAAACACAAATCGAATAACTCTTAAAGTGGATGACGACTTTATTGATTCTCTCTGTGTTTACAAAGTGCACCAACATCACTCCATACAAAAAACTCGACTAAACTCGAAACCCTAACTCAACTATCAACTCAATTGCTCTCAAAAAGCGATACCGGGAAGCCTCACACTCCCTGTCTATTTATACATGAGGTAGGCAGCCTAAAGCCACGAACCAAACTCATACTAGAAGTCCTAATCCCCATAGGAAACCTTCTCGTACAAGAAACAAACTTTACATAACCAATCATACCAAATTTGGACTCCTTCCAAATTCGACTCCGCATCCCATACGCACACAATACCTCCATCGTATGCCATATGGAAACTTCACCAACCATGTGCATTAAACTCTAACCTTAGTATCCCGCATGATCTCTGACCACCACAAATGTCGTCTTATCCCCAAGCCGACTCCCGGTCCATCACCGCAAATACTCTCCTGGCATCTCGAGTCACCTACACATAGAATAAACAAAGAAACCATATTCCGAGACCAAGCTATCCCCAACTTGACTCATCGTTAGCAAACAACAGTGTTACATACGTATGGTATCCATCTAGAAGCCATAATCATGAAACAATCTAATGTGACCATGGCTACTATAGAAACATCTATTGCTCACATCATGGATGAACAAGATTATATCAAGATCAAGTCCTCCAAGTGCTGGAATCCGATTTGGCCACCTGCTATACTGTTGACTTCAAACGGCCACCAAATTTGCATCCGAGCTCCATTTTGGGCCCGTGAGTACTTGATGGAAAGGTTTCGGAGTCCTCCTTCCAATGGATCCAGCCTCATCGCCAAACTCCATCTCAGTTGGCCGCAATCAAAGAAACAAGGAGCTGCGTCACCTGTCATGGGCCTATGGGCATGTAACTTCGTCTGGGACCCCGGCCCAAGTGGGGCCCATGTGGGGTGCGCCCCAACCAGGTGGATCATGACCCTAGATTCCCTTTGGTTGTCCTGCCACCATTATAATTAGCTAGGTACCCCTTTAGAGTTTCTTGGGTTTTGTTTAGATGAAAGTTTAGCCATTGCTACTTCCTTGCAGCGCGCGTGTCGGCTAGACCGTCGGTCTGCTTGTATTCGAAACCCCAACTTATTGTGTGTATTCATTCCTATTTGCAATTCAGATTGCTTTTATCTTGTTCTTTCTTGTTTCTTCGATTTGCTTGCAGGAATAAGGTTGATCTACATCGGCAAGATCAACAACCCACAGAGAGGTGTATCAATCGCAAAGGCGCAACACAACGTCTTGTACGATTGTAGTCAGGTCGTCAACGTTTCTCTCAAATCGTAGTTATCATCAACTCTCCGAAAGATCGGGCCAAACAACTGCCTTGAGTGTCGAAAGGAACTCAGGGTTCATCAGGTGGTATCAGAGCTTTCGTTGCTCGGTGAGTTTTCATTTACCTATAACCAGAAAATAGCCAAAAAAAAAATTTCATATATTACCTAGCCACATTTGTGCCATTGCATTGTTCTATGCAGTTTTTGCTTTGTTGAATTTTTGTTGCATTGTCACGTCGTGTTGCTGGTCTTAGTTCGTTTAGAATTTCGAGTTCTGGTCACGTTTTGTACCACAGTTGTTGTTGCCTCCGTGTCTCTGTTGTCGTCGGGACCTACGAAAACAGAATCGGCTCGCTGCCACGGTTCTATTTTTGTAGTTTTCAGAAGTTTCTGTCGGTTAGTTTTTGAGTTCTTGAGTTGCATCTAAGGTTTCTGTTCGATGGCTGTGCCGTGGTTGTATCCGTTATGGTGCGCATGTGATGTTGTGCGTGAGGAAGAAGGAAGGAGGGGATTAGATTAGATCGGTTTTTGGTAGTAGATTGGATCGGTTTCTATTTGAACCGGATTCGGTTTCCTTGCATGAGAGTTTTCCTTTTATTCGAACTCCGTGTGCCGTGTCCTTCCTTTGCCGCCCACCACCACCAGGCCGAGATTTCTGAGTCGGATTCCCTCCCTCACAGCTATACCGTGAGATCCCATACACTTGGGTGAAAATTTTTCGTGCGTCGGATTGAAGATATGTTTGCAAAAACGGAACCTATGCAACGAGAGCATTTCATTTTTGTATAGTTCTAATTTTGGGTTTGCATTTGAGTCCCTATAATTTTAGTATTTATATTTGAGTCCCTGTAATCTTACATTAAGATCCTTGAGTCGGTTTTTGTTAAAAAAAATAAAAAAAAGGAGAGAAGAAAAGGCAGAAAGGTGCATAAAAAAAGAAAAAAGAAAAGCCGCACCAAAAAAAGAAAAGAAAGAAAGAAAAGAAAGAAAAGAAAAAAAAGAGAAACAAAGAAAGAAAGAAAGAAAGAAAGAAAGAAAGAAGGCAAAAAAAATCAGTTTGGTTTCATATATTAAGAGTGTGCTTGAGTTGTTTCTGGTGTTATATTGTGGTACCGTTTGTATCTAGGCTCGCGTCTCTATTACGTTCTAGCCTTGGACCAGCACGGTACTTGACTTTGAACGATCAATCAACTTTGCATTCTTTGGATTGAGCATTTGCTATTCCTTTGCTACATATTTAAGCCTACCCAAAGCTCCATAGACTTGATTGCAGCTGTACAGCAAGTGTTTGCCAAGGCATCGATACATCCAAACTCCATTGGGGTGCTTGGTTGAGTCGGTGTACGTCACCATTCCACTTGCTTTGGTAAGAACTTGTAAGAGCTTGGTAAAAAGCTTGAGTGTGTGTGATATTTCAGCTGTCACTACCTAGTAGTTGATAGGAGCGTGCATATTCTTGTGTATGTTTCTTGTTTGCTACTAACCATGGCAGGATTGTGTAAGGGGAAACGAGATGGTCATGCTCAACATCAACATCTTCACCATCAACGAGATATAGCGACTTCTTCACGCATCACATATGAGGTACATGATAATGATCTTGCAAGGGTAGAATCTAAATTGCCAGTGTTTGATGGTAAGTATGATTCCGCCGCTTATGTTAATTGGGAGCTAGCAGTAGACAAACAATTTGATGAGTATGATTTCTCTAATGCTCAAATGATTAAGGCTGCTACTAATAAATGTACCGGTTCTGCATCTTTTTGGTGGTACACTGTTGGCAATAAGCTTGAAACTTGGGATGAATGCAAAACAATGATGAGGAAAAATTTTGTGTTTTCATATTATAAACGTACTCTCCTTGAGAAATTAGAACATCTAAAACAAGGTGACAAAACCGTGCGGGAGTACTTTCATAACTTTAAAATTTGTATCACTTATAGTGGTTTAAAAGAAAGCAATGAGAACACAATGACTAGATTTTTTAGAGGGCTTAATTCTGATATTCAGGCTGGGCTTATTAATGTGACATATAATCATATAGGCCAATTGTTCATGCTTGCTTGCAATGTTGAGTGCAAAATTTTGGAGAACCCAATGGAGCAACAAGCTATGCTTGTGCCTCCTATCACTAATGTTTTGCAGGAAGTTCAGAACAGTCCCCAAAATGAGAAGAACGATATGTTTGAGATGTCACTTCCATCACTCGCGAATGAAGAGAAGGCTGATGCACCTACATTATCTGAAGAGTGCATAAAAGGTAAATTAAATGGTGCAGAAATTACTCAAGGTGAGTATGCTTCTGATGAATTACATTTTTCCACTTTCCATGCCGACCTAGAGCAAACTTTAATGGAACCTACTTCTGAATTGCCTTTGTCACAAGTTGATTTGCATTTTGTTCCTCGTGATAAAGAAGAGTTGTGCGATAGTACTTCACTTATATCCATTCCACAACTAGTGAATGAACATGCCACTTTTAATCTTGATTCTCCATGTACTGAATTTAAGCATGTTATTCACACGTCCATCGAGAATGATGAACTTCAATTGCAATCTTCTTTAAATACATTGGGCTATATTCTGTTTGATGATTCTTGTGAGCTCAATTATTTGAAGGACAAAATATTTGCTCATTCTGATTTGCCAAGTCCTCGTAATGTTATTTTTCACATCTTTGGCCAATGTAATGATAGAGGAATATATTTGGTGCATAGAGTTTACATCTGTTCGGATTTAGAACCTCCTGTACATGTGGATAAAACATGCAAGCAAGAGAGACACGTTATTTCTAATCATATTACTTCGAGTTTCTCTTGTTTTGATTGGATAAAACAGATTGTTTTAAATCGACCACGCAATGAGAACCATATGGAAAAACCGAGGACGGTTTTCCATGAAGAAGGGGAGGATGATGTGACCATGGCTACTACAGATACAACCATTGCTCACATCATGGATGAACAAGATGATATCAAGATCAAGTCCTCCAAGTGTTGGAATCCGATTCGGCCACCTGCTATACTGTTGACTTCAAACGGCCGCCAAATTTGCATCCGAGCTCCGTTTTGGGCCCGTGAGTACTTGATGGAAAGGTTTCGGAGTCCTCCTTCCAACGGATCCAGCCTCATCGCCAAACTCCATCTCAGTTGGCCACAATCAAAGAAACAAGGAGCTGTGTCACCTGTCATGGGCCTATGGGCATGTAACTTCGTCTGGGACCCCGGCCCAAGTGGGGCCCATGTGGGGTGCGCCCCAACCAGGTGGATCACGACCCTAGGGTCCCTTTGGTCGTCCTCCCACCATTATAATTAGCTAGGTACCCCTTTAGAGTTTCTTGGGTTTTGTTTAGATGAAAGTTTAGCCATTGCTATTTCCTTGCAGCGCGCGTGTCGGCTAGCCCGTCCGTCTACTTGTATTCGAAACCCCAACTTATTGTGTGTATTCATTCCTATTTGCAATTCAGATTGCTTTTATCTTGTTCTTGCTTGTTTCTTCGATTTGCTTGTAGGAATAAGGTTGATCTGCACCGGCAAGATCAACAACCCATAGAGAGGTGTATCGATCGCAAAGGCGCAACACAACGTCTTGTACGATTGTAGTCGGGTTGTCAAGGTTTCTCTCAAATCGTAGTTATCATCAACTCTCCGAAAGATCGGGCCAAACAACTGCCTTGAGTGTCGAAAGGAACTCAGGGTTCATCGCAATCACGGATATCCAAACAAACAACCCGAAACCGAAACCGACACAGAGTCGGCCGGTCAGACTGTGGGCTGCGCTAGTCTAACCGCGCAATACACGTTGGTCTGACCGGCAGCACATGCCCGGTCTGACCGGATCCAACAGACAACAGTCCCTGTCAATCCTATGTAAATTCCAATCATCTCCAAAACCACTTTGCAAATAAATTCCAAATATCAAAACCAATAATCTCCAATGCCAATTGTTCATCACAGAATAATAATTGAAAACACCTTTGATTTTACAATCTCCCCCTCGATGAACACATTGGCAAACCCATCAAAAATATTTTGGTGTTTGGAAAAAGTAAAACAAAAGTGGTAAAAAGCACACTTCGTACAAATGTATACATCGTGCTCGAAAATCCAAAAGAAAACTTCTCTCACTTTTGAAAAGAAAGAAATTCTCAATCGAACAAAAACATGCTCTTCTCAACTCTCAACTTTTTCAAAAAATTTCTTCTCTTCTCTCCCTTTTGACAATGATTTCATCAAGCATAGGAATTATGTTCATTAATGTTCAGGAGCTTAGCATAGATATAGCATATCATGTCATGTGTTGTAATGAAAAGAAGATGAACCCATCAATAATATAACAAGCATGCATTAAAGTATAAATATGAACCAAAGATTTTACAATTAAGCTTGAATCAACAATCAAAATTCATGATTTCATACGATTTATAATGCAACATCTTTACAAGCACATAGGTTGAAAAATAAACACTAAACACATATACCTATTGCATCTATCACTCTTTCTCAAACTAGCTTTTGCACAAAACAACTAAGAGAATTTTTTATTTTTTTCTTTTTCTAGAGCATGTTTGCTCATATTTTTCTCTTTTATTCCGGGTACGTCCCTGTCGTCAAGACTATTTCCAGGGATTCGACACCCATTATTTTGCTCACATCGAATACGTCCTTGTCGTCAAGACTGTTTCCAAGGATTCAATATTCATTTTTTCATAATTTTATTCTCTTTTCACAATGAGCAATTACAAGCTATTTGAGGAATAACAATTCAATAAAGCATATGTATAAAGCATTTATAAATCAAACCATATGCTAGCATCAACATTGCATATTTGCTTAATTCAAGTAAAATTTAAGTGTCATGCATCATCTCTCTTAAAAGCAAAATCTAAGTCTCACAAAAAGACTAGAATACATACAAGTTATGCTAGAGACAAATAAACCTTCATAGTATTGCTAGCATGCACAAGAAAATGCCATATGTATAGAACAAAGCTCTCTTTTTTCAATTTTTCTCATTGTCATATTTTTGCTTGATAAAACCATGAGGTGCAAAACTCCCCCTTAAATCATGCCAAAAGGATGAATTATTCCCAATTCACCACGAAGAAAAGCAAAATGATTAGAATCCAAAGGTTTAGTGAAAATATCAATAAGTTGCAACTTAGTGTCCAAAAACTGCAATTCAACATCTCATTTCTCAACATGATCCCTCAAAAAGTGAAAACGAATATCAATGTGCTTTGTGAGTAAGTGTTGAACAGGATTCTTAGCAATGTTAATAGCACTAGTATTATCACAAAAGAGAGGTACTTTCTCAAAAGTAGGATCATAATCTTTCAAAGTTGAAATAAGCCAAAGAATCTGTGAACAACAATTAGCAGCAGCAACATATTCA
Source organism: Oryza glaberrima (assembly GCF_000147395.1). NCBI lineage: Eukaryota > Viridiplantae > Streptophyta > Magnoliopsida > Poales > Poaceae > Oryza > Oryza glaberrima. The sequence goes on along the minus strand of NC_068335.1, from coordinate 12,556,078 downwards.
GATTCAGCAGTTGATTGAGCAACACTAGATTGTTTCCTACAAGACCATGCAATCAATGATGTACCAAGAAAATGGCATGTTCCACTAGTACTTTTCCTATCAATTCTACAACCAGCAAAATCAGCATTGGAATATCCACTCAAGCATATAGAAGATGAAGTAGAATACCAAATTCCAAACTCAAGTGTATGATTCAAATACCTCATTATTCGCTTGACCGCTTGACGATGTGAAGCACCAGGAGAAGCTTGAAAGCGTGCACACAAACACACAGCAAATTGTATGTCTGGCCTAGAAACAGTTAGATACAACAAAGATCCAATCATACTACTATACTCCTTTTGATCAACAGCTTCACCATCTTCAACAGGATCCAACACAGTTGTAGAACCAATTGGTGTTGAAATTGGCTTGCAATTCTCCATCTTAAACCATCTCAAAAGATTCTTTGTGTACTTCGTTTGATGCACAAATGTACCTTGAGGTGTTTGCTTAATTTACAATCCCAAAAAGTACGATAACTCACCCATCATGCTCATCTCAAATTCCCTGCGCACAGTCTCAGCAAACTCCACAACCAAAGCGTGAGTTGAACAACTAAAGATGATATCTTCCACATAAATCTGAACGAACAGTTGATTATCACCATGCTTAAAAACAAAATGTGTTTTGTCAACCTTTCGCAAGCAAAAAGTTCTTAAGCCTATCATACCATGCTCTAGGTGCTTGTTTCAAACCATACAAAGCTTTAGACAATTTAAAAACATGGTTGGGAAAATCAAGATTTTCAAAACCTGGTGGTTGTTTGACATAAACTTCCTCCTGTATAAAACCATTTAGAAAATCACTTTTCACATCCATTTGATACAATTTAAAACCTTTTGAAGCAGCAAAAGCCAACAAAAGTCTAATTGCCTCAATTCTAGCAACAGGAGCAAAAGTTTCATCAAAATCCAAACCCTCCACCTGGGTAAAACCTTGAGCAACAAGTCTAGCTTTATTTCTCACAATCAAACCATCCTCATTTTGTTTATTTTTGAAAACCCACTTGGTTCCAATAATATTATGTCCAGAAGGTGATTCAACTAAAGTCCAAACTTTATTTCTCTTAAAATTTTCAAGTTCTTCATGCATGGCGTTAATCCACGATTCATCAGTTAATGCATGTGACACATCTTTGGGTTCAAAAGAAGCAACAAATGCAGAATTTGCACAAGCATCATGAGTCGTTACCTGAGACCAAGTGGTCCGCTCACCTAGATTACCAATTATTTGTTCCGGTGGATGTCGTCGTTGAATATGCAAAGTAGCAGCGACTTCTGAAGTTGTTTCACGTTCTGTACCAGTACTGGTCGAAGTTGTAGCCTCTGGAGGACAATCTCGATCAGCGTCAACAGAACCCGAACCTGACGACCCTGGCCGGTTTGACCGCTCGTCCTGAGGCGATCTGCCCGGAGGTGTGCTGGCGGTCTGACCGGCCTGGCGCCCGGTTTGACCGGCCGAGCCGACCTTGTCGTCATCGTCGTCGCTATCGTCTTCAAAAATACAACCATCCTCCCCCTGAACCTATGACAATGTACCTGCAATATCAAGTCTAGTACCTGGACTAGCCTCATCAAAAGAAACTTCGCAAGTCTCAACGATTTTGTTAGTCTCCAAAATAAGTACACGATAGCCATGAGAATGTGTAGGGTAACCAAGAAACATTCTATCGATAGAACGTGCCTCAAACTTGTCCAAATTTCCAGATTTCAAGACAAAGCATTTGCAACCAAAAACACGCAAATGTGAAACTTTGGGTTGACGTCCAAATCGAAGCTCATAAGAAGTTTTTCCAAGTTTTGACCTCAAGAAAACCCGATTTGAAATATAGCATGCGGTGTTAACCGCCTCCGCCCAAAATTTTCTAGGAGTGTGATACTCATCCAACATCGTTCTAGCCATCTCAACCAAAACATGATTCTTTCTTTCAAAAACACCATTTTGTTGCGGAACACGAGGAGAAGAAAATTTATGTTCAAGACCTCTTTCGTTGCAAAACTGTTCAAATAAAGCATTTTTAAACTCACCACCATTATCACTTCGGATTCTTTTCAAAGAACCAGGAAATTCAAGATCCAATCGAAGAAACAAACCACGAAAGTGTTAAAAAGCTTCGTCCTTAGTTGCCATGAAGAAAACCCAAGAATATGAAGAAAAATCGTCAACAATAACCAACACATACCACTTTCCTCCAACAGATTGCACTCTAGCTGGATCAACAATGTCCATATGTAATAGCTGTCCTAGTGCATCCACCATCACAAAAACAATAGGAGCATGTGAAGAAGCAACCATCTTAGCATGACGACACGGTGTACAAACCAAATCAAGATCTTTCTTAAGTTTAGGCAAACCACGAACAAGATCCAAACCACTTAGCCTAGTGAGATGATCAAAACCAACATGTCCAAGTCTACGATGCCAAAACATCACATCTTTATCAAACTTAGCAACCAAACATGTTATCGCAGGTGAAACATGATTATCAAAATCAGCTTTAAACACTCCTCCATAGCGAGAAATATTCAGCACAGAATCACCACAAGAATCAAAAACTTTACTTCCAGTTTTCTTAAAGTGAACCTTAAAATCTTCATCAACAATTTGTGAAACTGAAAGCAAATTATACTATAAGTCCTCAACCAAAGCTACGTTCTTCAATTCAAATTTCTCATTTACCTTAACCAAACCTTTAGCGAGAACAGCACTCGTAGAAGCATCACCAAAGATAATCGATTTAGTCTTAGATGCCTTTTTGAGGGAGGAGAACCAATTTTTATCACCGGTCATGTGCCGCGAACAACCGGAATCCACGATCCACACTTCTCCTTCCTTGCCACCAAAGCCTACACACAAGCAGAAGTCGAAGCCTCAGTACTGGGGTTAGATGATAATAAAAATTTAGGAATCCAGTACTAAGACACACGACCAGTAGATCCAATAGGCGTACATCCACGTGCAAAAACAATTTGAGAATTTTTAGAAAAATCTCTGCGGCGCCAGTCTGACCGCCGAGTACAGCCAGTCTGACCGGGGGCTGATCTAACCGCTGCTGTACCGTCGATCTGACCGAAGCCCAGTCTGACCACCGCTCAGTAGCCGGTCTGACCGGTCGCCGGTCTGACCGCGGGACCCACTGCGGTCTGACCGGTTTCCTCGAGGGAAAACCAGATTTTTGCCACTTTGATTTTGTAAAAGCAATTTCTCTCTCCTTTTTTGTTTATGAGCCAATCTGAAACAAAAACCAACAATATGTCATCTTTGCCAAAAAAGAACAAGTATACTTTTCTTAAGAAGAAGATGGTTTTGAAAGATTTGTTTTTCTTACTTTTAGTGTTGCAGAAAGAGAAGGCAAAATTTCAGCAGATTTAAAAACTGTTTTCTTTTCACTTGGTTTTGTATAAATTTCACCACGTTCAGTCATACTCAAAACATTTGGTTGATTTTTTGTGAAATAATCATGAACATCAAAACCAACACCCCTATTGTAACTAGTCACTTTAGATTGATCCACTCAAAACATTTGGTTGATTTTTGGTGAAATAATCATGAACATCAAAACCAACACCCCTATTGTAACTAGTCACTTTAGATTGATCCAAAATCATGTTAAGTTGTTTCTTACCTTCAGAAAATCTTTGCAAAAAACTTTTTAAATAAGAAACCTCTTTTTCCAAATTAGCACAATTTTCACAATCTACCATGACACCTTTGCTTTTACGATATTTGGGGCAAGAAAGCACTTCATTGTTTTTCACAACATCTTCCATGTACTCAACACGACCTAAAACATCTTTTAGTTTAATCTTGTTTAATGTGCATGTTGAGCAATCCAAAACATCATGTGGTTGTTTTAATTTTTTAGCACAAATCATGTTAAACAACAAACTAGCATGAAAAGCAATTTGATATTTTGCAACAACTTTTTAGTTAAAAACAACTCATCCAAAGTGTGTGTGTGCAAAGCAAATCCAAGAGCCAGAGAAGACTTATTTTTCAAATCATGTGCAGCATTGACACCTCTAATTTTTGAAATCTCATTCATTAAAACCTCACAATTTTTGTAATCATCATCATTAGGAATAAGAGATTTTAATCTAACAATTTCATAATTAAGAGATTCAATGAAAAATTCCTATTTTCTATACATCTTCTCACACTTATTTTTTGCACTTAAAATAAGAATAGCTTCCTCAAAAGTATGTATCTCATTGTCTTCACACTCTGAATCCGATTCACCACACGCCATGAAGCAAACACCAGAGATGTTCTTTCCCTTATCTTCATCTCCACTATCACCATCTACATCGCTTAGTGGCTCAAACACAGCGTAGACTTGATCAAAAGCCTTCTTGAGAGTCTCCTTGATCTTCCTCCCTTTGAAAGTACCCTTCGGCTTCTTGTCATTGGTCTTCTCATCACCATTATCTTCCCTCCTTGCTCTCCCAAGCTTAGGACATCGCGAACGAAAGTGATCTGTAAAACCACATTCAAAGCAACGATTTGGTCCACCTCTTTTCCTGTACCTAACATTAGTCACAGCTCGAGAAAGTTTGTTAGATAACAAAACCAAGTCCTCCTCCTCGATCTATTCGAGTTGATTATCGGACATGGCATTAAACAAAGCAAATACGGAAGACTTCGATGAAGAAGAATCAACATCCAAAGAAGTTGAGGAAGAAACCAAAGCACTCGACTTAGAATCAACTTTACGAGAAAGAATAGTCATCTCATGTGTTTTTAGTTTTGTGTAAAGCGAATCCAAAGTCAAAGTAGACATATCAACATACTCCTGAATAGATGTAACTTTCATCTCCCAAATAGACATGTCAAGACCATTCAAAAAGTGGCGAGAAATCTCAGATTGTGTATAATTAGCATCATAAGAAGAATCAACAGATCTAAGATCACTCAAAATTTTGTTAAACCTAGAAAGATAGTCATCCAAAGCTTCTCCAGGTTTCATCTCAAATTTAATGTACTCCTTTTTGAAAAGATCTCGATGAAGCTCTTTAATATTATTTGTTCCTTGATGAAAATTACTCAAAGCAATCCAAATCTCATGGGCAGTTTGAAGATGAGAAACACGATCATAATCCGAACGAGAAATCCCACTCAAAAGAATATTGCGAGCGTTGCAATTTTGTTCAAAATCAGTTTTTAAAGCAGCAATTAATTTGTTCAGGGACCACATAAGGATGAGAAACTTTTCTCCAAATATCATAATCCTCAGCCATAATGTAAGATTGCATCCTACTACACCAATGAGAAAAATCCGTTCCATCGAAAACATGAGGCTTAGTTGAAAACTTAGCAGCCATAGCAAAAACTCTAGATCGGTTAAAATCCAAAGGAGAAAATAAGGCTCTGATACCACTTGTAGGATTGAATCACAATAACTAAGCCAACCAGAGGAGGGGGGTGAATGGTTGATATACCCAAAAACCAAAACTTTTAGCGGAAATAAAAGTTACCCTCAAATTCGATGGATCGCGGTCTGACCAAAGTAATTGCACCAGTCTGACTGCCTGAATACCTCTAGTCTAACAGAGGTAGTAACTCCGGTCTGACCGCCTGGATCAGCTCCTGTCGTCTACTGCCGCCGCCGGTCTGACCGCCCTAACGCCGCTGGTCGGACCGCCGCGATGCCGCCGGTCTGACCGCCGGTGTGTCGCCGGTTAGACCGCTAAAACCCGATGAAACATAAATCGAAGAACTCTTAAAGTGGATAACAACTTTATTGATTCTCTCTGTGTTTACGAAGTGCACCAACAACACTCCTTACAAAAATCTCGACTAAACTCGAAACCCTAACTCAACTATCAACTCAATTGCTCTCAAAAGCGATACCGGGAAGCCTCACGCTCCCTGTCTATTTATACATGAGGTAGGCAGCCTAAAGCCACGAACCAAACTCATACTAGAAGTCCTAATCCTCATAGGAAACCTTCTCGTACAAGAAACAAACTTTACATAACCAATCATACCAAATTTGGACTCCTTCCAAATTCGACTCCGCATCCCATACGCACAGAATACATCCATCGTATGCCATATGGAAACTTCACCAACCACGTGCATTGAACTCTAGCCTTAGTATCCCGCATGATCTCTGACCACCACGGACTTCGTCTTATCCCCAAGCCGACTCCCGGTCCATCGCCGCAAATACTCTCCCGGCATCTCGAGTGACCTACACATAGAAAGAACAAAGAAACCATATTCCGAGATCAAGCTATCCCCAACTTGACTCATTGTTAACAAACAACAGTATTACATACGTATAGTATCCATCTAGAAGCCACAATCATGAAACAATCATGGATATCCAAACAAACAACCCGAAACCGAAACCGACACAGAGTCGGCCGGTTAGACCGTGGGTTGCGCCGGTCTGACCGGACCCAACAGACAACAGTCCCTGTCAATCACCTATAAATTTCAATCATCTCCAAAACCACTTCGCAAATAAATTCCAAATATCAAAACCAATAATCTCCAATGCCAATTGTTCATCACAGAATAATAATCAAAAACACCTTTTATTTTACATTCCGCGCGCTACAGCGCGGAATAATAGTTCGAGCGCCGCACAACGCCCTCTCCTTCCGGTTTTCCCTTTTTTGCCACCCCACCTTTCCTCCGCTTCCCACCCGGTTCGTTTTTTTTTCATTTTTTTACCACCTCACCTTCTGTGTTTCTTGTTTCTCTTTTCCATCTCATCCGTGATTCATCAATGGCCCGGCAAAATATTAACCATCCTGATTTTTCTGTTATTCATTCCTTCTATATAGTTGTTCTGTTTTCGCATTTTAGTAAAATATTTACCGTCTAGTTTTCCTTTCTGAGTTTTCCGTTTTTCTAGTATCTCCGCACGTTTCAAAAGTAACAAATTTACTTCGTGGAGTTTTTCATTTACTCATAGCCTTCCACATATGCTCATTCAAAAGTAACAAATTCACTCGCAATAATGCCTCCACATCGTATGCATTCATTTTTGTTTTTACTTTTATTATTTCTTTTGTGAAATTATTTTTTATTCTAGTTTGTTATTATTTTGTGATCACAAAATATGTATTCATTTTTGAATCATAACACAACAACAAAATTTATCTTTGAATATTTTTCTCTATTATTTAGAGAAGGAATTTTAAATCATATATAAACTTTACATGTGAAAAGTTTACCTGTGTAAAGTTTACATATAAAATGTTACTGAAAATTACTATATAAATAAAGTTAGTATATGTAAACTTTATACGAATAAAGTTACATGTATAAAATAGAATTGTTTATGGTAGATTTTAGTCTAAATGAGAAAAGAAAAGGCAAGGATATGCTTCAGCTAGCTAGTGGGCCCAAGAAGATTTTGCATATACATAACATAAGGCTATAGAGAGACTTGTGAGTAAGAGCAGGACACGCACGAAAGAAATAGGCAGCGTCTTCCCCTTCCCTTTGTGGCGTAAAAGAAAGAAAATCTCCCGTCTCTTCGTCTCCTCCGCTCCTTGCGCCGCCAAGAAGACGAGTCGGGGGCGGCGATCTCCATCTGGCGAGCAGAGCAGGGGAGGGGAGGGGAGGGGATCCTGGTGAGCCTCTTTCTGATTCATCTCTCTCTCTCTCTCCCATCGGGACTGGAATTTGCTTGCGTTCGTTCGTTCGTTAACCCTAGCTTCTATTCTAGATCTGGAAGAAGCTCTTCCCTTAATTTCAGAGCCTTAACCTTAATACAAGTAACAGTTTGTTTGTTCCCCGAAATGTTTGTGAACCCCCATGTCCCAAGTTGGATCCGCCCCCTGGTTTGGAACACCTTGCACTTTTCAATTTCCGGTGATTTGTCTGTAACTGTGTACTAGGATAGTCTCTTAGTAATCTATCCATGTCAAAAATCCTTGGTTGTTACGAAGAAAGAACCATTCTGGAAGATGCTATGCAATTCATTTCCTAATTCTTATTGCTTTTGTATCTGTACTACCTGACCTTATTTCTTAGTTTCTTTATACCTAGCTTATATTCTCTATCTGAAAAATGTAACTAATATTGTGGGTACACCAACTGAATTCACCCTCTTCCTTATTTATCGAGAAATCTTCCTTCTTATCAATCTTTTATTGCCCTATCTTGGATTCTTTTCGGTTTAGTTTGTTTCTAATTTCATGTTAGTAACGGATATGAAATGTGGGAGAATGCCAAATTTTAGTGGGCCTTTTAGATTACACGCTTTCTGTTTCGTTTATGCATATATTTATTCTATTTATTGTAATTTGATATGTTCAGTGAAAAGTTGAAAACTTTGACGCAAAATGACCTTATTCTGATTCTTTAATGCACTGTTTTCCTTCATAGTATAACTTAGTGGCCACTGAAAGAAATACTGTGGATGAATGCCTATTGATAGTGTAACCTATATGCTATCTGCTTTTCCTCGTCAAATGGAGATGACTGAACACCAATTTGTCTTAGAGGATATATATGGAACATGAGTGAAAATCCATTGAGTTTTAAAGAAGTACAATGCCACTTCATCAACTTTTGTACATAATCAATTGGCTAATCTTTTCCCCTGATGCCATGTTGTTGTTTGTCATCATATATTGCATTCACAGTCAGAAATTTGAAGAACATATTAGATGCATATTAAGTGTCATGGTTGATATTGGCTTTCATGTTTACTGGAATAAAATCCCTTCTATCCTTAGGCATTATAACTTACTTCCAAATAAAAAAAAACTACTTTTGGTAAAAATATATTTTGGAAGAGACCTCCCACATATATTTTGCTACCTCTACTGTGGGCTAGGTAGACAATCATGAGACTGGATGCATCATGTTCAGTTCTTTGTGGCAAAATCCGTAATATAGAAGATATACAATGTGATGAACCTTCACGCTCATCTTCAGCCACTTTTAGGGTGGTTGCCTTAATTGTTTGTTATGTGTTGGTTTCAAGTTTGAGTGCTGCTTTTGTTTGCATCATATCATTTTTCATTGAGTATCAGTTTGAATGATATCTTTAAGATGAAACTCTGATCATTTATTTGAAAATCCTGGCAGTTTTTCATGTACGGTAATCATAACTTCATATATTGATTATTTTTCAGGCTCAGTCTTGCGACTTTCTTGCTGTATAATGAGATCATATCTTTGAGTGCTCAATGATGTCAACACTAATTGATGGTCTCCCTAATGAAGTTGCTCTTCAGTGCCTTGCACGGGTGCCATTTTTGTCCCATCCTGTTCTTCAAATGGTCTGCCATTCTTGGAGAGCATCTGTTCGAAATGGTGAGCTTTCCAAAGTTAGGAATCAGATTAGTGCGACTGAAGACCTGTTATGTGTGTTAGCATTTGAACCTGAAAACATGTGGCAGCTTTATGACCCTCTTCGAGATAAGTGGATAACCCTTCCTGTCATGCCATCTCAGATTAGGAATATTGCTCGTTTTGGAGTGGCCTCAGTTGCAGGCAAGCTCTATGTAATTGGTGGTGGCAGTGATCGAGTTGACCCACTTACTGGAGACCATGACAGGATCTTTGCAAGCAATGAGGTTTGGTCTTATGATCCTCTCCGTCGTTTATGGGTCCAGAGGGCTCCAATGCTTGTAGCTCGCGCAATGTTTGCCTGTTGTGCACTGGATGGGAACATAATTGTTGCTGGGGGCTTCACAAATTGCCGCAAATCAATATCAAAGGCTGAGATTTATAACCCTGAAGCTGACACGTGGGAGCCTCTCCCTGACCTACGTCAAGCACACAGCTCTGCATGCTCTGGACTTGTCATAAAGGGTAAGATGCATGTATTGCACAAAGGCCTACCAACAGTGCAGATTCTTGAAGATGGCAATGCTTGGGCTGTTGAGGACTACTCTTGGCTGCAAGGTCCGATGGCAATGGTTCGTGGGGAGCTTTATGTGCTGAGCAATAGTTGCATTATGAAGCAGCGTGGTGTGAATTTCCCTGATAAGATGGTGTCATGTGCATCTGAATTCCAAAGCAGGATAGGTTTTGGGATGATTGGTTTGGGAGACAACATATATCTGGTTGGTGGAGTAATTGGACCTGGGCCAAGAAATCAGTGCATCAAGCCACTATCTGATGTTGATATCTTGAATGTTACTAGTGAGAGACCAACCTGGCTACCAGGATCACCAATGACACATTGTCGAGGGAGCATTTCTGGTTGTGCTTTGCTGAGGATTTAGCCTCATTCAACGTTGCTCCCATGCTGGTATCTTACTGTTGCTGAAGGGAAAGATTGCAGATAGCTTTTAATGGTTCTGCCTTTCGTTTTATTTGAAAAGAAGTCTGTTAATTATTGTTCAATTTTGAATTGCCTGTTGTATTGAGGACATATATGTTGGTCATGGTTCAATGCTAGATTACCAGTCATATCCTGTATTTATCTTGAATTTGGATCTGGATCCAAACGTAGTACTTTATGTGCATTTGTAATTGTTGTATCATCCTTGCAACTCTGTCCTGGATGTGAAGTTTTTCATGTACTCCTAATTTAAATTCAGATAAAAAAAGAGAAAAGGTTAGGAACAGGAAGTGCCATTTTATTTTTTTACTGCTGGTTACTGAGAATATCCTATCCCAACGATTTGTGCCATGTCATTGTCATGATCCAATATTTTGCACTTATTGTCCTATGCTGTTGCAATCTATGTACGGTTTTCTGGCAACCTGAAGACATTCATGTACTTATTCCTGAAAGTTCATAATCAAGTTTGCAGTTCAGGATCGACCCTTACTCGATGAGGTTTAGACAGATCAAAATAACCATGATATGATTATTTTATCTCTTGCTACAGGTGTAGTAAACTGTGAGTAAGTACTTGTTTTCATGTCTGTTCTCTCTGTAGGTCATGAAAAATGGTTTATTATGCAAAAACCCTTCTCGTGCATCTCTGTTTTAGTGTATATGCTACATGCAATGGAACAATCGTAGACTTTGCCTTGCCACTAACATGGTAATTTGATCCAATTAGCTGCTGCTTAGTTACCAGGTTTCACAATATTATAACTACACTGTTTTCCAACGATCTCCATCCATACCTAGTGAGTTTCCTCTCTTGTGCGTAAAGGATCAACGGCTTGCTTCTGACCAGATTTTGAAAGAAAAGGATGTCAGCTATTAAGTTTGTAATATGGAAAAATGACCCAAGAGAAAGGAATAGTGGTGAAGACCCCTGTTTTTATAACAAGAATCATTCATGTTAATAGTAGTCTGATACTTACGATTACATAGCTGATTTTGTCAAGTGCACATACATAAAGTGTCTTGCGCGATTTATTACATCATAGAGCCCACAGGCATAGACTGGAACATAGAACCAAATAGTTTGGAATGTATTCAAAAGCAGAATTAAGGTAAGGTAGCAAAATCAAGGCAGCGGTATTGCCATTGTCACAGGCAACGACCGTATCTAAGACCTACTGAACGCTATCATCTTCGGCAACCTCCTGATAGTACTCCTGATTAATTTGTAAATAGAAAGGGTGAATACCAACCGTTCGTACTCAACAAGTCACTACAACAACAATGCATATGATAGAAGATATTCAAGCCACCACCACCAATTTTGCAATTCTTTTCATAAGCCTAAGAAAGCATAGACTGATCAAGTTTTAGTTCCATTGTTCATTAATCAGCGACATTCTGTCCACCATCTATTGTGTTTTTAAGGATAGCTTCCCACCACTGAGTCATCATGGTTTTCTGGGGTTACCCCTTCTCGCTTCCCGAGAAGTCGATCTACTAGTACAAAATCATCATGCAACATCCGTTTCATCATTTTAAAAGTTAGAGTCTAGCCAAGTGTAATACATGTCCCGGTGCTCAATATCCGCGAGCACGGCTTTTCAAATAGATTGGTTTACTCAAACTGTAGTGGATGTACATTTTACCCGTACTTCGTGACTTGCCCAACACATGATCCAAAGTCCCAACGAATGAGACGCGTCACAGCAAAGCATTTCAATAACCTCACTTTGGCAGTACTTGCTCCATGAACTTGATCCCTCATGCAGGCATAGACAGTTTCTAGCAGTGAGAGGAGTTCTAGTGTTACTGGGAAGGGAAAACTCACACATGCGTTAAGTTATAGTTAAGTTAGGTTTTAATTTGGTTGCCCACATATGCTTATCCATCGTAGGCTCTCCGCCTATTCACACATCTAAATGAAACCACCACTTCTTGGGTACCGCCTCCGCACAGCTATTTACTCTGCTAGATTTATACCCATACGAGAAGTACGGTCGTACTAGGATCGTTTCATGCTTAACTTCATGGCTCGGTCCTTACCAGGGACGACACTAGCCTTTATCGGACACCACCCAAAACATCCAGCCGCCAAATTCTAAAATATTTGTTTATTTTTTTAACTTTCTTTCACAAATAGTTTCATCAATGTCATGACAATGAGGCGCTCATGTCTTCACATGCCGTATATCAACTACCGGCAGCTGGAGAAAGGGAGATGTTGTTTCGTTTTCCGTACGCACGCTTCCCAAACTATTAAACTGTGCGTTTTTTGCAAAAAGTTTCTATAGGAAAGTTGCTTTAAAAAATCATATTAATCTATCACTAATCTTTGAGCATGTTGAACCTATTTACAAGAATACACACACACACTAGCAAAAGTGCCCGTGCGTTGCACCTGGTGATTACGGAGTGTGTACAGTGACAAGAAGTGTTGTTTGGTTTAGATATGTCCGATAAATAATCTACTATATATTTGCGGAATATATATGATGTGTTAGTTTGGATGATTCGTAGCACGAGAGAAAATGGATGGACGAACAATGCGATTGTCTTTGCCCAAAAGGTGACGGATGGAAATTTGTATCATGAATGAAAATATTTATTTTTTATGTAGGTAAGTGTAATAATATACAAGTGGAATTTTCGTACTCAATGTATTTTGAATTGCGAGAATATAAATTTTTTTAGAAACACATAGTATAAACGCGCTCACAATGTGAACATTGAGATTGACGACGTTACCACGAATGCCTCGAGCACCCATGTCAAATCAAATATTTGAATCCAGGTTGACTGGTTCCACCATAAGAAACCTATCCAGTTAAACTATACCCACTTTGCATTGTGGGAATATACCTGTGTATTGTTATCTGAGGAAAATGTGTGGAGTTTAATAAATCTTATTAATTTTGTGAGAGTGAGTATTGTTTTTGATTTACAAATTGTATTTGAGGTCAAATATTAATAAGTAGACATAAAAATGAAAGAAGATTAGACAATGAGGGAAATAATAATTGAAAAAAGAGCAGACAAGGACATAGAAAAAAAAGAGCAGAGGGGACATGTCAAGAATTTTTTTATTATGTAAACAATTTTAATAAGTAAATACCTGTGTGCAACGGGTAAACTAAAATTATAACAAATATAAAATTATTAGATGATTAGGATTTAGTTTTTTATGATATGAGCCATTAAAAAAATTCCTTATAGAAATAAAATAAGTTGTAAAAAAAAGGCCCATTAGACCCTATCAGCCTGCTATTACGCGTCCAGCACATGAAGCGCGTGTGGTGCTGTGGCCCGATATGGAGGCCGGCCCGATGCAGGATCGATATGAGCCATTCGTTTTGATGGACAGCTCAGATTGATTCTAAATCCATCAACACTCTAACCCTAATCACACCTTCACCCGACCGTGAGCTCCACCTTCCGCTCGGCCCCTCCCCGACCGGTGGCGCCTCTCCCCCTCCCCTCCCCTCTCCCGACCGCCGGCGTCGCTCCTCCTCCGCTCCCGCCTCTCCGCCGCACCCCTCCCCACCCCTCCTGGTGGTGCCTCTCCCCCTCCCTTCCCCTCTCCTGACCAGTGGTGCCGCTCCTCCTCTGCCGCCCCCTCTCTGCTACTCCCTCTCCCCCTCTCCTCCCCTCTTGGCGGCGCCTCTTAGTATGGCGGCTTCCTGCGGGTAGATCCGGCAGCACCAACAGCGCCGGTCGCTTCCCGCGGCCCGAGGCGGTAGAGGCGGCTTCCGCGGTGGATCCGACGGTGACGACGGTGCTGACGACTTCCCGCAGTGGATCCGACAGCGACGATGGCTACGTGCGTGGCGGCGGCGGCGGCTGCTTCCTGCGTCGAATCCGACAGCTACGAAGGTGGCGGCGGCTTCCGGTGATGTTTTTAATTTTTTTCCTCTTTCGCTTGATTGTTCTATTGGATTTTGTATCTATGTTTGCAATGAATTTTCGCTGAATCGCTTGTGCATTTGGTTGTTGCTGTGGACTCTGGATGATTTTCTTTTTATCTTGTACTCTCATCTCGGATGTTGTGGACGAGGGATTTTTTTAGGACACTGACGAAAAATTAATGTGTTAACGTAACGAATCTTTAATGGTACATGAATCTCAACAAAACAACTTCACCTTTACTACTTAAACTAGTAATCATGCACGTGCAATGCATATTCTTCTTTTATATATTAGCATGTAAAAAAAACAAGTAATCAACTTTTAGGTAATGTTTGGCTAATGGGAAAGGGAAATGATTTACCACCCATCAAAAGATATCTTTAAATCCTAACCGTTCATTCTCTCTCTTCTATTTAATCCTAACCCTTCATTCATTTCCCAATCCCAATCCCACCCTCTATTTCCCATTATCCAAACACACCCTTATGTCTTGTGTTTCATCAAGATGACTCTAGATCAGAAAATTAACACCAGTGTAACATAGTTCCAACAGATGGCAGGCTATGAGCCAAGCTATATGTTTCAAGAGAAAAGAATAGAATATGACTGTTTGGTGCAGAAAAAAGAAACAACACCTACATCATATATATGGAAGCACACACAAGAGAATAAATTAAAAAAAAGACTGATTATACTGTGTTAACATTGAAATTTGGTAAGCCCGGAGTAGTCATCGGCTTAGAGTCAGCATCGGCTTCGAAGTCCTGAGATTAGCCGATGAGAGTTGTCAAGTCGTCAGTTGTCGGATTCTTGCTATATTCGGTTAAGGAAATTGATCTACTAAAGGAAGCTTATCTAGAAGAGACCGAGTTCAAAGAGAATGCGGCATAGCAAGTTATCTATTAATTAGGAATAGTTTGTTAGTTTCCTTTTATCTTTAGGAAAGTATGTTTAGTGTCCTATAAGGACTTTATCTTTTCCTTTTATCTTTAGGAAAGTTTCTTTCTTGTCCGACAAGGACTTGTATCAACCCATGGGTATAAATATGTCCACTCGGGGTCTATGTAATCTATCTTAACGATCAATACAATTCGGCGCGTCGCCACCTTTTACCTTTTCTACTTTATTTTATCGTCCGGCGGGACTTGGCACCTGACGCGGGGCTGCATCGGTGTTTGATCTCCGGCTAAGGGGTAAGTCCAATGTTCCGCCGGCCCAGGCAGTTGTATCGTCTACGTCGGCGTTGTTCAAGGCTGCATCAGTACATTCGACCTCTTAGATTACTCTGACTTGGATGATATATTTGCCTACCTATTTATCATGTCTTTGTTAATCTAGTCTTAGCATATCAATTTAGCTCTATCGGCTGCTTCTTGTTTTAGGGTTTCTGCCGGTATCGGCTAAATCGTGTTGCTAGATTAGATTAGCTTAGACATCTACCACCCTGAAAACTCAGTCAACAGCTTGATTGTCTAGATATTATGTTTCTTTTCATACTTAGTGATGCATCAGTTAAGTTTGATCTACTAAGTCGTGCTTACAACGATAATCTCTAACCTGCTTCTTGATTGCCAATAAGGGTTTCATTGGGGTTTCAGCCGATGAGTTATTTGGACGTTGCATCGGCTCACAAGGATTGCATATACATATAAGTTGGATTTAGCTGATGACAACAAAGGTTTCATTGTTTAATCTAATCTCGTGGATTTCATGACATCGGACCTCCAGCCGATGTGTGCTTTAACCATTCGGATCAGTGCTTATTATATATTGTTTCTAGCCGATTGGTTTCTACTCGATTATATTGTTATTTTATTACATCAGCCGATTGCCTGTATATCATCATCTACATTGGACATATAGCCGATTGCTTAAACCCTATCGCTATCGACCGGTATCGTCATCAGCTGGAATCACTACATCGGCTTGTTAGCCGATCGGCTGTTTTATCTGTTGTTTAGATAACTTGTCAGTTGCAGGATCAAACTGACTGGCACGCCCGCATCTCATCAATCTTTGGACCTGCACAGAAGTTAAGCAGATCTCCCAGGCCGGTGTGTTCGACTTTTTCATCAACATACTGTCTGCTTACTACATGGGTCAAAAGATGACCTCAAGCCTAAGATTACACTTATCTTCAGCTAAATCAAAACAAAAACCATAATTCCTAAGTTGATTTCAAATCATTCACATTAGTGAATCCTAAAAAGGAAACAACAAACATGCCCCATGAGAGTAAACATAAACACATTAATTGAAAGTCTAAATTCCCAAGAAACTTGTGCATTTTCTGGATTTTCAATTGATGTGGTAAATATGGCACACATTAATTTGGTTCTCCGAGGTCCAAATGCCCCTACATGGAGTGTTACAACATTAGCATATTGATCTATTATTCCTCCATACATGCATACTGAAAATGCAACTCTCAATGGACATATTATGTACACATGACCTAGTGGACATATTCTGTAAACATGACCTTATGAACCATAAAGGAGGACAAAGCAAATTTTCATATCCATGTAGGGGCATTTATTTCAACTGTGCATCTTCTGTGTGAACAGCAAATAACCATATAAATGAGTGAAACCAGTGTTATATAGTAGATGTATTTTAGCCATAATAACATAATGAAACATGTGGTAATACTTAAAATATAGCATTCATGTTGCAAATTTTTTGAAATTTAGATTTAGCTATCTTCCAATCACTTTTGACTCTGGCTCCAGTCCCTAGAATGTGGGCCAATGTCATACTTCACTCTTTCTCCTGCATGGGCTAAAAAGAAAGAAAGAACCGGTTGTCTAAAATTTCATGGTACTCTGCATTCAACAGCACAACAACAAAAGAAGTCCTCATCTATATGCCATCATGTGTATATATACTTATTGATCTTATTTCCAGCCTAGAAAAGAAAAAATATCACAAATAGGACTTCCAATCGATTAGGAAGCATTTATTAAAATTTAAAAATGGTCTAGCATGCGACCTCCAGCAGACAAGTTGATAGGAAGCTAAATGATAGATGAATAGTAATCTGGTTTGCATGCTAATATATGATCATGTTATAATAGATCGTCATAAAGGGTAGATTAATATCATGATCTATGTTGGATATACACAGACATAAAAGATAATTATAGTTGTGATTGGAAGATAGCTGAAGCAAAGGTTATCAACTCAAATGTCACAATTACAAGCTTGCTCTCTTCAATTCAGTAGCAAAGACATGGAGATTAATTATGCCACAATATCAGTTCACCAAAGAAGCCCACATCCGTGAGGTTACAGTGTTACACAACAAAACAGCATTTGTGGAGCAAAAAATTTGCATTTTGTTTTCCTTCAAATAGCCATTGTCAAAACATAAATGACCAACTGTCCAACTCTAACTGCTATACCAAACCAACCATCACAAGCTATAATTTGCACATCTTGACCCTTGTCCACACCTGGAAGATTGTACAGATGCCATTGTCGAAATGATGGAAGAGAAATATGAGGTTAACTTAATGACACCACAACTTGCTACATCGAATTAACCAAATACACACGGGGGGTAACTATTTCAGTTATCATACTAGAATTTAAAATTTTGCACGAAGTGGTCCATAGGTTATACTAATTAGTTGATTAGTTCCAACCCATTTGGGTAAGGGAAATCCCTCTGTACCTTTATATAAAGGGAAGCAGACAATCATTAGATCGGATAGAAGGCTATAACCATGCATATGCTTTGCCGGTAACTTAAGCTGATGTTTCAATCTTTATTATAGCTTTAATGGACTAGGGTTCTTTCATCATCGGCAAAACAGAGGACAATAACTGGCAAGAAAGCTAAACAGCATAGTAAACCGAACTACTAGTCCGGTACAAATTGAGTGCAAGAAGCAACCAAGGTTTTGATTCATATCACTGGCAAACACTATATTTCCGCCTATAGTGTATGTATGGCTAGAGTTCCATAAATGACTGGTTGAATTGACGAACCGTACAACAGGTCCATAGTGTACGGAAAATATAGTGTACACTATATTTCCTGATTGAATTGACGAACCGTACAACAGGTTCCATGGACACTATATTTTCTGTACTAGGAAGACTCCCTAGTACAGAATCGAATGAGCTCAGGAAGAGAACTAGGGACTCTTCCTGAGACATCAATTACATCAAATGTGATTTTGATATGCAGCAGCAAGAGCTGGGAAAGTTCAGACTAAAAAAACTAAAGTTTCATCACTGGCCAATCCAAAAGACTTTGGTGCAATACAAAAGGCTTAAAAAAATCAGAATTTTATTTTTCATGACTCTGGATGTTTCCTATGCTGCATTTCTTCAGAGATGGCTCAAATAAAGTGAAGAAAACCAAGAGATCCATGGACCCGTTCAACGGGTTCGTCAGTTCGATCGGGTATGAAAGCTAAACAGAACTTGTTTTATACAAATTAAGTGCAAGAAAAGACGCAGTGTGCCTCATACAGTTCCAACAAACGCAAGAGATATCATAGACGCAAACCTACAGGCTTGCACTTCAAAAATTCAACCAATATTTTTTATTCATATCACTGGCAAAACACTGCATATTTCTCACAAACACACGGGGACAAAGTAGAACAAAGAAGCCAATAAAAGCAGAGCAACATGAACTGCAGTGACCACCAAAATGCAGAGGAAAGGCTCAGGTGCTGTGTGGATTGGTCTGCGCCGCGCTAGGAGGTCCACGAAAGCTCTGCGCCGCCTGTCACTCGACCAAAGCTCAGATTGCCCGCCGGCAAGAGCACAGAGCTGAAAGCCTGAAGACGAAATGGGAGTAGAGAAGGTGAATAACAGCCAAGTGAATAACATGAACAAACTTGCACAAAGTGAATAACAGCCAAGAACTCTATAAAATCGATGCAATGCCAAGAACTGAAGACATGTACCTTCTCAAGAAGCACTTCATCGGCGGTGTTGCAATCTCTGTTTTTTGTAATGGAAACTACAATTTCTTGGGAAGATAAATCAGAAAGAATCTTAATGAGGCCAAATCTAGTTAAGGGCCTCAGCTCTTGGGAAATATTCTTTAAAGATCCTCCCCACATGAAGAAGGCAAAAATGAAAAAGGCGATCCGAAAAAGATTTGCGATAAACCAAAGATGAACCGAAAAAGATTGTTTGAGTAGAGCACTGGTGATTCCCAATTCATTCATCAACAATTCATATCAGTGCACCCTATAAAATTTCGCCAAGACATCAAGTACAGCAAATGTGCCCGAAATCGGAGGTGACATCAATGAAAGGGTGCAGATTGGTCTCATCCATTTTATCAAAGCAAACATATCCAGCTACTAACCGCTCTTATGCATTTTTGGTCTGCAGTGCAAGAGCTAGGGGATGTTCAGACTAAAAAAACAACCAAAACAAATGTGTCGCTCAGAGCATTGCGATTTATGAGTTAATCAAAGTACATCATCCAATCGTTTTGTCATCATTGCAAACAATACAGAAGGCACAGAAGGTATTCACTTGCTGAATACTGTATAAATTCTCCAACAGTTGCAGTTGCATAAAAATAAGAGCTGAGAAACTCATAAAAGAAAGTCAACTGTATTTTCGTTTAATGATAGAAAGTCAATTTATTTTATATATACATAAAAGAAAAACAAAAAAGTATATATTTCTGTCAAGAACAAGCTTTCAAGCCAATCAAACAAACAACTATTGAGCAGAGTAGTAAGAAAGTCAGGGCAGAGCAGTCAAATTTTAACATGATAATTGCAAAGTATCATATAAGCTAATTCAAGGCCTGAGAGATTCTTAGATGAACTTCATTTTGTTTCATCACTGGCTAATCCACAAGAAGTTGTGGGGCAAATCAAGGCTTCTAGAGGGCAAAACAAGTAGAGCACTAGCTACTCTCAAACAGTTCATTGAGAAGCCAGTTTAGTGCACCCTGAGCAACTGCAATACCTCAAGTACAAGAAATTAACATTTTGCAAGAATAGGATGAAAGTTCAGAATCAAAAGATCAAAGTAAATGCGGGGCTCAAAGTAAATGTGGGGTTCATTTCTACATCATCGAATGGATTTCTTTTCATTGCCCACTGCACAGACAATTCAAAAGACAAGGAATTGCAGCTGAGGTTGCAAACCTGTCAAGAAAGAGAATGAAGCACAAAGCAACTACATTCTCTTAAGAACATAAAATCAGAAAGAAGGTTGGTAACTAAGGGCCTGTTCCTCAACATAACACATCTGTTATCATTTTCTTATCATTTGGCATCCGTTGTTCATAAAGAAATATAGAAGTGAAAGCACAAAATATAGAAGAATTAGGAACAGCGCACATCAAGTACAGCAAACGTGCCAGAAATCTGACATGACTGAAAAACTCCCTTGACAGTGTTCAACGACCATCATGAATGGACGCAATTGTCATCGGTCAAGGCAAAAAATATGTAGCTACTAACCACGCATGGATAACAGATCGAGATAGGGGAAGTTCAGCCTAAAAAATCAAAAAGATCGAGATAGGGGAAGTTCAGCCTAAAAAATCAAAACAAATGCATGGCTCAGAGTATCATAGAATTAAAGTACATCATAGAAAAATCAAAGTACATCATAGAATTGCATTCTCATCATTGCCACTGTGCAAAAGGCAAGTTCTCATTAGCATGCTCGGGAAAATAAACTTTATGTCAAAAGTATACCTGTAGCTGGCTCCTCGAGATTGATCCTTGCATCAAAACTGTTCAATGAGTACAGAAAGAAGCGAAAACATTATGCTAAACAAGTTAGCATCCGAATGGCTAAATGTAACACGAAACTTGGAAGCTTATCCATGGCCTCAGAGAGGCAATGTGAGTGTGTCATTGCACTTCATTCAACTCACTAAGAGTGTCTGTACAACTCTGGTTTCATCCATCACCGGCCAATTCAACTCACTTTTTTTTTAGAATACGCAAGGAGCACATCTTTGTATTAAGAGAAATAAAAGTTACTTACAGGAGAAAGAAAACACGAAGGGGACAGGATACAGAAGGGAGGACCGGGGATGGGATTCAGAAGGGAGGACCGACAAAAACAGTTGATCCCTTGAGCAGTTAAAACAGAGGAAATGACAGACAGGCAGGCATGAAAGCTGAAATAGCATAGCAAGTGTTTTTGTTCAATTTGAGTGCAAGAGAAAGATGCAGTGTGGCTCATCCAAGCAAAGAAACGTCACAAACCCAAACCCACAGGCTTGCATCTCAGGAAAGTCTTTGGTTTCGCAATCACTGCTAACACTGTACCTTTCTTCGTCGATTCATTTCACAGGCAGCAACTAGCCAACTAGAAGTGCAGAGTAATTGAGGGCCTCAGCTCTTGGGAAACATTCTTAGAGAATCCTCAGCTCTTAGTCAAAGACCATAGGAGCATGATTAGCATCATCGGCCTGAGAAGAAAGCAAACAAAAAGCAACTACTGGAGCAGTTGAGAAACAGAACAAGACATCAAGAACTGCAAATGCCATCTGGTGCAATGGCAGCGGGAAAAATTGAAATGCCTCACCATAACTTCGAGAATTTTTTATTGCAAGAATAAACTCATCTGTTCAATGGCATCTGCTGTTCATAAAGAAATATATAAGTGAAAGTACACAACATAGAAGAATAAGGATCAGGGCACATCAAGTACAGCAAACGTGACAAAAATCAAAGATGACATGACTGAAAACTCAACCTTGCAGTGTCCAACGACCATCATGAATGGTCAACAGATCATCGGACTCTTCCATTTTATCAAGGCAAAAATATGCAGCTAGCCAGCTACTAACCACGCATGGATAACAGATCGAGTGAGGAACAAGGCACGACGTCAAGTATATCAAATGTGCATTTGAACAGATCAAGATAGGGGAAGTTCTGGCTAAAAAATCAAAACAAATGCATGGCTCAGAGCATCATAGAAAAATCAAAGTTCTCATCATTGCCACTGTGCAAACAATACAAAAGGCACAGAAGTTAGTCACTTACTTACAACTGTACATTTTCTCATACAGTAGGCAGAAGCAGAAAAAAGTGCCTAGAAACTAAAGAGCTAAGAACTGAAAGGTTGATAATTGAGGGCCTCAGCTCTTGGGAAATTATGTTTAGGAAATCCTCCGCACAGGGGTCTACCATAGGAGCATGGTTCGCATCATCGGCCCACGAAAGAGGGAATCACGCAGATTAGATCAAGGGATTAAGCAGATTTGGAACAAATTAAATTAATGCTTCAAAATGGAGAAGGTTTTTTTTTTGCGGGGCAAAATGGAGAAGGTTTATACTTAGTGAACAACTACATGAAGCAGACAGTTAACTGAGTTACTGTATAAATAACTTTCAGGATAAAATTAAATCATCTATTTCAATGCGCCTAAATTGGAAATGATCTCATTAGCATTCTCGGCAAAATAAACTGTGGTCAAGAGTATACCTGTGGCTGGCTCCTCGACATTGATCCTTGCATCGGTGTGCGTGTCAGCTTCATTACAGGTGATCAAAACTGTTCAATGAGCACAGAAAGAAGGAAGTGAAAACATTATGCTAAACAAGTTAGCATTCAGATGCTAGCCAGCGCGGTTAAATGTAACACGATCCATGGCCTCAGAGACGCAATGTGTGTTTCAGTGCACTTCATTCAACTCACTTAAGAGTGTCTGTACAACTCAGGTTTCATCCATCACCGGCCAATCCAAAAGAAACGATTACAATCTCTTCTGATAAGCCTCAAACAACAGTGCCAAGAGATCCGTCATCGGCAAAAACAATTAAAACAGGGGATAATGACAGACAGGGGATAATGAAAGCTCAACAGCATAGCAAGTGTTTTTGTTCAATTTGGGTGCAACAGAAAGATGCAGTGTGGCTCATTCATGCAAAGAGACGTCACAAACGCAAACCCACAGGCTTGCATCTCAGGAAAGTCTTTGGTTTTCGCAATCACTGCTCATACTGTACCTTTCTTCGTCGAGTCATCTCACAGGCAGCAACTAGCCAACATGTGAAATGAATCCTATGAACTGCAGAGTAATTAAGGGCCTCAGCTCTTGGGAAACATTCTTTAGAGAATCCTCAGCTCTTGGTCAAGAACATAGGAGCATGATTAGCATCATCGGCCTGGGAAGAACTGCAAATGTCCATTTGATGCAATGGCAAGTTGGCAACGGGAAAAATTGAAATGCCTCAACATAACTTCGAGAATTTTTTTTATTGCAAGAATAAACTCATCTGTTCATCATTGCATCATTTTCTTATCATTTGGCATCCATTGTTCATAAAGAAATATAGAAGTGAAAGCACAAAACTTAGAAGCTTATCTATGGCCTCAGAGACGCAATGTGTGTGTGTGTTTCAATGCACTTCATACAACTCACTAAGAGTGTCTGTACAACTCAGGTTTCATCCATCACCGGCCAATCCAAAAGAAACGATTAGAATCTCAACAGTGCGAAGAGATCCATCATCGGCAAAAACAGTTGATCCCTTGAGCAGTTAAAACAGAGGATAATGACAGACAGGCAGGCATGAAAGCTCAACAGCATAGCAAGCTCAAGAGAAAGATGCAGTGTGGCTCATCCAAGTAAAGAGACGTCACAAACGCAAACCCACAGGCTTGCATCTCTGGAAAGTCTTTGGTTTCGCAATCACTGCTAACACTGTACCTTTCTTCGTCGATTCATCTCACTAGCCAACTAGAACTGCAGAGTAATTAAGGGCCTCAGCTCTTGGGAAACATTCTTAGAGAATCCTCAGCTTCTTGGTCAAGACCATAGGAGCATGATTAGCATCATCGGCCTAAGAAGAAGGCAAAAAAAGAAAAAAGAAAAATGGTGATCAGACAAAGATGAAAACGAGAGCCTCATAACGGGAGGTGTTCTCTGTCAGAACACCGACCACCATGGATGGTCGCATGGATCAGAGGTAAAAGCTTTTTTATACATAAACATCATCGGCCTCGTCCGTTTCATCAGAGCAATCATCCATGGAGAGAAAATGGAAGAAGTAGCAAAGAAAGAAAATCAAATGTGGAGAGCCTCATATGGAGGGCGATTTTCTGCCAAGCGCGACCATCATCATCATGGATGGTGGTCGCAGAGCAGGTAAAATCTCTTGTTCGTATACATCATCATCGGCCATGAATCTGTTTGAGCAGAGAGCACAAGATCAAGAACACAGAGAGTGCAGCAGAGAGCAAACATGAATCTGTTTGAGGAAGAAGAAGATTCGAACGAAACAAAAACCAATCTCGAACAAAGAAACGCACAATGCTAGAACTTTCTTTGGGAATACGCAAGGAGCACATTTTTTCTATTAAGAGAAATAAAAGTTATTTACAAGGATAAAAGGACAACAGGACACTATGGAACAATGCTAGAACTAAGCACTTACTTGTTCATTCATCTGACGGCGGTGATTCGTTCTGCGTGGCAGCTTCGCCGCCACGGACGGACCAGATCGTTCGCCTCTGTTTTGTACCTGCGACACCGGGGACATCGGGACACGTGCCGTTCTCGAATTGGCTGGATTTTCAAATTCATTGTTTGAAAAATCAAAAACTGAATCAAGTTCAAACGAGGCCAAAAGGTGCTTCAGGGTCTTCAACGTAAGGGAATCACAGGGAAACAAATTCATCAGCACACTATGGCAATCAGAAAAAGGAAAAAAACTTAATCCATTGGATTGGTGATGATTAGTCACGCGCAGCGCCTCAGATCGAGAGGAACACAGGTGGTCATCGTTCGAACCAAGAGAGGTTCTTCGATCAGAATTCAACCTAGTACATTTGTGAACTCATCATCGGCGCTGCAATCAAAATTTGCGAGCAAATCAATCAAGAAATTTACAGGGAAAACTCGAGAACGTTGGTTACAAATCCTCTGGCACAAAGGAAGCCGATCAAAAAGCAAACCAAGAACGGGGAGAGTGCAGACAAGGCGCCGAACGGTAAAGCTGGACAGATAGCGACACGTGGACGCCTGAGATTGCTCCGCGCAAACAACCGACGGCCCAGATTGTTTCGTCACGCCCAAGGCACGCACCGTTCAAAGCTGCAGTTATTTCTGCAGATGAAAAGGCCAAAAAAAAAGCAGAAAATTAAGCAACTGCACCCTCAGAACAATCTAAATTAAACACATCATTTCCACAGCGCAGCTTGTGCGGAGGATCAAAGCATCAGTTGTTCATCACTGGGCTCATAAAATTCAAGAAACGAAATAACCTGGAAAGGATTAGAAATAACTGTGGGTGTCGGTGCACAGGTGGTCATTGTTCGAACCGGAGAAGTTAAACACGGTTCGTCGATCAGAATTCAACCTAGAACCAATTAATTGATTTGATTAACTCAGAAAAAAAAAGAAAGAAAGCAGAGAAGATGGCATTTTATTTCAAAGGGCATCTCATATCGAGAGGAACAATGTGGTTGTAATCGTCTGGACCGTACATGTTATTCCACACAGGAACATCAATCTGGTCCATCATTATTCAACCTAGTATATTTTGAACTAATCATAGCTGCCCCCAAGAACTACAAACGGAACCAAGATTATTTACTGCTAAGAAACCGAATCAAGGAATGTAAAGCAACAAATTAAAGCTGCTTGCATTGAAAGATTGCAGCCAAGAACAAGATCAACTAGTAAATCAGAGAAAAAATGGGAGAACAGAACAACAGTTGTGCTGGCAAGAAGAGCAAATTGTGGTGCTGATGTTTGCATGCACAAACTATAATCAAGTTACAAAAAGAAGAGCAGGGATCAGGGATACAAAAGAAGCAGGTGGTAAGAAAAGAGCAAGCAGATGTACTACTGCAGTTTTGCCTGCAGAAGAACGAGAGAGAGAGACCCAAAGGGAGAAAAAAAGAAGAGCAGCTTTACTGATCCTGATCTCCCGGACAGTGCAAGAGAAGCCAAAAAAAACTTGCTGCTCTGTGCCTCAGACCACGCATGGCATCATGGCATGCACCTATTGGCGGCTTGGCCAGGTACATGCCTGGAGAGAGAGAGAACAAGAGAAAGATGAAGAAAAGAGGAAGAACAGACTAAAAGATGCGAGACAGGTTGTGAAGAAATTAGGAATGGCAAAATAAAGCAACAAAAGAAGAGAGACAAGTTGTTGCCGCGAACAACGTTACTAGTTCTGGAAATGTAAACCAGAGCTGCAGATCGATCTGCGAGCGGCAGAGCACAAAGGCAAGAAACCAAAAACACAAAAAAAAAAATCCAGGAGATGATCATACACACGCACACGCAGGGAAGGTAAAAACAATCCTGGCAAGAATCGTACCGATCGTGGACGAACAGCAACGGAAAAATGCTTTCTCACGGACCAGCAAAAAAGACGCACAAGAAAGAAAGAAAGAAATCACGCCGTGTGTACCGATGACGCAAAATGTTCATCCAAGCCCAAGACGGATCGAGCAACGTGTGTACCGATGGAGCACCAGTGCGTGCCTCAGATCTGAGCGTTTCTTTGTGACCAAATCACAGCAAGAACCACACACGCATGCACACTCGGAAAGTAAAACAGAAACACAGCAAAGATCTAGAGAAAACAAACACAAGAAAGCAAGAACTTGGGCAATCGAGATCAACAAACACACGCACGCACGCAGTGCTCCTCATGGCAATGGCATGCCACTCCACATCTTCTCACGAAGCACACACCAGGGAGATCGAGGAGATCGAACACACCCAAGACCATATGGCAAAGATGCCAAGAACACATCAACCAAGAAGGGGAAAAGCTATAGAAAACCAACCAAAAACTAGTTCTATTCTACCTGCTATACTGCAACTGGAACATGCAGCGCAAGCAGAAACGAGATAACCAAAGTGGGAGAGAGAGGGAGGAATAGTGGTTGGTCAAGCAAGCTGTGTGGGTTGGTCTATAAATAGCGCGACGTTGTTGCCGCGGACGGCGCAGATCATCTGGGCGCATCGGACGGACGGCCGAGATGGCGCCAGATCGAGAGGCCCGGGGCACGTTTCGTCGCGGGCAAGAAGCCTCTCCTCTGCTGCTTTTTGTTTGTGTACGACTGTACGTACGTGTAGACGTGGCCTGACAGGTGGGGCATAGGGGTAGTTTGGGACAGACAATGGGAGGGACTCCCCTCTCTTGCTTTGAGATTGGTGATTTGGGGGGCCGGCTCTCGATCCATGGTGTCGTACTTACGTGGCCGCCGCGCCAATTCTTGTAGCGTGATCGCATAGACGTGATTGGTTAATTGGATAATTGTTGGCTAAGTAAATTGTCTTAAGCCAATTTTATGTCTTTCCTTTCTTTACCCTCAAGATTGTCGATTAGTAGCTTAGCACAAATAGATATAGTGCTTGATTAGCTTCATTTTTTTTTTTGGAAAAAGTACGAATTACCCCCCAACTATCGCGGTCGTCCGAAATAGCGGTTTTTAGCCTACATGGCACACACATGGCGATACAATCAGCAAAAAATAAATAAAACCGATGGGGCCCACCTATCAGCGTTTTTTTTCTCTCCTTCTCTCCCCCCCCCCCCCTCTCTCTATCCACACAGAGGAGGCGGCTGGCGCCTGGCGGGCAGTGGGCGAGGAGCTAGGCTCGGGCGGGCGGGGGCGGAGGCGGCTGCCGGTGGCGGGCGTGGGTGGAGGCGGCTGTGGGCGACGGGCGAGGAGTCGAGGCCGGCGGCGGGTGGGAGGGGGTGGGGGCGAAGGCGGAGGCGGAGGTGGGGCCCACGGTCCTACCTCACCCCCTCTCTCTTTGCCGCTGGGGGCGCGGTGGGCACGGCGGGGAGGGCGGGCGGCGACTGCGGACGCGGCGGGGAGGGTGGGCGGCGACTGCGGACGCGGCGCACGAGTGTCGGTGGCCGCGTCCACAGCGGCGACACACGAGATGGAGCTACACAGGAGGCGAACGGCAGCTCGTGGCGGCGGAGCCCGCTCGGGAGCGGCGACATCCTGTTGTTCCTTACCGGGCAGGAGGAGATTGAGACGGTGGAGGTGCCCGCCGGCGGCTGCGGGTGCTCGGCAGCAAGGTGGTGGATGGGAGGGGGAACCGGTCGGCAGTGGGAGCGGCGGGGAGGGGGTGTGGCTGGGAGTGTGCTCTAGGCGGCGACAGGAGCGGCGGGGATGAAGCTTTGGTTGGCGGCGAGTGGCCCGCCTCGCCAGAGTTGGCAAGAGGACAGGCAAAGGCGCGGAGCCCAGGAGGAGCGTGGCTGCTGTGCTCCTGGGCACAGCCGTGCAGAGTTGCGGCATCCGCGTGGGGCGATGGCGCGGCGGCGTGGCATGGCAGGCGGCGATGGTGGTGAGCCCGCCTCCAACACCGGCCGCACGGTCATGCTCCGTCTCTGCCGCCAGCCGTCGAGCACATGTGCCTCCTCCTCGGCAGTCGAGCGCATGCGCGTGAGAGAGAGAGAGAGAGAGAGAGAGTATGTTGCCGCTGCCGCTCCTACCGCCGTCGAGCGTTGCGGGTGCTCCGCTAGGAAAAATGCTATAACAGGTCCCCACCAAAGAAGGACAGCGACGATGAGGCCGAGGGCATGGATTCATAGGCAAGTGAGGAGGGCACAGAGACAGAGGCCAAGGCCGAGGAGATGGGCCCAGTAGGCGTGGCCACAACGGTGTTGGCAGTAGCCAACGCGAGAGATGCCATCAAGGAGGAAACATGAGAGATGCCAGGATGGTCGAGGCATAGGAGGCTGAAGCTAGGCCAAGCATCGGAAGACAAAGAGGAGGCGTCAGCGGAAGTGGAGTTGGCGGATAAAGCATTGCGGGAGGCCCCACATGTGCTCCATGATAGGGTTAGCCATTAGTGTTTCCTTCTCGGCGATGATAAAGAGGGCCCACCACAACTATTATTTTTTAGCACAAGCCTAGAGTATGACAAGTGGGCCAAGTGGTTTATCATTAGCTTGATTTGTTTAGCACGAGCACGGTGATAGGTTGTCTACCTCAATTGAAGTTCATATGAATTTTCAAACTTTTAAATATTTCAAACATAGATGGTGTCTTTTGAGGCACCCATGAAAATAATTTACACAGTCAACTTGTTAAGTTGTCTACTAGTGCAAACACTTTTTGCGGGAGGTGTCTTAAGACATTTGCCCATGTAGATCGTGTAGACATATTAAATGGACCCATAGTTGTAAGTTCTAAGTACAAGAGTAGTGGAGTACACAGTCCAAAATTGCCAACGCCATCGCTGTTGCCGATGTCTTCTCCTCCATCTCATACATATGTGCTGCAACAAGGGGTCGTATCCATCCAGGTGAGCTCTTGACTCGTCAGATCTCCCACCTACATGCCGTCCATCCAAGTGAGACGCCCAACCATGGATATTGAATGTATTGCTAGTTCGAGATGCAGACTCGATTGCTTGCTTGGGTGATGGAAGTTGTTTGTTGTCTTGCCCATTTGCTTGTTGCCTAGGGTTTAGGGTTCAAGCTGGCTGCATGCATATGGATCTACTTCTTTAGGGTCCAAGCTAACTGCGCATACATATCTACAAGTTTAGGGTTCAGGGTTCAGAGTTCAAGTTAATTTACACTGGCTCGGTTGCTTGCTTGGGTGATGAAAGTTGTTTGTTGTCTTGCTCATTTGCTTGCTGGCTATGGCTTAGGGTTCAAGCTGGCTGCATACATATAGATCTACCTGTTTAGGGTCCAAGCTGATTGCGCATACATATCTACTAATTTAGGGTTTGGGGTTCAAGCTAATTGCATGAGAGATATGGTTTTTATTATAGATGTATGCAAGTAGTTGATTACTCCCTCCGTTCCGAATTGATCATGTACCAAAATCAAGGAAAGCCAATAACTCTCTCATATAAAATATACTCTAGTAACAAAATTGATGCATGCACCATCCCTCCTAGTTCCTAGCCAATAACAAATCAAGACATTATATGTTGGTTGTAAAGAGTTATGTGTATGGATGCATGCACCAATGTCCATTTACTCTAATACACTAATAATGATTAGATTTAGGGAGTGGATACTAACATGATGATCATTTGGGAATAACCTAAAAAAATTATATGATGATCAATTGGGGAATGGAGGGAATATGTTGTCAAATTATCACGTAATTATGGGTCAATGACATCATAAGGTTGGTTTAGTAGGATTAATGCGTACACAATCGACTAAAACATCTTGAGATGTCGTTGAGCTGGAATTGTGCTATTTCTTGACAACTTAGAGTAGGTTTAGGGTTTGTTAGCTTGACTATTTTCTCATTCTTTCTTAGCTCGTTATTACAGAATTGCTGCTCCTATACTAAGTCACCAACCCGGTATCTTACTTCACGAAGGCCAAATTCTTGATTTTTACCCGGGCTTGAATCGAGCTCCGGCAAGGGTGAAATTGGGGTCACAAGGCACATAGAAACTTAATGGCGGCATCAAGGCGTAGAATAGGAGACAATGGTGGCTTGGCAACGTGAGGCAGAGAGCAAGTTATATGGTAGCGGCTAGGTTTGCTACGAGCACGACCAACAAGGGTTACTCGGACTATTTAAAGGTGAGCATGGCGCTTCTCTACAACGAACATAGGTGGTGGCACAAGTTGCCGCAGCGAACAAAAACCATTGCCAAAATCATTCGGGGAGGCAAAAATAAACCTTTTCTAATAGTTGAGGAGAGTGATTTTGCGCTAGAGGGAGAAAATTAGACTCCGCCATAATTGAGCTAGGTCAATAAAGACTATTTATGATGTGTAAATGGTACTAGCGGTCCTTCAACTTGTAAAGAGATTTCACCTAGATCCACGAACTTGCAAAGTGTGCAACGAGGCCCCTAAACATCGTTTATTGTATCGTCCTAGCCCAAAGTCTCATCTGAATATGGTTTTACCTATGTGTTATGCCACGTGGATGATAACATGGCAAAATTCCCTTTTGTCCCATTTTTTCTCGCCTTCTTTTTTCTTCTTCCTCCACCGCTAGATGTGCCGATTGCAGCCGCAGGTAACGGTAGCATCGGTGGCAGGCCGGAGGAATCCTTAATGAAACAAGCAATACAGAGAGAAGGAGGCAGCGAGAGTGATGGCGCCGACCACCAAAGGCAGAGGCGCCTGTGGAGCGGAGGAGGGGGCTGAGTTGGTGGAGGAGTTCAAGTTTGGAGAACATGGGTGCTAACGGAGGCCTGCATGAGTGCGATCCGTTAGGCAACGCTGTGAGAAATCCATAGCGACGACAACTGTGCCAACTGGTCGGTAGAGAGAGAGTCAACTGTTGTTGCCAATGCTGCCTCTTGCCGAATAGAGGAAGAAGGAAGGAAAAAAAAGGGAGGGAGAAGGTAGAAAAAAATAACTAACAAAAAAATAGAAATGTGGCCTGCCATATAGGCAAGATCATATAGAAACGAGGCTCATATGGAGGAAAAATGGAAGAAGCAGCAAAGAAAGAAAATCAAATGTGGAGAGCCTCATATGGAGGGTGATTTTCTGCCAAGCGTGACCATCATCATCATGGATGGTGGTCGCAGAGCAGGTAAAATCTCTTGTTCGTATACATCATCATCGGCCATGAATCTGTTTGAGCAGAGAGCACAAGATCAAGAACACAGAGCGTGCAGCACTGCAGCAGCAGAGAGCAACCATGACTCTGTTTGAGGAAGAAGAAGATTCGAACGAAACAAGAACCAATCTCGAACAAAGAAACGCACAATGCTAGAACTATGCACTTACTTGTTCATTCATCTGACGGCGGTGATTCGTTCTGCGTAGCAGCTGCGCCCCACGGACGGACCAGATCGTTCGCCTCTGTTTTTGTACCTGTGACACCGGGGGACATCGGGACACGTGCCATTCTCGAATTGGCTGGATTTTGGACCAGAACGATACACTCTCTATCCAAAAGGCTAAGACTTATTTTTTTTTTTTTGCCTCAAGACCAATGAGTATAGATGGCCAAATGGGCCGCCCGGGCCGGAATGACCCAGGCACGACCAGGCCTGGGCCGAGGTCAGTTGAACCGGCACGGCCCGACTAACACGCCGGCCCGTGCCGTGTCTGCCCACGGGCTGCACGCACGGCCCAAGCACGGCCCAATAAGTCTCGGGTCGTGCCAGGCCGGCCTGAAGGCACGATAGCATATCGTGCTTCTCCATAGAATAAGTTTATTTTCCTCACTCAACTCTTTGGACTGTGCCTTATATGGCTAGAATAAGTATATTATGTATCCCTATACTCTTTGGGCCGTGTCTTATATGGTTAATTTAAGTCTTTTTTTGGTCCCTCAACTATTTTTATTCGATCGTGTAGTGCCAGGCCAGTCCACCGTGCCAAGGCATCGGCCCAGGCATGACCCAACTGTCAGGCCGGGCCAGCACAGGCCCGACACCAGTCGTGTCATGCCGTGCTTGGGCCGGGCTAAATGGCCGTGCTATGGGTCAGGCCATCATGCCTCGGACCATATGGCTATCTATACCAATGATTAATTCATTCATTCATCATATGACAAAACCAATGAATATGCAACCAATAAATAGTACAATAACTTATTGGGCTCTACTAAAAAAATTAATTTAGCACATAGTGACTACAAATAGGATTTGGACTTTTGGAAAAAGGGAAAAGTCTAGTTTACACCCTCAAACTCTTATGCTTGTCGAAAATACACCCCCGAACTACAAAAACCGGATATAATACACCCTCGAACTATCAATACCGGACACTTAACCCCCCCTGGGTTGTTTGTACTGTGGTTTTTGCCACGTTGGATGCCCCTCTCTCTCTCCTTCGCCCTGCCCTATTCGTTCTTCTCTCCCTCATGACCATTGGCGGCGGCGGCGGCGGTGTGGAGCTGTGAGGGAGACGGCAGCGGCGTGGAGATGCGAGGGCGGCGACGGCGGTGTGCAGCTGTGAGGGCGGCGGCGGCAACGTGGAGCTGCGAGGGCGGCGGCTGCGGTGGCGGCGTGGAGCTACAAGGGCGGCGGCTGCAGCGTCGGCATAGAGCTGCGAGGACGGCGGCGGCGGCGTGGAGATGTGAGGGCGGCGGTGGCGACGGCGGCGTGGAGCTACGAGGGCGGCGACTGCGGTGTCGACATAGAGCTACGAGCGCGGTGGCTGCGGCTGTGGTGTGGAGCTGCGAGGGCGGCGGCGCTTGGAGCCGCCTGCGCCGTATTCGGGCTCGCAGCCGCCTGTGGCAGGCTCGGCGACGGAAGGGCGTGGAGCTCCGGGCGTTGGGGGGTGGGGGTGGCTCCACGAATGGAGCTCGCCGACAACTATGGCATTGACGTCCGTGAGCTCGTCATCGCCCGCATGGGCGCACCACTTCCACCGCCAGATCTAGAATGTGGTTGCTCTCCGCGAGCTTCGCCGTCGCCCGACTGCCCCGCTCGAGCTCCTCCGCCACCGCTCTCCTCGTCAAGTTTGGGGATGTTAGCTCAGGGATGACCTAGGAGGAATAAGGATAGAGAGAGAAAGAGGAAGGAGAGAAAGGGGATGAGAGATGGAGGAAGAAGAGGTGACTCCCCTTATTTTTATTTTGGCAAATTTTTGCTACAGGACACTACGAGTTCATGGTTTTAGCCGTGGGACACTGCCCAAAGTCACTTTTAGGGGAAAACACTCCATAAACATTGTAATTTGCCAATGGACACCGCGCTAATTAGAATAATGATTTCCGGTTAAGGAGGAGAGAGAAATTGCGTGAAATATCAAAAATGCCCTTGGACCCACATGTCAGCTCTCCATCTCTCTTCTCTCTTTCTCCCTCTCTCTCTCTCTTCTCCCGGTCACGGTTTGCTCGCCGAGGCGGTGGCGGCGACGCCCTGAGTGCACGCGGCCTGCTCAGCGGCCACATCCCCCCAGCGCCACACCGGCGGACGGGACGTCATCGTCGATGACGACGACGCTGGCGCTGTCCCAGCTGTCCAAGAAGTTGGTGAAGGGAAAGAGCGGCAGGACATGCTCCCGGAGCACCTCGTCGTCCCCGACAGGGCGTTCGCAGTCACCGACCAGCCGGCATGCGTCCTTGAGAGCCACCAGGACGACGTGCTCGACCTCACCGTTACCGGGAATTTCGTGTGGAATTTTGTATTGCTGCACACACCGCTCAAGTGCTTGGTGTCCGTCCGCGTCAGTGTCACTCATGCCTTCGAGGAGAGCGACCCGTCGTCTTCCTCGCGGACGGTGTTCACCATTGCAGCGACCTCTCTCGTGGTGGGCGGTGGCGAGGAGGTGTCGATGCATCTCATGGTGACATGCTGAAGATGCACCATCCGCTGCTCGCTGGTAACGGCGTCGCCGGCGCCGACGGAGGAGAGCATCGCGCGGTCGAACACCTAGACCGTCCACTCCTCCCGGATGACGGCCGTTACCCACCGCGCCAGCTCGGCGCCGTCCGCCGCCGTGGCCTTCCCCGTGAGCAGCTCCAGCAGTAGCACGTCGTACACGCGCACGTCGGTGCGGAGGACAGCGGCGCCAGAGGATGGAGCCGCCACCGACGGCGGCGTAGTGATGCCGTACTCGCTGATGCAGGGCTCCATGGTGCCCGTGAAGAGGATGTTGGAGGCCTTGAGGTTGCCGTGGACGATGGCGCCGCCGCAGAACGAGGAGGCCTCGTCCTCCTCGTAGGAGGATGAGAACGACAAGTTTTCGTTCGCGTCGTCGTCGTCGCCGCCGCCGCCGCCGCACAGGGTGTTGTGCATGAACGCCATGCCGTCGGCGACCTTGGCGGCGATGTGGAGGCGCGCCGGCTAGTCCAGGGAAACCACGAAGATGACGTGCTCGACCTCACCGTGACTGGGAGAAGAGAGGAGGGAGAAAGAGAGGAAGAGAGATGAGAGCTGACATGTGGGCCCAAGAGCATTTTTGACATTTCACATGATTTCTCTCTCCTTAACCGGAAATTATTATTTTAATCAGCACGGTGTCTATTGGCAAATTACCACATTTATGGAGTGTTTTCCCTCAAAAATGACTTTGGGCAGTGGTCCCAAGGCTAAAACCACGAACTCGTAGTGTCTTGTAGTAAAATTTGCCTTTTATTTATATTTGCTGACTGGACCGTCACATCAGTGCTAGATAGGTGAAAATCAGGCTGAAAACCACTAGAGGGGATAAAATGAATGGTATTGAAAGTTCAGGGGGTGTCAAATACCCGGTTTTGAAGTTCGAGGGTATATTTTAGACGAAGCAAAGAGTTAGAGGATGTAAAATGAACTTATCCCTTTGAAAAAACCAAAAAATGAAAGAGTTCTTAGACTTTCGGATAGAGGGAGTACTATAAATAAAATTTAAGAATCTTTGTACACGTTTTACAAGTTCGTGGACTTAGCGAAATCACTTTACAATTTACCCTTTTAGGAAATTAAGAAATAAACCAAAACTGATAAAATTTTTCTGTCCATGGGCCGTAACAAAATATCTGGGCTCGTACATTCTGTCCGCCTTGTTCTCCGGCGAGTCGCCGCCGATCGGTCTATCGGAGGCGCCGAGTCCTATCGCGCGCCGCCGTCTCCGACCTCACACGCCGCTTCCGGCGACGGTGAGGCTCCTCCCCAATGGCGAAGCCATCCCCATCAAGTCTCGCCGGCCAATCCCCCCCTTGGATCGTAGTCACCACCACCGGCGCAGCCTCGTCGCCCTCAACTCTGGCCACTGCCTCTGCTACCTCGCCGTCGGCCGCCTCCTGCTCCTGAGGTAGTGCATCTCCGACCTTCCGTGACTTACTTCCACTAGTTGTGATTCCAATCAGATGCCAGCAATGGCCCCGTTAGCCACAAAGGGGGTAATTCAGGTTTTTTTTTAGTTCGGGGATGTTAGCTCGGGGATGACCTGGGAGGAATAAGGATAGAGAGAGAGAAAGAGGAAGGAGAGAAAGGGGATAAGAGATGGAGGAAGAAGTGGTGACTCTCCTTATTTTTATTTTGGCAAATTTTGCTACAGGACACTACGAGTTCGTAGTTTTAGCCGTGGGACACTGCCCAAAGTCACTTTTGGGGGAAAAACACTCCATAAACGTGGTAATTTGCCAATGGACACCGCGCCGATTAGAATAATAATTTCCGGGTGTGGAGGAGAGAGAAATCACATGAAATGTCAAAAATGCCCTTGGACCCACATGTCAACTCTCATCTCTCTTTCTCCCTCCTTTCTCTTTCTCCCTCCTTTCTCTCTTTTCCCGTAAAATGGACGAGGGTGTATTTTAGACGAAGCTTGGAGGTTGTAAAATAGGCTTATCTCTTTGGAAAAACCAAAAAAATGAAAGAGTTCTTAAACTTTCGGATAGAGTGAGTACTATAAATAAAATTTAAGAATCTCTATACACGTTTTACAAGTTCGTGGACTTAGCGAAATCACTTTACAATTTACCCTTTTAGGAAATTAAGAAATAAACCAAAACTGACAAAAATTTCTGTCCATGGGCCGTAACAAAAAATCTGGGCTCGTACATTCTGTCCGCCTTGTTCTCTGGCGAGTCGCCGCCGGTCGGTCTGTCGGACGCGCCGAGTCCTATCGCGCGCCGCCGTCTCCGACCTCACATGCCGCTCCCGGTGACGGTGAGGCTCCTCCCCAACGGCGGAGCCATCCCCATCAAGTCTCGCCGGGCAATCCCCCCTTGAATCGTAGTCACCACAGCCGACGCTGCCTCTTCACCCTCAACTCCGGCCACCGCCTCTGCTACCTCGCCATCGGCCGCCTCCTGCTCCCGAGGCAGTGCAGCTCCTACCTTCAATGACTTACTTCCGCTAGTTGTGATTCCAGTCAGATGCCAGCCATGGGCCCCGTTAGCCACGAAGAGGGTAATTCAGGTTCTTTAGTTCTTGATGATTGTGATGCAAAGAGGCTAGTGCTCTGAATTCTGTAGTTCTGTGTGGCTGCAATGTAGGAGCTGATTCGCTGTTATCGCGGGGTAATTCTGCTGTTCTCGGCGTCGTTTCAGTGGACAATGGTAGTAGCTGTTCACTTGTTTAGTTCTTCAGAACAAAAAGGGCAGGTAAATTCTTTTGCATCTAGGAGGAAATGCATGTTGCTTGCACAATAATAGATTATGTCCTGCAACTCAATGTCCATGTTGCTTACAGTTTCAGCGACATTCTGGTTTTTGCTGCACAGTTGCATTTGTACTTCGATTCTTAGTAGAAACTAGAAAGCACATGCGCATTAATCAGGAAGAAATAGAAGCTTTCAGAGTTTTGAAAAAAATAGGAGTACAAGTTTTCTTAATTACAAGAAATAGATGTCAGTCATGGCCAGTTATTTATAGATAGGAATAATTTAGCTTCTTTGTTCTCGGTTGATGGTTGCGATACAGGAGAACACTGCCCAGTTGGATTTATCACCACTGGTATGCTCAGTTCTGTAACTCTGTGTGTTCGTGGGAGTAGGAGCTGTGTATCACGGAGTAATTCCGCCGCGCGTGATGCACCGTTGCGGTGGTTGTTGTTCAGTCCTTCAGAAAGAAAAGACAGGTAAATCCTTTGCATCTAGGAACAAATGCAGTTACAGATAATGCTCTGCAACCAAGTGTCCATGTTTACTCAGTTTTTGAGTCATATAAGACTACGTTTGCACAGGAATTCTGCTGTGCTAAATGGTTGCATTGGCACCTGTTTATTTCTTCTGAGAAAGCACATACTCAGGAATCAATGTAACTTTGCATTTAGGAAATAAGTTTTCTTAACAACAAGTTTTAGAAATGGATCAGCTATATCATAATTAGAGGCTCCATGTCTTAGTACACCAATCCAGTGTTATGTCTTAGTTTTTAAATAACAAACATGATCAGATAAGTGATACAATAAGGCATTTCTGCACATAAAACATTCTACATGAAACAACAGTTTTGATTTCAATATTCTCTTGTTAAATAAGTTCATCCTTTGAACCGTCATTGCAGCCTTGGTTCATTAGCATTTTGTCATAACCATTGGGACACCAAACTCATATAGGACATGCCAAAAAAAAAAAAAACATGTTGAGAACAAAAGTCGCAAACAAAAAATCTTCATATTCTAAAGAATGAAATGACTTGATGATGGCAACTCAAGCTCACGCTGAGGTTACCACTAAGAGAAGTGAAAACCACAGATCTTCGATGAAAGCAACACATTGGAAAACCTCTGATTCACAACATCCCAAAAGAGAGAAGAAGCAGAGAAAGTGCATGTGCCAAACAGAAGTTGATAACATAATAACTGCACTGATCAGACCATGAGCGGAAACAAGATGTAATACAAAACACTGGAATCAGATTGTAGAAAGCACAAGTGATCCATAAAATGCAAACTAGCAAAAAAAAAAAAAAAGAGGTAAATCCCTGCCTTAAATAGCATCAAGAATTTTACGTTGCAAAGCTAAATGCACTGCTGACAACTAATGCAGAACAAATGGACTTGTGAACCCATCGGCTCAAAACCATTTTACATAGTCAGATATAAGTGATCATGACTGAGAAATTTTATTATTTCAGACATGTCATAGCATGTTCTCAGAGAACCAAATTGACATCAGGTTCATCGGAATCCGCTAAGCACAATTCATCATAGAATGGTTATGGCACAGAACAAGTGATGAGTGCAAATTTCTATGTTTAGCAGAAAAGTAGAAGACAAAATCTAAAAATCAAGCAAAAGGACATCAAGATGTATTTTTCAAATGTGGCACAGAACAAGTGATGAGTGCAAATGCATTTTTCAAATGCAGCATCAACCAAAGAATGACATTTCAAGGGTTATTCAATTCTATTCAGAAAGATACAAAAATGAGTATTCAAACAAAGTGGACATGTACAAATTGATGGGAAATTGAACCCAAAACGCCTCTAGCAATTGAAATAAGTAACTACCCATAGTGGCAACTTAAATATCATATCATTGACCAGAACTATTACTAGATAGATCTTAATATTGTCCTTTTATTTTCTTTCATTTTAATTCCAATGCAGACAATTTGCATACTGATCAAATAAATATGTTTGGTGCTCCAGGGCCATAGAGGCACCTTATCAGAGAGTTAAAATTTTCATGTCATATCTCCAGTAATAACTAAGATGTCATTTTAGGATGGTTGTGAGCAAACCAGTAACGAAAATGCATAGAAGGATCAAGACATGAGAAAGACAAGCTGTAAGGTACCTGTATTCGCTAGATGGTGTAGAGAACTCTCTTTGGCTCTCTATGTAAACAGCTTGGCCCTTTCGATACCTTTGTATTATGCTCAAAAATAAAATTACATACATTAATTGAGTAAAATGAGTTTTGAGTAAACTAGTAACTAAGATATATTTTTTCCTAATTTCTACAGCTAAAAGTATTAAATTCGCCTACAACCAAGAAGACACAATATCAGAGTGAGGATAAATACTTTCACAGGCATACACAAGAGAGTACACAGGGATGATTTGTCAACATCATCCAACTAAGTAATTTTCAAGAAAGAAAAGTGGTGACGAAGTTAAAAGATCAAAGATATAAGGCCTCAGCTATAGTTAGTTTCCTTTCAGAAAAAGTCTCAACCAAATAAGGAACTCAGATAGAGGCATAGATGCATCATTGGCCAAACACTGGTGGGTTCAAGAACAACACATTCAACAGACAAAATTGTAGGTCAGGAATTTCTCAGCATGTTATTGTTATTGACATTTTATTTGTACTTGGCCAACTGCATTTTAGTTTTAATGACAGAAAGTCATTTTATTTTATATATACATAAAAGAAAAACAAAAAAGTATATATTTCTGTCAAGAACAAGCTTCCAAGCCAATCAAACAAACAGCTATAGAGCAGAGTAGTAATAAAGCCAGATATATTCAAGTCAAATTTTAACATGATAATTGCAAAGTATCATATAAGCTAATTCAAGGCCCGAGATATAGTTGCACTTCATTTCACTCCTAGAGTTTCTGTACAACTTTGTTTCATCACTGGCTAATCCACAAGACATTGGGGGCAAATCAAGGCTTCTAGAGGGCAAACAAGTAGAGCACTAGCTACTCTCAACAGTTCATTGAGAAGCCAGTTTAGTGCACCCTGTGCAACTGCAATACCTCTCAAGTACAGCAAATTAACATTTGGCAAGAATAGGGTGAAAGTTCAGAATCAAAAGATCAGAATGGACGCAGAGATCAGAGGAACAAGATTTGCATCAATTACCATCGGCCTCGTCCATCCATCAAACAAATACTTTAGCTACTAACCATGCATGGATAACAGATCAAGGGAGGTAAGTTCAACACATTTGCATTTGATCTGCAGCAACAGAGCTACAGGAAAAGTCATAGTAAATTGTGCCACAAACCAAGATAATACTTCCTCCGTTTCACAATGTAAGTCATTTTAGCATTTTCCACATTCATATTGATGTTAATGAATCTAGATTGTGGAAAATGCTAAAATGACTTACAATTTGCCAGCACCTCAACATTGGTCTATCATAAGAAAACAAAATTTGTTCAGGCTAACCCTGACATTCCTTGCAGCGTTGGCATGCAAAAACCAAAATAATGGGTTATAAACAGTCGGGAGCATGAAAAATCACGTTTCATCGGTGGCCAATCCAAGACTTTGCAAAACAAAAGGCTGGAAAATCAGATTTTTGTTTCTGTCACTGATAAGAGAACACTTGAATGTTTCCTAGGCTGCACTTTTTCGGAGATGCCTCAAACAAAGTGAAGAAATTCAAGAGATCCATGGACCTGTTGGACGGCTCGTCAATTCAATGAGGTTCTCTCATCATCGGCACGAATAGTTCATCTTTCAGCAGGTAAAGCAGAGGATAATGATTGGCAAAAAAGAAGCCTAATAAAGAAGCACAACTAGCCACAAACACAGTTAAATGTAACAAGAACATTTCAAAGTGGAGTAACAAAGAAGCCATCCATGGCCTCAGAAGGACTAATCCCTGCGCTTCATTTGGTTTCAGTGGAGTGTCTGCACAACTCACGTTTCATCTCATCACTGGCCAATCCAAAACAATTTTTTTTTTCTTTTAACGAACAATCCAAAACACTTGGGTGCAATACAAAAAACTTAAATTTCAGTGTTTTATTTCTGTGACTGTGAGAGTACACTCGAATGTTTCATATCCTGCCTTTCTCCATAGATGCCTCGAACAGTGGAGAAAACTCGATTAAATCGATGCAATGCCAACAACTGAAGATGCATTGCAGTTCTTGCAGAACCTGGCAAGAAAGAAGGAAGAGGCAGAAAGCAACTGCAATCTCTTGGGAACGAGAA
The DNA here is from genome assembly GCF_000147395.1 of Oryza glaberrima. Taxonomy (NCBI): domain Eukaryota; kingdom Viridiplantae; phylum Streptophyta; class Magnoliopsida; order Poales; family Poaceae; genus Oryza; species Oryza glaberrima. The sequence goes on along the minus strand of NC_068335.1, from coordinate 12,514,712 downwards.
ATCAGAAAGTTCTGAATCAAGATAAAATCGGGTTGGATATGTTCGATGTATTATTTGAATCGATTTCAAATCAAATACTAGTTGCAGGTAAAACAGAGGATAATGGAAGGCAAAAAAAGAAAAAAAAACTACCCACAAACGCGGTTAAATGTAACATGAACATTTTAAACTAAATCCATGGCCTCAGAAGACTAATCACTGCGCTTCATTTAATTTCAGTGGAGTGTCTGCACAACTCACGTTTCATCTAATCACTGGCCAATCCAAAAGATTTTGGTGCAATACAAAAAGCTTAAAATTCAGATTATTTTTTTTAAAACATTTCTGTGGCTGGGCGGAAGAGCACACTCGGATGTTTCCTACGGCTCGAACAAAGTGAAGAAAACTCGATTAAATCGATGCAATGCCAATTACTGAAGATGCACTGCAGTTGTTACAGAACCTGGGCAAGAAAGAAGGAAAAAGAACAAAGCAACTGCAATCTCCTGGGAACGAGAAATCAGAAAGTTCTGAATCAAGATAAAATCGGGTTGGACATTTTCAATGTATTAGTTGAATCTGATTTCAAATCAAATACTACGCAGTTATTCAAACTTCAGACATCTTCAAACCCAGTCCAAAATGTGCTTCAGTGTCTACAGCGTAAACAATCATCGGAAATTTGTTGTCAAATGAAAAAAAAAAAACAAACACCACACTTATCAGAACGAGAGCTGATCGATCAAAAGGTAAGCAGCAGTAACATTCTTCTATCAGAGAGAAGAAAAAGCCGAGCAGCATAGTTGCAGAGAGAGAGAGAGGGACAGGTGGACGCTGCAGATTGCTCCGCTCAGATAACAACGGCCCGGATTGTTTCGTCGCGCTCAAGGCACCCACATTCAAAGCTGCAGGGGCTTTTGCAGTATTTGCAGTTTTGGCAGTAGATAAAAAGGCAAAAAAAAGAAAAATGTAATAAAAAAAGGAAATCACAAACCTTATCATTGGGGGTGCAATTAAATTACACTCCATAAATCAAAAGAAATCAACCTCCAGAAAGAAAAAAGAGTTTGCGTTTACAAAATTATCAATATATTTCAAAGGGCAGCTCATATCGAGAGGAACATGTGGTTGTAATCGTCTGAACCGTACATATTAATTATTCCACACAGGAACAGCAATCTGGTCCATCATTATTCAACCTAGTGTTTTGAACTAATCATTGGTGCCCCCCAAATAAAACCAAATCAAGGAATGTAGAACAAAGTAACAAAGCTGCTTGCATTGAACAGGTTGCAGCCAAAGAACAAGATCAACAGAACTGTTATGCTGGTCCAAGATAGGTCCTGGCAAGAAGTGCAAATGTGGTGCTGATGTTTTGCAAGTTACTGTCCTCCAAAAGAAGAGCAGGGACCAGGGATGCAAAAGAAGCACTACTACTGCAGTTTTGCCTGCAGAAGAACACAAACAGAGAGCCAAGCCCAAAGGGGGGAAAAAAGAAGGGCAGCTTTATTGATCCTGATTTTCCTCCAGGACAGTGCAAGAGAAGCCAAAAAAGAGAAAAAAAAAACTTGTTGGCTCTGAGTCTCTGACCAGGAGTCCTGGAGTAAGAGTGCGTCGCATGCATGCATGTCCATTGGCTTGGACAGATGGCTTGCACCTATTGGTAGATTGGCCAGGTACCTGCCTTGAGATGCATTATTTTTTTTTTAAAAAAAAAGAGGATGGAGAAGTTGCCGATCAATCCACATATGTAGGGCCTCAAGAATGTATATTGCGAAAGATCAAGAAACGCGGAAGAACAAACTAAAGAGGCAACCAAGTGAAGAAATCGATCGATCAGAAAGATAGCAAAGAACCGAAGAAATGGAAAAAGAAGCAAAAAGAAGGGACGAGTTCTCTGGAAATATAAATTACCAGAAGATCTCACACTACTCTGGCCGCGTAGCTCATCCGCAGCAGCACATACGCTTACATGAGATGATCACGCACGCACACACACGCAGGGAAGGAAAAGAGATGAGAGAATATACAGTATATAACATGGCAAAAAATCCTGCCAAAGAACAAGGGGAGATGCTTTTCGCACTGGGCTAGCTTTGCATCGAACAAAAACGACGCAAATTAATGTTCATCCAATCCCAAGATCAAAACAACGCCGCACCTGCGTGTACCGAGTGCCTCAGATCTGAGCGTTTTTGTGACCAAATCACCATATATATGAGCTCAATCTTTTCATAGGCGAATGGGTAAACCAGGAGCAGCAAGAACCGCACACACGCACACTCCGAAAGAAACAGCAAGATCTAGCAGATGAACACACACGCACGCACACGCAAAGAAACACCCAACCTGCACGCAGCACAGAAGCGCTCTGATGGCATATGCCACTCCATCTCTCACGAAGCACACACCAGGAGGGAGAACCCACAAAACCATGGCAAGATAGATAGAAGAACAGATCAAAACCAGAAGGGAAAAAAGAAATCAACCAAAAGCTGGTTCTACCAGCCACTGCAACTGGAACATGCAGAGCTAGCAGAAACGAGATAACCATCATATATATCGGGTGGAGAGAAAGGAAGTGGTCAATATAAATAGGCGTAGGATTGGGTTGCCGCGGACGGCGCAGATCATCTGGGCGCATCGGACGGACGGCCCAGATGGCGCCAGATTTCGTCGCGGGCAAGAAGCCTCTCCCATCGATCCCTCTTCTCTGCTTTTTGTTCGTACGTACGTAGACGTGCCCTGACAAGTGGGGCATAGCTGTAGGACGGACTCACATCTCGTACTTACGTGGCCGCCGCGCCAATTCTTGTAGCGCAATCACATCGCCGCGGTCAGTTTATTAGACGATCATTATTGGCTTAAGTAACTTGCTGATGCAACTCTCTTATTAAGCCAATTTTATGTTGTCCTTTCTTTACGCTTATAACTTTGTAAGTTGTTTATCAGTAGCTTATTAATTATTCCCTCCGTTTTACAATGTTTCAACATCCTGTCATTAAGTACAAAAATTGTCCTTAAATTTATGAGGGTGTGTCATCTGAGCCCCTCAACTCTTAAAATACATTTTCGGATCCTCGAACATTTCATATTGGTACAAACGGGCTCTAACCCACCCCATGAGCTAACATGACATGCCACATTGGTGCCTATGTATTAGTGGGACTAACATGTTAGTCACATTATTGAAAAAAATTTAATTTTTTTTTTCTACTATACCTTGAAATTTTTAAAAATATTTCTTTCAATTTTATCTTTTCTCCTCTCCGTTTAAGAGGAGATAAAGATTATGTTTATTTTATTTTTTCATGTGACTGACATGTGGGCCCCACTAACATTTGAATCCAGGGTTAATTGGATCCATGCCATTATAAATACGATTTGAAAAAATACCATTGCTATTCATGAAATCTATTGCGTGCCAGTAAAATTTTCTAAATTTTGAACTATGCCATCGCTGGCACGTTTTCTTTTAACATCCTCTTCCGTCTGTTGCTGGGCCCACTCATCAGATCATCTTCAACCTCCAGCTGCTGCATCCTCTCTCCTCAGTGAGAACCCTAGCGCAGCTTCGCCTCCAATTCGCTTCGCTCAGCCATCCTTGTTCCCAATTGATTGAGGGGAATTACTCCTCCCAACTCCCTCTCCAATCCCCTCATAAATCCCCTTTCAATCAGAAGATACATGGGCATCTCACCGTTGTTCCGTTCCGGCTCCAATGTGGCAAACCATGGGGGCTTCTCCTTGCTCCCCCGCATTCAGGAAGATGTGGCCAACTGTGGTCCAGTGTTGTGATTGGCCTTGTACCTGATGGATTTATTTTAGTCCATGTCTTGGATTTAGCTTTTCATGGATATTTGGATGGATTTTTTTGTCCATGTGCTTGGATCTGATCGTTGCTATGGCTAAGGCTTTGAGCAATTCATGAGCAGAAACTAGAATCCATTGAGATGGTGCTTTGGCGAATTCATGAACACAGACTGGATTAAATTCATGAGCATAAATTGGAGATGAAACCCCTTTCTCGAACACGGCGAGACTCGAAGGGGATGCTAACCGTAAACGTGACGGTGGCATGGTTTAAATTATAGATAATTTTAGTGGCACACAACAGAATTCAAGAATAGTAGTGGTACTTTTTCGAATCATCAAATTTATAATGGCATAAATCTAATTAACCCTTCAATCTATAAAATACTCGTAACAAATTTGGGGACCCAAACATATATTTTTAGAGTTGAAGGACTTACATAATATACTCGTAGCTCTTTAGAGATTATCCAAGTAATTTACCCTATTACGTGTCATGCCCTGAAAATCGCTTAATTTAATAATTCATTCTTTAATGCATTTTTAGAAATTATTTTAAAAGCTTACAAGTTAAACTCTAATAATCTAGGAAAGGGTGCAACATAAAATTTAGCTAGATAAAATTTCATTAAATACTTGGCTTGTTTATCTGTTTCCTGGAAATTTTTTGGATTTATTTAAGTAAGGGAAGTATTTTTTTAATAAATGAAACTTCATTTCACGAATTATTTTAATTGAGAAAGTTTTAAAAAAACCCTCTTCTAAGCCGTTGGGCTGTTTCCAGCCCAACCCTTCTCCCTCCCCTTGTGCGGCCGAGCGGCCCAAGCCGAGCCGCCCCTCTCTTCCCCTCCTCTGCCGCTGACAAGTGGACCCCACATGTCAGGGCCATCTTCAACCTCAGGCCGGCCAAGCCAAGCCGAGCTGCTGCCGCCTCCCCTTTGAATCCGCCTCCATCGGTTGCTCTCGAGTCCGATTTGGTTGAGGGGATTTTATCTCCTCCTCATCCTTTTTTCTTTCCCTTAAAGTTTTGGAGATCAATTTTGGCCAGATAAACCTAATCCAATTCGTTTTCGAGTTTATCTCTCCAAACTAACTCTAGAATGTTCCGGCTCAAATCCTCTCGTTTGGAGTCTGATCTCCCTCACCCATGCCTATATAAAGCATCCCCTAGTCGTTCTCTTCCGTTTGCCTCAAGTCCAAGCCGCAGCCGTCGCCCGTAGCGCCGCCGCCACGTGAGCCCTAGCGTCGCCGTCGCTGCTTTAGCCGCGCCGCGCTGCTGCTGTGGTCATCATCGCCGCCTTCCGTCGCCACCGTCGGGTTCGCCAGGTAGAGGAGCACCCCGTCCGCCCCTTCGCAGGCGCCGAAGACCGCCGGAGCGCCGTCGCCGACGTTGACCCGAGCCGAGCCGCCGTTGGACCTCGTCACCGGCCATCGTTCGTCATCGTCCGTCGTTGTTCTCTGTACTAGTGAGTTCGCCTAGACGTCCTTTCCGCGTAGGTGTCCTCGGAAAGCCCAACCGAGTTCTCTAGTGCCGGCGACCTCGTGCTCCAGTGCCATGGCCGGCGATGATGTCGTGATAACATCATAATTTCCTTTTTATTAGTTTTTCTGTATTGAATAAAAATCTGATTAAACTTAGAAAATTCATAACTAAATCATCGTAACACGGATTCAAGTGGTTCAAGTTGCTAAATTCATCTAAAATCGAGATCTACATGTTAAAAATATCCACATGTACTGTTTATGCTTGTTTTTGTACTGTTTTGTTGATTTTGTTCATTTGCTTTAGTTTCTGACGTTCCGGAGGAGAGCGTTTACGTTGAGGAAGGTTCAGAAGCGTTTGAAGAAGCTCAAGGCAAGTCACACAGATCCCAAACAACCCTTTGAGCATGTTGAACCCGTTTAAAACTAATGTTTTACTTCAACTTATGTATTATTTTCGAATGTTATCGAGTGGTGAGCCTTTCCCATTTAATTATGGCCAATAATGACTTTATTTTCCTATGGGTAATAAATTGATTAGCTTGAACCTTATATATTGGTTTGGTTCAGCTAAATGCTATATACTCCCTCCATCCCAAAATATTTGACGCCGTTGACTTTTTAAAAAATGTTTGACCGTTCGTCTTATTAAAAAATTTTAAGTAATTATTAATTCTTTTCCTATTATTTGATTTATTGTTAAATATATTTTTATGTATACATATAGTTTTACACATTTTCACAAAAGTTTTTTTAATAAGATGAACGGTCAAACATGTTTAAAAAAATCAACGGCGTCAAATATTTAGGGAAGGAGGGAGTATATAATTGCTTAGCCATGCTTAGAAACACTGACTCATTAATAAGATGAATCATACTACATTATTACTTATGGTTATATTTAATGAGATGAATCATACTGCATTATTACTTATGATTATATTTAATGGTAGCTCACAATGGTTAATCGTGTTATGATAATTAATTGATAATTAAAACCTGATTAAAGATGGGTTGTGAGCACATGGTTTTGATGGTCGTGCTCATGACAATTAAGGACCGGTTCGCGAGCTACTGCTGTGAAACATTAACCGTGCCAACCACAAGCCAGCGTGGACAATGGTTTTACCTTTTTTATAGCATGGTTCATTACGGGGTGCCAGACTGAGAAGCGGCGAAAAGTCCATGGGGTCGCTGAGGAGTCCATGCCTCTGGTTGTAGAGGGGCTGATTATGATCCAGGAATGGTGCACTGTGGTGAGTTGTGTTGTGCGAGGGGTATTGTCACAGTTCCTTTCCGAGGTACCGTGGTGGTATTTTTGGAGAAAAGGCATTGCCCAGCTTTCATTAAAAAGCCAACAAGGTTCATACAGAAAGTAAAACAAAACATGAAAATAAACGTCAAAACATGAAAATAAATGGGGCTGGAGACTATCCAGTAAGTGATAGAGCGCAATGGCTGCTGGCACAGCCCAAAAGACAAGCCAGAGAAAACTACTCAAAGTGAACAACCAAAAGACATCCTGGAGTACAGGCTGAAAATCACTCAGGTCTTCATCAGGGTTTTGAGCCTGCTGTCCTTCGGGTACTGGCAAGCAATAAGGCCCTTGAGGCGTCCAAATTGCTCCGCGGGATCGGCGGCGCCAGTTGTCTCCACTGTAGAAGAAACGAAACAGCTTTGTGAGGCAAATGAGAGGGATCAGAGATTAGTTTTCCATTGAAAACCCAATCGTTTCGCATCAGCCAAATCGCCCATGCGCCTGCAGCAAAGCATGCAAGCCAAACAGATTTTTGTCCATCTTTTTGAATGTTTAACTTCTCCAAAAGATCTTCCCTGGATCTAGGAATACTATCCCAACCAAAGGCGTCTCTATAGCAGCACCACATAAATTGAGAGATATGGCATCTAAACATCAAGTGATCTACATCTTCAATCTGCCCACACAATTCATAGTTCGGGCTTCCAGACCATTTCATTTTTTTCAGCTGCCCAGCAGTTTGTATTCTCCCCTTTAACATTAACCAGAAGAAAATTTTAACTTTCAAGGGGATGGGGGACCTCCACAGGTCCTGCATCACTTTGTCCTTGACTCCTCCAAAACTTAGAGCTTGATACAAGGTTTTAGCTTTGTAAGAGCCGTTTTTGGTTAGTTTCCGGACCATACAGTCTCTTTCCTCATTTAAATGGATCTCCCCTAATATGTTATGAAGGTCATTCCACTCATTCAAATCCCTCTCCCCCAGAGATCTTCTCAGTTCTATACTTCTATATACCAGTCCCCCTTTAAACACATTTGAGAAACAGTCTTCTCTTTATCTGCGCACATGCTGTAAATGTTGGGATACTGAGTTTTTAGAGGAGTCTCCCCAATCCAAACATCTCCCCAAAAGTTGGTTGCTTTACCATTTCCCACTCTGTAAGAACTCCCCAAATCCATCCATTTCTTCACCTCATGTAAGCCTTTCCAAAACTGTGAGCTCCCCTCCACTTTAGACCGGAAGAAACCTCCCCCATCCTTCATGTATTTATTTCTCAACAACACACAACAGGGATCCTCTTTCTCAGATTCAAGTCTATAGATCCATTTACATAGCAAAGCAATGTTCATTTTTCTTGTGTCAATTAAGCCAAATCCTCCAAACTCTTTAGGTCTGCATAAGGCCTCCCATTTAATCATATGGTACTTTCTCTTCTTTTCCAATCCCTCCCAAAAAAAATCTCGCTCTGATAGAATCCATCTTATTATGAACTCCCTCAGGTAATAGGTAAACTCCCATCATATTTAAAGGATTGCTACTAAGACATGAGTTTATTAAAATTGTTTTTCCCCCATAAGATAAGTAACCACATTTCCAAGTAGCAAGCCTTTTCTCAATCTTGTTGGGAGGAATATCTAAATCAGCGTTGGTCAGTTTATTCATACTGATTGGGATCGTACCGTGGTGGTATTGAGACGCATGGTGACATGTCGTGGAGCTGTGTTTTGTGGGTACAGTGGTACATCTCTGGCCAGAGTAAAACTATTCGAATAGCCGTGCCCGCGGTTATGGGTGGGTCTAACAATGTTTTTTGTGATTAGTCTCACACTACTCATTATTGGTGATAAACTGTGATAATTAAATTGACTCCTAGTTTGGAATGGTATATTCCTGGTATGGAGGTTTGATTTGTACAACCGGGGTTGGTTGTTCAGATGAGGTTGGGCCTATGCAACACGGGTGTGTTGTATAGTGTTTATTTAATATTGCTTAATTACTCAACTGTTTTACTATTATCAAATGTTTATTAAATGCTGTTTATGCAAATAAGCTATATTATGCCATCCTTTGTTATCCTGTGCACTTGCATATTTGCTATGTGGCTTGTTGAGTATATCATATGCTCATTCTTGCAATATTCATTCATCAGAGGAGGAGTACTTCAGTGAAGGTGATGATCAGGAGGATTAGGCTTTGTTCGGGTCAAGTTGCTTGTGGAGTGGAGTCGCCATAGCTGTTTAGTCTTTTGTTTATTTTTTCCGCTACGTAGAATTTTATTCCTTTGAGAGGAACTATCCACCTCTGTAATAATTTATCCTTTTGCGAATATTAATTAGCTGTTTGATAGTATTCTATTATCAATTTGTTATTGTGTGCCTCGGCTGATTCCTGGACGAGGATTTAACACACATGTAAGCGTTTGGAATTTTGGATAGAAATTCCGGGCGTGACATTACGTTCAACATGGAAGTTCCTATTCCATTTTTTTAGAATATAATAAGTATAGTTCCATCTTGAATATAATAAGTGTAGTTCACTAATTAGTTTTTTTTAGTGAATTCCACTTTGCACCCATTTTTCTTATCGTGGTTGCATATTGGACAAGGATTTGCTAGCTAAATTTTACATTCTACACCATCCAAACTTGCCAAAAGGTTACAGTTTGGACCATGGAAATGTGTTTAGGCTGCCAGGTTGCTGTCATGGTTCTTCATCCCACCTACATGAGCGTGAGTACTAGCCACGACATCGGCAAATGAAGTCACTGCGCAGACAATCATGCGAGACGCTACAGTGCATTTCATCCCAAAATCTCCAGTTTGGACATTCTAATCCATGCCATTGTAAGTCTCTGTTCATTTCTTCAACCAATTTCACACAAAACAACCAATCTCACCAAAATAAACCAAAATCGAACAAAAAGGGAAAAGGCAGAAGCCGCAGCAAATTAAAGCTGAGGCAACGACACAGAGCAAATAGAAACTGAGGACTGCAGGAGGAAAACCAAAGGGAAATGTAGTACTAGTGTTTTTAACCATTGGGAGAGAAGAAACGCAACAACATCTCAATAGGAATGCAGCACCCGCAGGCGTCACCATTATTGGCCTGAAGGCTATGTTTTCGCCAGTAGTTTCTCTACTCTCCCACGTCATTGAGTGCATGTTAGGTTCAGCAGCCACCACCAGCTAATCCCCTTCAACACGCGGCCACCGCGCCTATGCGTTGCCGCCGACCGGCCATCAAAGAAGCATCTCGACCCCTGGCGTGCTCTAGATCCATCCATGTGGTGGGTTGGAGAGGGGGAGGGTGAAAGAGAAGAGTGGATCACCTCTCCCCCGCACTAGCCCGTCCAGCCTTGCCATCTTGCGGCGGTAAGCCGCTGTCGCAAGAGGAGTGACGCCTGAAAAGGAGCTTACCGCAGCTTTTAACACCCACCTCATTGCGCTACCATCATCGCTGCCTCAACCAGGCTGCTTCATATCCTCCAACGTACCAGTCGCATCACCGTCGCCTTCGTCCTCCCAACGTGACAGTCTCATCGCCACACCTCCCCCAACTTGCCGTGCTACACCACGGCAGGCTCGCCGCCACACCGCTCGAACCTTCGCGCCGCCCTCGCCAGCCACGTGCCACCGTGGTGTGCTTTTTCATGCTTCTCGCTGGCCTCTCGCCACCAGCCGTGCTTCTCCATGCCGAGGCCTTTCCCCGGGAGCCCTATCACGGGTGTCGCGCTCTCCGCGCGTCTCGCCGGCCTCCGCCGCCATGCTCCTCCCACTGGCCACGTGCCACCGGCCACGTACCGCCATGCTAGCCCATGCCCAGCCGGTGTTGCCCGCTTCCTCCCATCTCGACCTTCCTCCCGGTGTCGGCAGCCCCTTGCTGTCGACGCAGCGCCGCCGCTGAAACTGGATCTAGGAGCTCTAGATCTGACACCACCGCTGCCACCTTTGCTCCCGTGGCCAACCTCCACCGCCACCTGTACCTCCACCTTGGGGAACGTCACATTCACCTCAGGGAGTGCCTGATTCGTCGCGCCCTTTCCATCTCCGATCACCGTGGTCCTGCTACGCCGTGTGTCGCTCTGTCCTCCCACATCAAGGACAAGCTTCGTTGGATCTCGTTGTACCTACCACTGCCTTCCCAGCTAGTCGCTCGGCTTTCCGGTGGTGAAGTGTCGAGGCTAGGGTTTCGCCCCCGAGCCGCCCGCGCGAGAGCGACGCAGACGCAGGGGAAAAGCTATTTAGACTGAATTTTGTATGAAATAGTTGAAGGTGGTTCACATGTCCTTCCTGGTAATGACACTTCAATTCCTACTCGACAATTTAGATTGATTCATATAAGCGATTTTCTACTGTGTGTTATGTATGCTCAGTTAACTCTTGAAGTAGAGCTAGTTTCTTGGTTTTGTTTCAGTTACTAATGAATGTCCATCATGCCATGTAGATTAAGGTGCTTCCATTTGACCATAATTGTGCATCAACAAAACTAAGAGAAGGGAAGATGGCTACACAAGGCTATATTGCTGACATAATTGGTGACTGGGTGAAGAAAAATTCCATAGAAGGCAAAGGATGCCAAGGAGAAGTTGGAAGAACAATGAGATTAAGTTGAAGTATTCCAAGGCATGGTCTAGCATGAAGGTTGCACTGGAACAGATACATGTTAAATTTGAAGAGAGCTTTCAATTGCTTTTCAACTGGAAGGCTGGAATGGAGAAGAAGTCTCCAGGTACCATAGTTGAGATTGAATTGCAGAAGTTAGGCAAGAAAATGTGTTTTAAGCGCATATTTGTAGCTCTAAAAATTTGCATAGTGTAACACCCTGAAAATTCGACGACAAAAATCTAAACTCTAAAAATACGGATTTTCAAAAACTTATTAAATTAATTGCATCATGCTGATCTTATTCGCCTATTTTATTTGGATTTGATCTTGAAGTTTATTAATTGTGAGTAAAGAATAGTTAATTAGCAATAAACCTTAAAAAAAAATTGGTAAAATAAATATAAATTAAAATAAAGATTAGGTGTGGATAGAAATAAATAAAACATTAACGCGACCATAATTGGATCAATTAAATTTAAATACGATGGAATAAGAATTAACCCTAATTAAAACTCAAATAAATTATATAAAAATAAAATATGAGTAATATTAATCTAGGGTGAATTCATTAGTTAAAATAACACAAATATTGATTAAACTTCAGATGTACAAAAGTTAGGAATTATGGAACCAAATTTAAATAGAAAATGGGTTAAAATCGGGAAAAATAGGAAACTACACTGTTCATCGGCCGCCAGGTGTTCGACGCGGTCCCCTAACCCAGCTCCTCCTTTTTCCCCTCTCTCTGTCGCCACCGTCGCCCGCGCGCCGCTCGCCCGCCGCGCCGCGCCGCCCGCCGTTGTGTCGCCGCTGCCGCCCGTCGCGCCGCGCCGCCCGCCGTCGCGTCGCCGCTGCCGCGCCGCCCGCCGTCGCGTCGCCGCTGCCGCGCCGCGCCCCCGAGCCCCGTGCCGCCGCCGCCTGTCGCCATCGCGCTGCTGCGCCATCGCTGTCGCCGCGCGGCCGTCGTGTCGCCGCGCCCGCGCCCGCGCCCCGCGCCTCGCGCCGCGCACCGCCGCTGCCGCACCGTCCCATCGCCGTCGCGTCGCCGCTGCAGTGCCGTGCCGATGTCGCGTCGCCGCCTCGAGCCCCGCGCCCCGCGCGCCGCTCGCCCCTCGCGCCGCTGCCCCGCCGTCGCCTTCGCCCGTCGCGTCGCCACCTCGCGCCCCGCGCCCTGCCGCGCCGCGTCGTCGTCACATCGCCGCGTCGAGCCCGCGCCGCGTCACCCCGCCGACGCCATAAGGCCGCCGCCCCTCTCCCGCGCCCTATATAAGCCCTCCCTCCATTCCCAAGCCTCCCCACACACACATCCCCCATCTTCCCCTCCCCCTTCCCTTTCCCCACGTGCCGCCGTCGCCACACCGCCGCGCCGCCGCATTAGGCCGCCGCGCCACCTCTTTGAGCCACCGCGCCGCCCGCGCCGCCGTCGTCCGCGTTGCCGCCGCCGTCGTCATCGTCGCCGCCGTTGCCGGTGAGCCGTCTCCCCCCCCTCGCGTCCACCGCCGTCGCCGCTCGGGTAGGGAGAGAGGGAGCCGAGAGAGAGAGGGGCAGGGAGGAGCCGGGAGGAGGAAGAAGAAAGGAAAAGAGAGAAGAGAGAGAGAAAAGAAAAGAGAGAAGAGAGAGAGAAAAGAAAAGAAAAGAAGGAAGAGAAAAAGAAAAGAAAAGAAAAGGAAAAGAAAAGGGGGAAAGAGAAGGAAATAAGTAGGAAAAATTAGGGGAAATTTAGGACACTTAAAAATATTAGAATTTAAGTATAGGATTAACGAAAATATAGTATTTGCAAAATAATGCTATAATCATAGATGTATTTAAAAACTAAACAATTAGGTGAATTATATAGATTATTGTAGATTGTTTTTAATGATCTCTACAAATGATCAGTTCGCGGTAGTAATTTAGATATAATTAATTAGATGAATTCTTATAGGCTATTATAAATTATATTTGGGTAATCTCTATAAGAAATCGATTCACGATAGAAATTCGGATTTAATCACTAGGAATTTTAGACGTATATTATATTTAATCATTTAGTCATAGACTAAATTAAATCGTATAATATTATAAGATAATTTTAGGATTCCGTCCGATGTTTAGCTCGCAATAGAAATTTCTAACCTAATATATGAATATAATACTCGGGTAGATTCAATCAAAAACTTATGCTAACCAAATATTTACACCCACAAAATAGTTTAGAATATTTAAAATCGAAATTGGGTTTGCCTTAGTTCGCAAATAGTAAAGTTAATATAAAAGAATTGACTTTCGCATTCGACTCCCATTTGGATTTATTTGGATTTTACTTGAATTCTAACCGAATTCAAAATCGATTCTTCGCACGTACTTGTAGAGCCCGAGGGAGTTGCGGATCCAAGCAAGGACCAAGACCCGCAAGACCTTGAGCAAGGCAAGTCATCACTATTCTTTGAACATGTTGATCCCAATTGCGAAATTATTTTGTTTACAAATAAAATTGCATGCAATGATAAACATCCTACTTGTGATTATGCCATGCCTTGATTATTGTTTACCCTTAAAATCCTTGTAACCATGTTTACGTATGAGTCCCTAGTCAATTATGACAATTGCTTAGAAATGCTATTTTAGAATCATGCATACTCATATTTATCAAATGTTATGTGCTTGGGCAATTACCTTTGGGAAGGTAATTGAGATGCGGCATGTGGAGACATGAGCGCTACATTGCCATGATGTTGATGACATGATTTGTGAAAGGAGAAATAAAAACTAAACAACTGTTTTCGACTGGGGCGGCTGGAGGATTTGGGTGGTGTCCAGAAAAGGCTAGTGCTGTCCCTGGTCAGTTAAGGACCAAGCCATGAAGTTAAGCATGAAACAACCCCCGTACAACCGCACTTCTCGTATGGGTATAGACCTAGCGGAGTAGATGGCTGAGCGGAGGCAGTATCCATGCGTAGTGGTCTTCTTTTAGGTGTGTGATGCGGCAAGCAGTCTACTGGCGGATGCCCGGTTCGGATGGCCAGGTGGATGGCGGATGCCTGTTCCGGATGGTCAGAGGCTGGCTTGGCAATACTACATGAGGATACCCATAAGAGAACAATCATGATGGACTGGGTTCAACGACAAGAAGCAACGTAGGAGTGTGTGTTTTTCCCTTCCCGGGAGCGCCAGAACTCCTCTCACTGCTAGAAACGTATGACGCCTAGAGTGCATGAGGACTAAAGTTCATGGAGCGGGTACTGCCAATGCGAGGTTATCGAAAAGCTTTGCCGTGACGCGTCTCATGTGTTGGGACGAGGCTCATGTGTTGGGCAGTCGCGGAGTGCGGGTAAAGTGTACATCCACTGCAGTGTGAGTAAACCAAATATATTCGAATAGCCGTGCTCGCGGTTATTGAGCACCGGGACATGTATTACACTTGGCTAGACTCTAAATTCTTAACTTGTGTGGGATGGGTTATTGCATGATGATCTTTATACTGATGGAGCCACTTCCCGAGAGGCGGGGATGTGGACGTCCTCAAAAAACCATGACGACTCAATGGCGGGAAGCTATTCTTGGGATCACAATGGATGGTGGACAGAACCGTCATTGTTTAATATGAATACTGGTACTAAAATTTGATCAGTCTATGCTAGGTCTTAGGCTTGTGAAAAGAATTACAAAACTTGCTTTGCGCAAAAGAACCATAGCCATTCCTTGAAATACTCCTATCATATGCATTGTTGCTGTGGTGGCTTGCTGAGTACGGTTGGTACTCACCCTTGCAAATATAAACTTAATCAGAGGCCGGAGATGAAGCTTCGGAGGACCCCTATGCCTACTAGCAGGAGGGTGATGAAGACGACGGCACTCAATAGGTCTTAGTACGGTCGTTGCCTGTGGGAATGGCGTGCCGCTGCCTTAACTCCGCTGCCTTACCTTCTTCTATTTTTGGGATGTATTCCGGACCGCTCGGTCCGATGATTTAAGACTATGCCTACGGGCTTATGATGTAATAATCCGTACTCGTGCATGTGCACTTGGTACTTCAGCTATGGATTCGTGTGTACCAGACTACTTGATCCAGGGAAATGGTACGTTATACACGATTGACTCCTGTTATAAAAACAGGGGTCCACACATAGATGGCTTTCTTGCTGGATGTAGACCCTATATAGGTGTAGATGCAACTAAGTTGATTGGTAAATACACTGACAGTTAGCTTTAGCCACTGTTGTAGATGGTCACAACTGGTTGTTTTATGTAGCATATGCAAATTTTGACTCAGAAACTGATGACAATTGGTTGTTCAGAAGGATTGGTGATATCAGCAGATGCTTGCAAGGGGTTAGAGAAGGCTGTTGATGCTTCATTTCCTAGGCTTGTGGAGCATAGAGAGGCATTAGGCACCTCTATTATAACTTTTTGAAGAAGTTTCATGGTACTGTTATCACTGATCATTTGTACCCTATTGCTAGAAGTTACATATAAGAAGGCTTCAAATACCATATGGGTCAAATACATGTAGCCAATCTAGAAGCAATATAGTTTCTTGAGAAGCATCATTCAAGGATATGGTATAGATGTGGGTTTGGGGAAGGCAGCAAGTGTGATTACTTGACAAACAATGTGTCAGAGAGCTTTAATGCTCAAATAAGAGGATTGAAAGGGTTGCTTCCACATGAATTAGTTGACTCCATTAGAGACTTAATCATGAAGAAGATGGCTACTAGAAGAGAAGTGGCCAAGAACCTGGGTGATGAAATTCTTACATCAGTGATGAAGCAGATGAATGATTTGACTTCTCTTGTAAGGTTGTTAAGGTGGCGAGGAGTTGATGATGGCTTTGCAGAAGTCACTCTTATTGATGCTGACAATATGACTAGAAGGCACACTGTTGATTTGGACAATCGCAAGTGCTCTTGTAGGGCTTGGCAAGTATAAGGTAAGCCATGCAGGCATGCATTGGCTTGGATATGTACTAACAGAGGAAGAATTCAAGATTTTGTCAGTCCATATTACAGTGTGCAGATGTTTAGGGCAGCATATGTAGGTAGAGTTGCACTCATGATTGATAGATCACAGTGGCCAGTAGTTGATCTTGGCTTCAAGATGCATGCACCTAGGCAAAAGAGATGTGCTAGAAGGCCTAGAGTACAGAGGATGAGGGTTTGTCTAGAGCCTAGAAGAAAGAAGGTGAAATGTAAGAGACGTCATGGATTTGGTCGTTTCTAGAAGACATGCAAACTGGCTGAGCCTGGTGATGAAGATGATATGGGCAGCCAATACACCCCTAGAAAAAAGGTACATTTGTAGCCTTTTTTTCCATTTTTTGCCATGTTATATTCTGTTTGCCCTAATTGAGTGATTACCAATTTGCGTGAGGAGAAGTGTCCAGGGAAGATGAAGCTAGCTCCTCTGCACCAAAAAAGAAAAAGAAGACACCACAGAAGAGGAAAGCTATGGCTACATCTAGTGCATGCACCTCCTGTTAGAGTAATTAGAAGTTTATCTAGCTTGCTTGGTTTGTAATGCCAGCTTTGTTCCAGCTTATTGTGTTAGAACTAAGTATTTTGCTGAGTCTATTATGTTGGTCTGTAATGCCAAGTATTGCTAAAGACTTGTGGAACATGGTCTGTAATGCCAGATGTGAACATGCAGTTTATTCTGCTAAAACTCATTTTGCTGAGAACTCATTATGTAATATTTGGCCATGAGGTTGGCTATTCCTGTGAATGTAATGCCACCTGTGAACATGCAATATTTGGCAATGAGGTTAGCCATTCCTGTGAACATGCAAGACGTGCAAATATCTTACATACTGTGATCTGTGAAATGAAATTGAAATTGAGGTTATTGCAAAAGGGAAACTGCTACATTATTGGATCACTAACATTATTTCACATTTTAACTTAAAATACTCAATATTTCTGCACCACTTTTCATTACCAAAATACTCAACATTTCCGCCACACAACATTTGATCACAGATTGTGCTTCATTACATACAGAATAGGGGAGCAGGGGCTTCATTGAAGTACCAGAAGCTCACTTCTTTACAATACATCTCAACTTAGCTAATTTGAACCAATAACTAAGCTAACTATTACAAGGGACATCACTAACACAAGATAAAGTAAACTGGAACGGGTAATCTTTCCTTCTTCCAAATGTTTCTTCATCACTTCAGTTCATTGTCCTTTGCATCAACCAGCTCAGACAACTTGCAATTTTGGCATTGATCCTCTTTGCATCAACCAGCTCAGACAACTTGCAATTTTGACATTGATCCTCTGTTAACTTGTCGAAGCATGTCGATTCTTTCACCCAGATAATCTTGCACATTGGCCTGGCAGTATGCTACCATTTCTTCAGCGTGCTCGTTCTATAGGTCTTCTCAAATCCATAAGTAGCATAAACCCTTCTTTTGCAAACACACACAAACGCATACTCAGTTGGATCAATTTTACTGACCAATTAACACATATTCAGCTGGATGAATTGCACTTGCCAATTAACAGAAGGATTTAACATTTCTTACCGGTTTGCCGCACTGGAGCCATCACCGTCGGGGATTCCTTGGGGTGTTAAAAATGTGCGCTGTGGCGGGGACATCGCAAGCGTACTTCAATGTGGAGATGGAAGGAGCCGATCCCCCTAGTAGACGAACACCACTGCCGCTTTCGCTTGCCTGTGTGGCGTGCTTTTGCCTCGGTGGATCCATCCTCGCGCTGGCAGTACGTCGTCGTCGCCGTTGGAATTTACAATTTGGTCCTTTTGAAAAACTTATCCCAGAAATGATCTTTTTTGGGCGCTAGAGTGGCTGGCGCCGTCGTCCAACGGGACGGACGACGGCGCCAACCACTCTAGCGCCGTCGTCCTGCCACCGTGGCGGGGCGGTGCTGAGGTGGCAGCGGGAGCGTGCCAGAGTGGCTGGCGACGCCCCCCACCATTTTTTCCTCTTCTCTCATCTCTAGTGTAGAGGAGAGAGATGTGCAACTTTTTTTTATTTTTTTTTAAAATTCACACTTAGGAGCACATAAGAACAAACCGTAAAGAAAATAAACTCAAGTAGACGAAATATGTGACTTGCAGAATTTTTCAAAGCTATACCGAAAAGCCCCCCTCCCCCGCGCTCTCCCTGCTCTTCATTGTTTTGGTTTTTACTATAGCCCCCAAAAAAATGTTTTTGAATACTCTTAGTCTTTTTTTTACCTCTTTTATCCAAAAAAATAAGTTAGGCTTTTTTCTATTACACATAGGTGTCATTTCCTAAAACAGGCGTAACTTTCTCATACGGACTCGAAATCAGACAAATAATATATCCATGGACATCTATAAAAAAATTACATCTGATTCTCCCCGCTTTGCTATGTTCGGTGAGATTAATACCTCCAAATTCGCTTGCAAAATTGTGTTTTCGAGGCTTTTCGGTAGAGCTTTGAAAAATTCTACAGGTCACATATTTCGTCGATTTGAGTTAAACTTTTCTATGGTTGGTTCTTGTTGGATCCTAAATGTGAAAAAAATATCAAAAAAATAAAATTAAAATAAAAAAGTTGCACATCTCTCTTCCTCTACAATAGAGAGGAGAGGAGAGGAAAAATTCTACAAGTCACATATTTTGTCCATTTGAGTTCATTTTTTCAATGATTGGTTCTTTTGTGTTCCTAAGCGTGAAAAATATATCAAAAAAATAAAAGAAAAATAAAAATTGCGGGGAGGGGGGAGGCGCCAGCCACATTGGCGCGCTCCCCCTGCCACCTCAGCGCCGCCCCGTCACGGTGGCAGGAGGACGGCGCCAGAGTGGCTGGCACCATCGTCCAACAGGACGGCGCCAGAGTGGCTGGCACCATCGTCCAACAGGACCACGATGGCTTACAACCCAGCGACGTGGGGGGCATTTCGGTCCATGCGAAAATACGGTATGCTTAAACTCTGGAAAAGCACACACGTGTGGTATATTGTGGCACGGATCCAATTTAAACACAATTAATCCAAATAAAAATGGAGAGGAGAAAAACCAAAAGGAAGCAAAAAGATTGTAACCGTCGTACTAGCTCACAGACCACAGACCAGCGCCCCTTTGATGAGAGGCGTGGGTGCCTATGATGGCTACAGATTACATAAAAAGATCGTACAACCCCAATTAATCCATGTATTACAGCGTTGCTGCTTAATCGCATGGACGGGAAGCATAAAACAGGTAATAGTAGGACCCTAGCCTTAGTTATTTTCTTTGGGAAAAAAATAGTTTCAAACATGCAATCTAATTCCTGGTGTCAAAAGAAAATGTCTACTAGGAGCTCTAAAAAATTTGGGTGCGATCAAAAATAAAAACCAAAAAGTGCCTTAGTGGCACCAACGAAAACACACCATGTGGAGATATTTTGCTGCATTAGTTATCCACAGATTCAATTCATTGGAACTTTGTTCCGTCATGACACACTCATAAGGTTTTAATTAGTGATAACAAATGAAGGATATATGCCAACAATTCAAGCGCTCATTGCAACATGGAACCAATCCACCAGACGACGATCGCTTGCGCAGCGTCGCGTCGCTTCTCCCACGTAGGCACGTACTGAATCGGACTACCCGGCCATACCCGTACGCACGTAGCACGGTGCATGTTATGTGCGTACGACGTCAAACCGTGCAACACCATGCCCTAGCTCGAGCAAAACCACGAGACCTCTGTTGTATGCGTGTAGCCTTTTTTCCGCTTTCTGCGCCGTGGCCCGTGGCAGTAGCAGTAGGCAGGAAGAGAGAGTGTGTGTCTAGGGACAATATTTTCACCAACTCTCTCGCGTGCTCCCCAGCAGGGGCGTATCAGGAATGAAAAATTGGGGGCGCTCAACATACTGGAAATACCGACATATCCTACCCTTGCCACTTTTTGTTGCCTTATGTTCTCATCATCCTTTGCTAAAAGTAAGGGTACTGCTGCTGTCACTTGAATAATAGTTAAACAATGTTCTTTTCGACATGCTGCGATTCAGTCTAGACAAACAAAATGAAACTGTGCTAAATCAGATGCTAAACTGCTAATGGATTGAATCATTCCAAATTTCCAATTAAGTAATCACTAATCACAATTGCATTGCATATTTGCATAAACATTACATTACATATTTACATACCTATTTTTGTTTAGTTGTTTTGTAGCCGCCAGCCTGCTGCCGCTCGCCTGGTCCTGTCTGGCTGCCTGTTGCTCGTGCGCTCCCGTGGGGTCGTTGGCCGCCCGCCGGCCTGCTGCTGCTCGTCTAAAGGCTGCAGGCTGCGGGGGCTGCTCTTGCTCGGCTGCTCCGCCGCCTCCGCAAGCTCCCGTGGCGGCGTGGCCTGCTGCTACTCCTTCTCATGCTCGTGCGGACTCACCGTCGCGTGCTCCGCTGCTCACAAGGTCGTGCCGGCTGCCGCCGCACGCTTCCGCCTGCTGCTTGCCGGTCCAGCTCGCCGGCGCCGCCGTGCCGCTGACCCCCTCACTGCTCGCCTCTTGCGGCGCCGCACGGGGTCGCCTCGATGGCTGTTAGGGATTGTAATAAGTTCATCTGAGGTCTCTTAACTTATCAACGAATCTGATTTTCGTCTCTCAACCGGAAAACCAGATACAACGGATCCCCCAACTATTAAAACCGATGCAGATAATTGTCAAGACCTTGTGTGGAGATTATGGATACCCCATATCTGCATGACAGTTATACTTTAGTCGGATATATAGTACCAAATATAGATAGAATATCTTTATGAGCACTCAGGGTAGGTTCTAAACTTGTATGTCAAGAAAATACCTGGGATCCTAGTCGGCTAGGATTGTATTTTATCTGTAATCCCATATTCCGTTAGGATATGGACTGTACCTTGTATTACGGATCCCTTCCCCTATATAAGGAGGGTCCGTGTGCCTCTTGGGACACGATTCTTTTTTCTCCCAATCATACAATCAATAACACACTCGGCGGAATCATCCCCGGACAGGAGTAGGGTATTACTTCTTTAATAAGAAGGTCTGAACCTGTATAAAATTCCTTGTCTCCAAACCCATCCACTTTCCTAGCTTGATAGCCATCCCCTTTTATTATTGCCGAAATCTTGTTTCGACAGTTGGCGTGCCAGGTAGGGGGGGCGTCAAGTTCTCGCCGACTAAGTACGATGGGTTTCGTTTCTGGTATCGACGACTTCGCCTTCCCTCCCGGGCAGGCGTTCCGATTCGGCAGCCTCGACTTCATCACCAACGACTTCGGCAAGATCTCTCCCCTTGACCCAGATTCAAACCAGTCGGGGAGAAACCAGGTCCCCGTGCCGTTCGGTATTCCGAACTCGGCCGAGGCCTACTCCAAGATCATCTCTCCTGAGTCGGTTTCAAGCCACTCGGATGAGATCCAATCTATTCCTCCACGATCGGATCAAGACGACGGGTCCTATCCCTCAATCTTGATGAAACTTCCTGATGACTTGGCCGCCGTCTTCACAGCCAAAACATCTCCCACTCGGAGATCTAGGCGAGCTCCGACATCGGCCCCAATCCAGTCTAAATCCAGGGAGGTTGGCGTTATACTCCAACCTCTTGGGACAGTCTCGACGGAAGAGTTGGATGGCTACCTCAGCTCCCCCGGCGTCAGTTCTCGACCAACCGAGATCCTCGACTACGACGACTTCGGCTACCACTACGACCACGGCGACTTTGACAACTTCGACGACAGCTACGAGGATAACTACATGCCCCTCTTCTTCGGCGTATTCATGGCTGACAACGAAACGGAAGAACAGCGCCGAGCCCGAGAAGCGGACCAAGATCGCGCACGGCAAGAAGCTGAATGTCGCCGACTGGAGGAAGAGCGACAGCGACAGGAGCGAGAACGACTACAGCGTGAGCAACAAGATCGCGAACAGATTGTAAAGGAAGCTGAAGATCGACGGCACCGCGCCTTGGAATCTGGGCGCCGAGCGAGAGAGCTCATTGGGCAACAAGACGTCGACAAGACAGCGGTCTTTCGCACCCCCCAGTAGAACGCGGTTGCAGCGATCACTCTCCTCGACACCCTCCTCAAGGAAGACGCACTCAACCAAGCCGATCATGTTGTTAACATCTTGAACCAGACGAAGACCATGATCGCTGCCTCGGTTCCAGCCAACTCCACAAGCACCCGCACCCTGACTGGTAGCCGAGTCCCTCATCATCAGCCAAGCCTCAGCGTCACCGGCACAGGATCTAGTCGCAGGAGCAGGGGTCACGACGAACGATCTGTTCACTTGCTTCCCGAACGTCACAGGGAGCGTCGAGCTGAACAGCCTCGTTCTCCACCTCGCCAGCGTCCCGTCGACCTTCGTGACACGATCAACCAGCGCCGTGTAGCACGAGGTCACCGTCATTCACCAAATCGCTACGACGATGACGTGGATGGAGTAGCTGCCTTCACTAATAACCTGCGTCGAGTGGATTGGCCAGTCGGCTTCAAACCGACTGGAATCGAGAAGTATGACGGCACCACCAATCCGGAGTCTTGGCTCACCGTCTACGGACTCGCAATCCGCGCAGCTGGTGGAGACAGCAAGGCCATGGAAAACTATCTACCTGTGGCCCTAGCGGACTCCGCCCGATCCTGGCTCCACGGACTACCCCGTGGCACGATCGGATCATGGGCGGAACTTCGTGATCACTTCATCGCCAACTTCCAGGGCACCTTTGAACGCCCCGGAACACAGTTTGACCTCTACAACGTCGTTCAGAAGTCTGGAGAATCCCTTCGAGATTACATCCAACGCTTCTCCGAACAACGCAACAAGATCTCCGACATCACCGACGACGTCATCATCGCCGCCTTCACTAAAGGCATTCGCCACGAGAACCTAGTCGGCAAGTTCGGACGTAAACCTCCCAGGACGGTTAAGCAGATGTTCGAAAAAGCCAACGAGTATGCCAAAGCCGAAGATGCTATCACCGCGTCCAAACAGTCAGGCACCACTTGGAAGCCAAAGAAGGACACGCCGACTGCAGGGGGGAGTGGAAGTAACAACCACAAGGATCGCAAGCGTAAGCCCGAAGAACTTGTGGCGACCACCTCTCCATCTTCCCGACAACGTCCCCGCGTCAACACCTTCGACAAGATAATGAACTCTCAATGTCCGCATTATCCCAATTCCAACCACGTGGCCAAAGATTGCTTCATCTACAAACAGTTCGCGGAGCAATACGTCAAGAACGCACGCAAACCTGCAGACAGAGATCAGGGCACATCAAAGAAGAAAGATGATGAAGACGATGCCCCGACTGGCTTTCAAGAACATCGCAAAGAACTTAATCACATCTTCGGCGGACCCCTGGCTTATGAGTCCAAGAGAAAACAGAAGCTAACAGAACGGGAGATCAATGCGGTTCAGCCTAACACGCCCCAATATCTTCGGTGGTTAGAAACAGCAATTAAGTTCGACCGCTCGGATCATCCCGACCGAGTGGTCCACCCGGGGCGGTACCCCCTGGTACTAGACCCAGTGGTTCGCAATGTCAAGCTCCGACGGACTCTCATCGATGGTGGCAGCGCACTCAACATCCTTTTGGCTAAGACCCTAGATGATATGCAGATTCCTTGCACGGAATTAAAGCCGAGTAATGCACCCTTCCACGGTATTATCCCAGGATTGTCAGCTACAGCACTCGGCCAGATCACTCTTCTAGTTACCTTCGGCACTCGGGAAAATTTTCGCACAGAAAATGTTTGTTTCGAAGTTGCCGATTTCGAGACAGCATATCATGCTATACTTGGACGACCGGCTTTAGCCAAATTTATGGCCGTCCCACACTACACCTACATGATGATGAAGATGCCTGGTCCTCAAGGGGTCATATCACTACGGAGCGACATCAAGCAGGCCGTCACATGTGACAAAGAAAGCTGCGAGATGGCCTAAACCCACGAGACTACTCTTGCTCGTGAAGAGATCCGACTGGTTGTAACCACGGCAAGCGAGGGAGAAGTGCCTGCAACCAAGCTGACGAAGACCAAAGAAAGTGATGCCAAGACGAAAAAGATTCCCCTAGATCCCTCCGATCCTGATAAGACTGCCGTAATAGGCGCTGAGTTAGATTGTAAATAGGAAAGCGTGCTATCACCTTTCTTCAGAATAATAAAGATATTTTTGCGTGGAAACCATCCGATATGCCTGGTATCCCCAGAGAGGTGATTGAGCACTCTTTACATGTTAAGGAAGACGCCAAACCCATCAAGCAACGACTCCGCCGTTTTGCACAAGACAGGAAGAATGCGATCAAGGAGGAATTAACCAAGCTGTTAGCAGCAGGCTTCATAAAGGAGGTCCTTCATCCCGACTGGCTGGCTAACCCAGTCCTGGTTCGGAAAAAGACGGGGCAATGGCGCATGTGTGTCGATTATACCGACCTCAACAAATCTTGTCCCAAAGACCCTTTTGGGTTACCTCGCATTGACCAAGTGGTTGACTCAACGGCCGGCTGCGAGTTACTCAGCTTCTTGGACTGTTACTCGGGATATTATCAGATCCGATTAAAAGAATCCGACTGCTTGAAGACCTCGTTTATTATGCCCTTTGGGGCCTACTGCTACATCACCATGCCCTTTGGATTGAAGAACGCAGGAGCAACCTATCAACGCATGATTCAAAGGTGTTTTTCAACTCAGATCGGTCGCAATGTTGAAGCCTATGTTGATGATGTAGTCGTCAAGACCAAGCAGAAGGATGACCTGATTGCGGATTTAGAAGAAACTTTCACAAGCATTCGTGCTTTCAAGATGAAACTAAACCCGGAAAAGTGCATCTTTGGAGTACCGTCAGGGAAGTTGCTCGGATTTATGGTATCTCAGAGAGGCATACAGGCCAACCCGGAGAAAATCAACGCCATCCTCAACATGAAACCGCCAAGCTCCCAAAAAGACGTCCAAAAGCTGACTGGTTGCATGTGGCGCTCAGCCGGTTCGTCTCACGACTCGGCGAGCGGGGGATGCCTTTCTTCAAGCTGCTGAAAAAGACTGACAATTTCCAGTGGGGACCCGAAGTACAGAAAGCCTTCGAAGACTTCAAGGAACTCCTCACCACTCCACCAGTTTTGGCCTCGCCACATCCACAAGAGCCACTACTGTTATATGTGCCGGCAACCTCCCAGGTTGTGAGTACGGTCCTGGTTGTCGAGCGTGAAGAGGAAGGCCATATTCAAAAAGTCCAACGACCAATCTATTTTGTCAGCGAGGTTTTAGCCGACTCCAAGACAAGGTATCCTCAGGTTCAAAAGTTATTATATGGTGTCTTAATTACCGTCAGGAAATTATCTCACTATTTTCAAAGTCACTCGGTCACGGTGGTCACATCGTTTCCACTCGGGGGTATACTTCATAATCGCGAAGCAAACGGACGGATTGCAAAGTGGGCCTTAGAATTGATGTCTTTGGACATATCTTTCAAACCACGAACTTTGATCAAGTCACAAGCTTTAGCTGATTTCCTTGCCGAGTGGACCGAGTGCCAGGAAAACATGCTAGAGGAAAAGATGGAATATTGGACTATGCATTTTGATGGGTCGAAGAGGCTTGGAGGCACTGGAGCTGGGGTCGTCTTAATTTCCCCGACTGGAGAAAGATTGAGCTACGTATTGTGGATACATTTTTCTGCGTCCCATAACGTGGCGGAATACGAGGCGCTACTCCATGGATTAAGGATTGCAATCTCTTTAAGCATTCGCCGATTAATCATCCATGGAGACTCTCAGTTGGTTGTTAATCAAGTCATGAAAGAGTGGTCTTGTCTAGATGATAATATGACTGCTTATCGACAAGAGGTACGCAAGTTGGAAGACAAATTCGATGGACTTGAGCTCACCCATGTCCTCCGACATAACAATGAGGCAGCCGACAAACTGGCTAATTTTGGTTCAAAACGGGAACTAGCTCCTTCAGATGTATTCGTCGAACATCTTTACGAACCGACCGTGCCCAGAAAAGAGACAACTGAAGCCATGGATACTCAAGGCGTAAGTATGATTGAAGCCGACTGGAGAGAACCTCTCATAGAATTTTTGACCAAACAAGAACTCCCTCAAGACAAAAATGAAGCTGAGCGGATTTCCAGGCGCAGCAGACTTTACATTATTCACGAAGCTGAACTATATAAGAAAAGTCCATCAGGAATACTGCAGCGCTATGTATCTTTGGAGGAAGGAAGACAATTGTTGAAGGATATACATTCTGGCATTTGTGGTAATCATGCTGCTGCACGGACTATCGTCGGCAAAGCTTACCGGCAAGGTTTTTTCTGGCCTACAGTTGTGTCCGATGCGGACGAGATTGTGCGGACATGCGAAGGTTGTCAATTTTTTGCCAGACAAACTCATTTGCCAGCCCAAGAGTTGCAAACCATCCCGTTGTCCTGGCCGTTTGCGGTCTAGGGGCTTGACATGGTCGGCCCATTTAAAAGGGCAGTCGGCGGTTACACGCATCTCTTTGTGGCTATCGACAAATTCTCCAAGTGGATTGAGGCTAAACCGGTCATCACGATCAGAGCAGATAAAGCTAGAGATTTTTTCATCAACATTGTGCATCGGTTTGGGGTACCTAATCGGATCATCACTGATAATGGCACTCAATTCACCGGCGGAGCATTTAAAGACTTTTGTGAAGACTTCGGCGTTAAAATTTGTTATGCCTCCGTGGCACACCCCATGAGTAACGGACAAGTTGAGCGCGCTAACGGCATGATACTGCAAGGGATCAAAGCACGAGTTTTCGACCGACTACGCCCTTATGCTGGCAAGTGGGTAGATCAGCTGCCGTCCGTACTTTGGTCTTTACGTACTACTCCTAGTCGGGCTACCGGCCAGTCGCCGTTCTTTTGGTTTATGGCGCAGAAGCAATGTTGCCGAGTGAAGTGGAATTTAAATCACTACGATTTCGGAACTTCAACGAGGAGGGCTATGAAGAGGGCCGAGTAGACGACATCAACCGACTAGAAGAAGCCCGAGAAGCAGCTTTAATTCAATCGACTCGATATTTGCAAGGGTTGCGTCGTTATCATAATCGGAATGTCCGATCGCGAGCCTTTTTAGTCGGTGACCTGGTTCTGAGGAAAATTCAAACAACACAGGATCGGCATAAATTATCTCCTTTATGGGAAGGACCGTTCATAATTGCTGAAGTCACTCGGCCTGGTTCTTATCGACTCAAGCGCGAAGATGGTACTATCATTAACAATTCTTGGAATATTGAACACCTTCGTCGATTTTACGCTTAGGCATTTCGTTTGTATCTTTCCACTTTGACTGCTAACTTCAAGTTTTTCCTCGAAGTTTTCAGTCAGGGGGCTACTATAATAATAATGGAGTGTGATTTTTATCAATTCAATTTGCTTACTTGATGTATCATTGCCCTGTTTGATTTCTTGGCTTAGTCAATGAGGACTGAAAGTTTTTTAACAACTTTTGCGGGTTTTAGGCTCAACAAGGTTTGACAAAAACTTTTAAGAAATCAGGAGCTAAGCTAAGATATCAAGCACAACATAAATTCATCAGTATTGTACAAATTGTGCCTCCATCATCGTTAATCATTAAAGTTATCGGTACATTAATCAGTATCAGTCTTTTCATCATCAGAATTTTCAGGACCAGTCGGTCGAAGATCGTTGTCCTGAAATCTCTCAACTACATCAGCAGCAATTTTGTCAGCCGCTTTTTTCGCATCACTGATGAGGTCAAGAGCAGCTTCTTCGCTCGTCCCGTCTGCAAAGCCATCAATGGCGTCAATATCAACTCTCGGA
Source organism: Oryza glaberrima (assembly GCF_000147395.1). NCBI lineage: Eukaryota > Viridiplantae > Streptophyta > Magnoliopsida > Poales > Poaceae > Oryza > Oryza glaberrima. The sequence goes on along the minus strand of NC_068335.1, from coordinate 12,486,835 downwards.
TAAAGGGATTTAGTCATCGCCAACGCCATACTTGCTCCCATACTTCCAGCTTCTTTGATGTTCTTGAAATATATATCCGGAGCAACTCTCAGCTTGTCGAAACTTTCAGAAGCATCAAGTGCACTCAGGCCGTTGTTATTGAGGAACATCGCTTGAACAATTGGGGCAGCAGCGTTAGCAACCTCATCCCGGGCTCGTTCAAGTTTTTTGATCTTGCCAACCAGGACATCGAATTGAGCTTGAGATTTGATCTTGCGGTCTGCATCGATAGATTCACATTAAAAAGTCAGCATATGGAGGATAATGGCTTTTGAGGTGTTGATTGTTGATACCTTCAACTTCCTTTGAAGCCAGGTCTCTTTGTCTTGCCAGTTCTGCCTTGTCATTTTCCAGAATTTGGATCTGCTTCTCTAGTTGAGATATCTTGGCAGCTTGCACTACATTAACTTTGGTTAATCAGGATTACAGAGATAACAACACAAATCAGTTGGGCAGAGTTTGCGCAAACCTTTTGATGAGCCACTCAGTCAATTCGATTCCTCAGATCATGCTCATTTTTCCTAGCAAGCTCTTTTGTCTCATGCAGCAGACTCCTGGTGGCTTCGAGGGTCCTGTGATGAGGGACTAGTTTCTCTAAGGTTGCCGTTTTAGCTTCGTTCCTAAGATGAATCCTCTGCAAGACAGTTTAATTAGCGCATGAATTAAATGGCAAACAAGATGGTTGAGATCAGGCACCATAGGGCTTACATTTACAATGCGGGTTGCCTGACCAAGTGCCTTCTTCAATAGACATAACTCTTCATCCTCATTTTGCTTATTTATCACGATCCCTTGAGGCTGCATGTTGTCATCCCACCACTTGACCAGAATCGGAGGGCGTGAATCCTCAGCTGCTTGTATGCGGGGAATTTCTTCTTCATCACCGATCATTGGCCCTAATATATCCATTAACAGAGGTTAGACAATTGGTCAGAGTTATTTGGGTCGACATGGTTTCAGACAAAGTGTTTTACCCGTAATGATTTCTGGACGAGGACGAGTGGGTTCGGATGCCTTTAAAGGAGGTCCAGATCTCTGGTCATTGCTGGCGTCTTGTCCGCAAAGGCTGTCTGCTTGAGCTCCAACTTCTGGAATCTCTTGGCTTGGCCCTGCGTCCGACTGGTTTCCAGTCGGGGGCTCCTGATTAACCCTGGCCTCGGCTTCGACCGACTGATTCCCAGTCGGTGGTTGATCACCGGATTCTACATTATCGGTTGCCCGCTGATTGTCACTCGGACGGTCCTCGGCAGTTGGCCTGGTTTCTTTGGAAGAACTTGCGTCCACGCTAGTCGGGTCAGAGTCTTTCCCAGACGGATCTATGTCAGATGGTTTCCTGCAAGTTTGATTATCAGTATTATTGCCGCAATGGATGCACATCAATGCAAGAGAGATCGTTGTATGAGTTGTACCTGGAAGACTTCCTGATCTTTGGCGCGGGGCGACCGGATGTTTTCTTCCTTGGAGTGGCCTGTTTGGGTAGTTTCTTGGTTGTCTCTCGGTCTCCAGGCCTCCTGGTAGTATCATCGGCTTCGTCGTCACTCAGAACCAGCTTCCTCTTTCGAGAGTCTGACTGGCCGACTGGATCAGAAGCACTTGGTTGAGTTTCAGACCAAATTCTTGGTCCTCCGCTCCCTTGCCCAGTTTGGTGGTGGGGAGATCGGCGTTGAGCGATTGGGGGATCCGACTTCATCAAAGCAAATTCCTGGGTGCAATATCTTTCATTGTTAATTGATTCAACAGGAAGACAACATCATATCTTGAGGAAGGTTGAAATGTTTGAGTGCATACCGGTGGAGGAGGGTTGAATGCGTTGAATGGCACGACTGGCAGTAGATGTGAATAGCTGACAACAATAGCGTTTGAGAAGATCTTGTACATTCTTTCTTTCATGACCTTAAAGTCAAGAGAATCTGGATCTTCCCGATTTGGATCATGCTTGCCATCGAACTCAAAAGCTGTGCGGGATCTTTCTTTGATTGGAGCTAACCGACACTTGATAAAGTGCCGGGTGATCTGCTCTCCTTGAAGACCCTGTTCTTTTAGCTTTATCATCCTCTCCGTCAGTTCTACTGCCTGAGCAGCTTCATCTCCTATAGGCAATGAGTTCCATGTGTCCTGGTAAACCGGAGGAAGACAGCAATACTCGGGGAGTGCGGGCTCAGGATTCTGGACATAGAACCAGTTCGCATGCCAGCCTTTGTTTGAGGTTTTGAAGGGCATGGAGAAATATTTTTGGCTCAAGGTTCCTCTGAGTTGGAAGCCAGCTCCCCCAACAACGCACGGCTTGCTTTTGTTTGGCTGGGGCTTGAGGAAGAAGATGCGGCGGAACAAGGCTAAATGAGGCCTAATGCCTAGAAAAGCTTCGCAGGCGTGGATAAAATTGGCAATATGTACTATGGAGTTTGGATTCAAGTGATGCAAGCTAATCCCGTAGAAGTTCAGAATGCCCTGGAAAAATCTTGAGGTTGGAAGAGAAAATCCGCCGTAGAAGAAATGAGCGAATACCCCGATTTCGTGTGTGTCGGGAATGCCTCACCAAATGCTGGTCGCCACCCGATGATCTCTTTTGCTGGAAGAACGCCGTGCGCCACCATCTCCTTCAGATTGTCTTCCGTCACATCGAAGGGCGCCCACTGACTCTCGAAGCTTTCTCTTTCTTCCGCCATGAATGTGAACTGGATGGTTTGATTTAGTTCGAGATACGGCTGGAAAGAGATGGGGAATCGGAGCGGTGGATGCGGGGAGAAATTTTGTGAAGTTTTTGAGGATGGATTGGAGCGGATTGGTGAACCCTAACTTCGTTGGCGCGGTTCTGTACTGTAGCACGGAGTGAGGAATGGCGAGAGTCTCGGCGGGGAAGACGAAGCGACGTTTGGACTTCGGTATTTTTAGGGTATCGGGAGTACTAATGGGCCTAGGCCTGTACGGTACTTCAGCCCAATTATGTTTTTAGCGTGGCCCGTTGTGATCCCTAAGGACTTAGGCGCTTTTTGCCTTGGCAATATGTGCTCACAATGACATGGCCCGATGCTGTTAAAATCCTTTTTAACGCGATTCAATAATTCTTTGGAATTATTATGATGCACATGAAAAGGTGCCCGACAGAAAGGTGTTATACCATTTTTGTAAGCTTTTTTAGGCTACAGGAGCTGTTGGGTTAATTTGAGATGACCGGTTTATTAGTAGTCCTTCTCCTATCATGTTATATGCTTATTTTGGCTATGGTAAGGGTCACCGCCTAGGGCTCGTGTTTTTTGATGATATACTGATATATAGCAGGAACAGAGAGGAACACTTGGGGCACATTAAACAAGTGATGCAAGCTTTACTTGAGAACCAGTTGGTGGTGAGACTGAAGAAGTGTGAATTCGGCTTGGACAGTATAGCCTACTTGGGTCACATTATTTCACAGGAAGGTGTAGCCACTGACCCAAAAAAGGTCAGTGCTATCAGAGATAGGAAAGCCCCTAAGACTGTTACTGAATTGAGAGAATTTCTGGGAATGACAGGGTACTATAGAAGGTTTATCAAAGGATATGGGCTGATCTGTAGACCTCTTCATGATATGCTCAAGAAGGATGGGTTTGTTTGGGGCCAACCACAGAATGAAGCTTTTGAGCAACAGAAGGAGAAGCTGTGCACTAGCCCAGTGTTGGCATTGCCTGATTTTAGTCAGCCCTTTGTAATTGAAGCCGATGCTTGTGGAATCGGGATTGGGGCAGTCCTAATGCAATCTGGAAGACCAATTGTTTACTATAGCAAGGCATTGGGACCCAAAGCTGCTGCTCAGTCAATTTATGAAAAAGAAGCAATGGCTATCCTAGAGGCAATTAAGAAGTGGAGACACTATGTATTGGGAGGAAAACTCGTTATCAAGACCGACCAACAGAGCTTAAAATACATGATGGGGCAGAGGTTAGTAGAGGGAATCCAGCACAAATTGTTGCTCAAACTGATGGAATACGATTATACCATTGAATACAAGGCCGGCAAAGACAATCTAGTGGCTGATGCACTATCAAGAAGCCCAAATTTTAAGGGGGAGCAATGTATGAATATAATTGTGGTGGTTCCAGTTTGGATTCAGGACATAAAAGGAAGTTATGAGGGTGACATTTTTGCACACAAAATACTTAGCTTGATTGGGACTAATGGAGACCCAAATGGAGATTATAGAAGGGAAGCAGGGATATTAAAGTATAAGGGAAGAATTTATGTGGGAGAAGCAAATGCCATTAGACAACAGCTGCTGCAAGTTTACCATAACTCAACAATTGGAGGTCACTCGGGAATGAGGGCCAGGGTTGAAGAGAGTGGTTGAGGAACATGTCAGATCTTGCCTAGTGTGTCAAGTCACCAAAGCTGAACATGTGCACATCCCAGGGTTGTTGAATCCCCTTGAGATTCCAGATATGGCATGGTCTCATATAAGCATGGACTTTGTTGAGGGACTTCCACAATCAGAAGGCAAAGATGTAATTCTTGTTGTGGTGGACAGATTGACTAAATATGCCCACTTTCTAGCGCTGTCACATCCATTTACAGTGGAACAAGTGGTAAAAGTATTTATGGATAATATACACAGGCTTCATGGTATGCCTTTGGCTATTATGACAGACCAGGATAGGATCTTTAGAAGTCAATTCTTCAGAGAAGTTTTCAAAGCTCAAAAGGTACAACTCAGGTTTAGCACCGCCCACCATCCACAAACCGATGGGCAAACGGAGAGGGTTAACTAGTGTCTCGAGTCCTATCTCAGAAGTATGACATTCTTGGAGCCACAACGATGGCATTCTTGGTTGGCGATGGCTGAATGGTGGTACAATACCACCTATCACACTGCAATTCAGATGACACCATTCCAGGCGTTGTATGGGTTTCCACCACCACAAATCAGCGCGTTCTCTGTACCTTGTAATGTATCTGAAGAAGCTCGGTGGACCCTGGAGGAGAAAGCAGAAATTATTCAGAAACTTAAAGAGAGCATGGGCGAAGCACAAAGGAGAATGAAGCACTATGCTGACTTGAATCGTACGGAGAGGACTTTGCAAGTAGGAGATATGGTTTACCTCAAATTGCAACCATATAGATAGACAGCACTGGGAATCAGGGGCTCTTTGAAGTCGAGATCCAAGTTTTATGGACCATTTAAGGTCATAGAGAAGGTTGGATCGGTTGCTTATAGATTACAGTTACCCGAGGGAGCTGGAATCCACCCTGTTTTCCATGTGAGTCAGCTCAAGAAACATCTTGGAAGTTATGCTGTACCAATGCCAAACTTACCTGATGTGGGGCCAGAAGGGCAGATTAAAACAGAGCCACTAGCAGTTCTTCAGAGTCGAATGATACCCTGAAACAATGAGCCAGTGACTCAATGGCTAATCCTTTGGAAAAATTTATCACCCGTTGAAGCAACCTGGGAGGATGCGTCTTGGGTTCAGAGTACATTCCCAAATTTTGAACCTTGAGGACAAGGATTCACTCAAGAAGGGGGTAATGTCAAGATCTTGTGTTCTGAAATGGAGAAGAGGAGGAGATTCAGTAAAGAAAAATTCAGTTAAGTTCAGAGTTCAGAGTACACAGCCGGAAGGCACTGATTCAGTAGATCGGACGGCAAGCTTACCTTCACGTGCGCTACGGACGGATGAGATAGAGACCGAGACCGCTGTAGCTATCACTCTTTGTCGTTTAGCTCTGAAATGCTCTGTTTCCAGTTTTAGGTATTGCATTACTTTCCAGCTGTATTGATTCCCAAATGTAAGCTACTTAATGATGCCAAGAGCCGAATGAAGAAGATGACGAATTGCTAAATATCTGCCTCTAGGAGTAGAGTAAAGTAGGGTTTTGTTCATCCTTGGACTTGCAGTGAACACCATATCGATCACTACTCCATTTCTGATCCTTAGGCTCTAACAATAATATCCCTCAGTGGTTTAGATGGTGGTTTTGGCAGACATGGCGCCTACGTGGCTAATTTGACTTAGTCTTCATCTGACATGGCATTGACGTGGCGCTTACGTGGAAATTTGTTCAAAAATAATAATAAACCCCATGGGACCCACATGTCAGTTTCACATATAAATTAATAAAAAATGGTGGGGCCCACATGAGCCCCACATGTCATTCTCACTTCTCATCTTCCTCCCCTCTCCCCTCTCCCCTTTCTTCATCTCTCTCCCCTCTCCTCTCTCAGGTGTGATGGAGAGGGAGCAGCGCCCAGCGGCGCTGGCGAGAGAGGGAGCAGCGCACGCCCTCTGCCGCCAACCCGCCTCCACCACTATCGTCATCCTCCAGCACTCATGCCCAACTCGGTCTTCTCTATCTCCTGCCCTTTTCCTCTCCTCCTTCCCAAATGCGGCTGACGAGGAGGACGATAGCCAGCGATGAGTGATGAGGAGGATGGGGTGGTCCAGAGCAGAGGTCGGAGGAGGGCCCCTAGCCGCCAGGATGGCGCTCGATCCATCGCCTCCTCACGCTCGTCGGACGCGCCGTGCCGTCCGCCGTGGCCACCAGAGGAGCCGCGCATGTTGCTGTCACACAAACAGGTAGATAGTACGTAGTATGTACACGTACAAATCAATGCCAATATAAAGGCCCACGGCGCCGGCTGCCCATGGCACCAGCTGCCCGCGCTGCTGGTCGCACCGCCGAGGTCGGGACCCACGTTGTGCCCTCGCCGGGGCCGGCACCGCCTAACAGCCACGCTCGCGCCGAGCCGCCGCTCAGCCGCGCCCCACCGCCTCGGCGTCGCCATCGCTCGGCCAAGCTCCTCCGCATCAGCATAGCTGCCCGGCCGCATCGGCGCCCATCCCTCCTCCTCCTCCTCCGCCTCCTCCCTCCTCCACGCTACCACCGGTCACCGCCGTCCGCAGTACCTCCTGCCCCGCCGATGCTCGCCGACGCTGAGAGGAAGGGAGAGAAACATAGAGAGAAGGAGAGAATGTATTGACATGTGGGCCCCACCTTTTTTTCTTACATGTGGGCTCGACATTTTTAAATTATTATTTTTTAGCTGACATGTGGGCCGTTGGCTTTTATTATTTTTTATAGATATAATTGCCACGTAAGCACCACGTCAATGCCACGTGGGATGGAGACTTAGTCAAACCAGCCATGTAGGCGCCACGTCAGCCAAAACCGCCTTCAAAACCGCCAAGGGATCTTATTTGCACCGGATTTGACAGTTCGGGGACCGGTTGTATCTGGTTTTGTGGTTCATGGATGAAAATCGGATTCGGTGTAAAATTAAGGGACCTTAGATGAACTTATTCCTTAGGGATTTGGGGGTGGGGATTAGGGAAATAGGTAGTTGGGCTGGGGGCTAGATGTGGCCTTCTCTGTGAGTAAGTTGAAAGCCCAATAGTTCCTGCTTAGCCCGATTTCACGCATTCTTCAACCTCCAGTCTCCAGAGACCTTCACAGTACCCCTACTGCTGCTTCCATGGTGAAATTTTTTAAGGGGGGGCTCCATAGGTTCGGAGAGGGTAGGGGGAACTCAAGTCCCCCTGCACCGATGTTGAATCCGCCCCTGCTCCCCGGGATCCACTGCTCATTTGGAAAACTGTGCGGCCACAAAGGCTTCATACATTCTGCAACCTGTCCAGCTGCAACTGCATATGCTTTTCTTTCACTTGGGCAACAAAAAAAAGAAGAGGAGAGACGAAGAGAAATCCCTCTCACCTGCTATGTGGCCGCTAGTATAGCAAGCTAGCAAACAAACATGCTACTAGTGCACAAACACAAGATCAGATCAATGTGCAGGAACAGTTAGCTCTACAGCGCGGCGGATCACAGATAGATGGATAAAGAGAGGGGCTTTGTTTCACGGTACGGCCACTTGCTTTGACTATGCCATTTTCGGTTGCACCCCTTTAATGGCAGCCCCAGATTGGAGTAGAAGCGATTGACCATGCATCATGCATGCATGGAATGGGAGGCATGCAGAGATTCTTCTGTGTCCCCCTGGATTGTTGTACACTGAACATGCGAACATGCAGAGATGTAGCCTAGAGGGGGGGTGAATAGGCTTTCCTGAAATTTTCTTAACAATTGCAGCGGTTAAATTGACAGGGCCCGGAACCTCCTGGTGATGAACACCGGAACTTCCGGGCAGGATGAGTAGCCCGGAACTTCCGGAGTTCTTGAGCCAGGAACTTCCGGGCAACAGAGATAATTAAAAACTGAGATGAAAAACAGGTCCTAGCAAGGTAAGTTTAGGCACACAGAGGAACAAGATGAAGATCACAGGATATCAGCAGATTCAAACAAAGAACATGCACAAGAGAGACAAAGACGATTTTTTCCCGAAGTTCGGATCACATGAATCCTACTCTCCGTTGAGGTGCTCCAAAGAGCCGAGTCTCGATTAACCCCTTGCCTCACTTATGCAAAGATTCCAGAAGAGGTCCACAGCCTTCAACTCAACACTTCTAGGTCATTTTCTAGAATTGAGTGACCACCAAGATCCAACTCAAAATTTCTTCTAGAAAAGACTACAAGTACAAGTTGCTCTACCTAGGACAACCTTTGAAAACTCAGCACAAGAATCTTTACTCACTTACCTCATTTCCTTGCAGAGGTGAGGAAAACCTTCACAAACTTTCCCGGGACATCCACAAGATCTTTGGAAGCTCACGGGCGACACCTAACCGTCTAGGAGAAGATCTCCAAGAGTAATAAGCCAAGTGACAACCCACAAGGTATCCAAAGTGCTCAATCAAACCTAATCTTCAAGCCATCTCCAAAACACTCCTACACTCTCATCTAATCTCTCAATCTCAAGAGATAGGCTCTAGATTTGAGTGGAGGAATCAAAGGAAGCTTGGGAGTGGCTAGAAAACCCTAGAACATGAAAGAACTGAAGTGGAATGGACAAAAGGTGACCTGGGGACGAAATCCATATATATAACGGCTAGGTGACGTCATCTAGCCGTTACTCACAAGTTTGAACTGGAAACCTGCCAGGAGGTTCCGGGCAAAAGTGCCAGGAACTTCCGGGCAACACTTAAGAAAATTTTTTGCAATTAAACGACGCCCGGAAGTTCCGGCCAGAACCTCCGAGTAGCCCTCTCTGTCCCGGGGAGAAAATCATTTTTCAAAAATGATTCCAAAAATCTTTTGACACATGGATATGACTAAGAGCACTTTGTATACCCTAGAACCACACTTGAAACCCCTCTTAATAATACGGTTTTTCCTAAACTCAATTTCGAAGGTGAAAAACCTAGTCTAATCACCTTCGGTGTTTTTCGCACATAGGAACATTCAAATTGGGGGATCTCCTTGCATTCTTAGCCATCACAACTTGCTTTGGGACTAAACTCCTGTGAATAAACTTGATAGACACGTTAGTCCCCTTTAACAACCTTGTCATTAATCACCAAAACCCACTAGGGGGTTTTAAGTGCATCTTCAATCTCCCCCTTTTTGGTGATTGATGACAACATGGTTAAAGCACACAAAAAGATAATAGAATTTAAATTTGGAATGACGAGAGAAGTGTGAAGCTCCCCCTAAAGATATGCATATAATGAAATGAGATGAATACAATATGCATAAAAACGAAGGAAAGCTCAAAAGAAACTTCACACTACCCTCAATCAAATAAGATGCAGATGAGAGTGCTTGAAAGATGAGAGATATGCAAGAAGAAAGACTAGATGACATAGCAATCACTCAAAAAGATGAAAAGAACACTACATCACATCAAAATGCAACATTCATATGGTCTAACTTACTGACATAAAGTATAGTAAAGCATCTAACAGTCATTACATCCAACCAAAATAGAATATGATTACATGACCATAAGAGAGGGATAATAGAGGGGAAATCTGCCTGGCCGGAACCTCCGGATCACAGGACCCGGAACTTCCGGCCAAATGACCAGACAACAGTCAAGGCAGCAAAAAGATTTAAATGACCCCCTTCAATTCACAATTTCTCCCCCTTTGGCATCAAGACACCAAAAAAGCGAGAAACTATGAAGAGAAGAAGAGAATCACTCATCTCCATCTCCATCAGAGGGAACAATCTCGGTATCACCGGAGAGATGAGACTCATCGGAATGTGCAGCGGTGTCATCCTCATCAACATCGGTGGGAGCATCCTCAGCAGCTGCCTTGGCGTCACCCTCATCACCATCATCATCGTCATCATCATCATCATCATCATTAGAATGGGAAGATTCTTCATTGAAGAAGGTGGATGGACCTTCACCGGCAACGTTGCGGGCTGCCTCATAAGCCTCAAATGGATCAACATAGACCTCATCCTCAGAATCATCTGACACTTCTTTCCCAGCCTCTCTTCTATCTTCATTTTGACGCCTTTCGATCTTCTTCACTTTCTTGGAAGTCTTAGCACACATACAGAAAATAGCCTGAAGAGCCTTCTTGATGGGAGAAGAACTCGTGGAACTCGGTGGGGCACTAGAAGAAGGACCAGCTGAAGTAGAAGGAACAGATCAAGGGACCACTAGAGAAGAGGAAGGTGGAGCACGAGGGCGAAAACGATTATGGCGCCCATCTTTGATGTAGAACACCCCGGTGACTGTCTCAATCATCTTCATAATTAAAGGAGCATATATGCAACCCCGCTTAGACTCAAGAATGGTGTTAGCTATCTCATACCAAATCAACTTCATCACACTGAAGGGAGGCTGATGGTAGCGCATGCGATTGAGAAGATGAGCACGCTTGGATGGCAAAGCTGTGGCATCTCCAACCTTTGGAAGCAAAGACCAACGAAAGATGGAGTACAACACCTTGTAGTTGGGATGCAATCCATGAGTAGATCTCATGCAAGTCTTAGGAGCATCCTTTGCATACATGAACTTGGTCTTGATCATGGGGAGGGGTGCTTCACTATGAATGTTGGGCCTATTGAGATCCTCATCATCTAACCCCAACATCTCAGCAAACTATGCCATGGAAATCTTGTGCCTAACACCCTTAGTCAACCACTTCACATATGGGTTCCCTTCCTTGTAGTACCAAAGAATGCTGTTGCATAGAACTGTGCAATGACCTCCTCATTCCAATCATACTCCAAGGCAAGAATATCTCCAAGATTCTTGTTGTGGCACACTTGCATCACTTGGTTGAACACTTCATTGTTCTTCTTCCTCATGTAAGCCCAATCAATCCACTTCATCTCAACCACTGGATTTTCTCTAGCCATAATCACTGAGTTATACCAATCCAATTGAGTGAAAGTCCTGAAGCGAGGATCCTGTGACTCCTCAAGCTGTGACTCTGGATCAATCAAACGATCTCTTCTACACTTGGCAAGTTGATGAAGGTAGTTGGACTTGGGTCTTCCAATGTGGTGCATAGAAGTGGTGTCAAAACCAAGAGTCTTGTAGAGCCGAACGGGATTCTCACGAGATCCTACAGGGAAATCATGAGATGCCCTTCCAGCCCCAGAACTGCGACAACCACCTCTCCCCCGTCCTCTTGTATTAGGTGCATCACTTCCTTGACCACTGTCAACATCCCTAATCTGAACAGGACGGTTGCTGGATTGCCTTGTAAACTTGGGAGAAGTACGAGTGCCACTGCCATTGCCGCCCTCAACAACTTTCTCTTTACCTAAACGACCACGAGGGAACCGAATAGGAGGACTCTCATCACCGGACACATCCTGAGAGGCTTTCTGTCTTTTCTCACGAGTCATAGAGCTTACTGCAACAGGAATCAACAAATTGGAGTGCCGTAGTTAGGCAAAAAATGAGAGAGGAAAGAATTACAGGCTGGCTGGACAGCGCCCGGAGGTTCCAGGTGCAAGAACACCGGAACTTCCGGCCGGCAAAAAAATGAAGAACAGAGGTCTCAAAAATAGCCAGTGCATGTGAACAAATCCTATAGATCGGAGGTCTACAAGGTAGCAGAACCAAGACTATCCAAGTGGTTTTCTCCCTAGGTTCACAGATTTAGAGATCGGGGTAAAAACACAATGAACCGAGAGTGGGAATCAAAAAGTGCTACCTTGAGAGAAGAAACTGCGAATCGATCACAGAAAGAACCTCCCAGCCACCAATGTAGATGAATCCACGGAGAAGAATCGAATTTGATTGGATGAAGGTGAAAATCGCCACTAGGAGCACGGTGGTGGCGGCTAGGGCTGGCGACGGGGAGAGAGAAGAAATGAGGAGAGAGAAAAGGGTTTCTAACTCCCCCTAAGAATATATACTCCCCGACACCCGGAGGTTCCGGACAGGGAGGCCCGGAACTTCCGGCCTGACAGATAAAGGGCAGTCAAGCCCAAAAATAAGAAGGAGATGAGAATTCAACGAGGAGAAATAGGGAACTACGGACATGAAGAGACTTATGACGTATATGACAATATACATCACAAGAAGGGGATAAAATCCAAATTTTCGCAATAAAAGGCACACAAAGGATTTTGCAAAAAATTTCACAAAGGGGTTTTTGGATATAGGGGGGAATGTTTGAGCTTTATTCCTGGTATCAAGACCATCTTCTACCAAGAAGTGATCTCAAGGCACAAAAGCTCAAAAAAAATTTTAATTTACATTTTAGTGATACATGTTTGGCTATTAATTAGCCAACCACCCATCACTTAATGTTGCGAGAATCTAAGATATTGAGCTCACTCCTAAGCTCGCAAAATCTTTTCTCATCTAAAGGCTTGGTGAAAATGTCGGCTAGTTGGCTCTCGGTTCTCACATGTGTAAGGCATATGTCTCCTTTGGTCTCATGATCTCTCAAAAAGTGGTGGCGAATATCTATGTGTTTGGTTCAAGAGTGTTGAACGGGATTATTGGCTATTTTGATGGCACTCTCATTGTCACATAGGAGTGGGATCTTGGTGAAGTTGTAGCCAAAGTCTTTTAGAGTTTGTTTCATCCAAAGGAGTTGGGCACAACAAGAACCGGCGGCGACATATTCGGCTTCGGCGGTGGATAATGCAATGGAATTTTGCTTCTTGGAGGACCAAGAAACAAGGGACCGCCCAAGAAATTGGCAAGTCCCGGTTGTGCTTTTTCTATCAACCTTACACCCGGCATAATCCGAATCGGAATAGCCCAAAAGCTCAAAGTCACAACCCTTAGGATACCACAAGCAATTCTATTAGAATAACTTAGGAGTATGAACTAAATATCTTAGAATTCTCTTGACGGCAATTAAATGGCACTCTTTAGGCTCCGCTTGAAAGCGAGCACACATGCAGAGGCACATAAGTAAAGCAAGGATCCTATCATGGAGCGATATACCTTTCGGTCCACACATTTACCATTATCGTCGAGGTCTAGGTGGCCATTGGTAGGCATCAGTGTCTTGATAGGTTTGGCATCCTCCATCCCAAACTTCTTGAGTATGTCTTTCACGTATTTGGTTTGAGAGATGAAGGTGCCCTCTTGTACTTGCTTCACTTGTAGCCTAAGGAAGAAGGTCAACTCACCCATCATAGACATCTCGAACCTTTTAGTCATGATACTACTAAATTCTTCACAAAAAGAGGCATTAGTAGAACCAAATATTATGTCATCGACATAAATTTGGCAAATGAATAAATCATTTTCAAGCTTATTAGGAAGAGAGTAGTGTCCGCCTTCCCAATTTCAAAACCATTTTTCAAAAGGAAATCTCGGAGACATTCATACCAAGCTCTAGGGGCTTGTTTGAGCCTGTAGAGCGCTTTATGGAGCTTGTACACATGATTTGGCAACTTTGGATCCTCGAACCTCGGTGGTTGCTCCACATAGACCAACTCCGAGATGGGTCCATTGAGAAAGGCACTCTTGACATCCAGTTGATATAACCGCGCTTCGTTCCTTACAACCACTCTATGTTCATCTTGCTTGTTGCGGAAGATCCACTTGGTGCCGATGACATTTTGGTCGGGTCTCTCCACCAATGTCCATACTTGGTTGCGAGTGAAGTTATTCAACTCCTCTTGCATAGCTATCACCCAATCCAGATCACCAAGTGCATCTTCAACCCTGGTTGGTTCCAAAGAAGGAACAAACGAATAGTGTTGACAAAACGATTTTTTCCTGAAGTTCAGATCACATGAATCCTACTCTCCGTTGAGGTGCTCCAAAGAGCCGGGTCTCGATTAACCCCTTGCCTCACTTATGCAAAGATCCCAGAAGAGGTCCACAGCCTTCAACTCAACACTTCTAGGTCATTTTCTAGAATTGAGTGACCACCAAGATCCAACTCAAAATTTCTTCTAGAAAAGACCACAAGTGCAAGTTGCTCTACCTAGGACAACCTCTGAAAACTAAGCACAAGAATCTTTACTCACTTACCTCGTTTCCTTGCGGAGGTGAGGAAAACCTTCACAAACTTTCCCGGGACATCCACAAGATTTTTGGAAGCTCACGAGCGACACCTAACCGTCTAGGAGAAGATCTCCAAGAGTAATAAGCCCAAGTGACAACCCACAAGGTATCCAAAGTGCTCAATCAAACCTAATCTTCAAGCCATCTCAAAAACACTCCTACGCTCTCATCTAATCCCTCAATCTCACAAGATAGGCTCTAGATTTGAGTGGAGGAAACAAAGGAAGCTTGGGAGTGGCTAGAAAACACTAGAACATGAAAGAACTGAAGTGGAATGGCAAAAGGTGACCTGGGGATGAAATCCATATATATAACGGCTAGGTGACATCATCTAGCCGTTACTCACAAGTTTGAACTGGAAACCTGCCAGGAGGTTCCGGGCAAAAGTGCCAGGAACTTCCGGGCAGCACTTAAGAAAATTTTTTGCAATTAAACGGTGCCCGGAAGTTCCGGCCAGAACCTCCGGGTAGCCCTTTCTGTCCCGGGGAGAAAATCATTTTTCAAAAATGATTGCAAAAATCTTTTGACACATGGATATGACTAAGAGCACTTTGTATACTCTAGAACCACACTTGAAACCCCTCTTAATAGTACGGTTTTTACTAAACTCAATTTCGAAGGTGAAAAACCTAGTCTAATCACCTTCGGTGTTTTTCGCACATAGGAACATTCAAATTGGGGGGTCTCCTTGCATTCTTAGCCATCACAACTTGCTTTGGAACTAAACTCCTGTGAATAAACTTGATAGACACGTTAGTCCCCTTTAACCACCTTGTCATTAATCACCAAAATCTTCACACACATCGACCACTAAGCTGCTACTTGTACCAGTGTAGTATCGGGCTGCTTCTACTTCTAGTTGCACACAGCGCATATGACACAACATGTAGTAGGGAAATTTAATTAGCCTGGCCCGTCTATCCGGCCAGCGCTAGGACGTCATCACGGCACTAACGGATGGGTTCGAGGGTTGGGTACGGCGTCTTGCCCGGGCCCAGCGCTAGGAGACAAGTGGCGGCAGAGGGGGCCGGTGATGCCGGCGATGAGGAAACAAAAAAAGGATGGGGAAAGAAAGAGATCTTGGTGTATTGCCATTTCGGTGAAAGGAGAGCGCGCGCGGAAAAGTGGCAAAGATATGAGGGATGCGTAATAGACTTTTTTCAGCCAGATATGAGGTGCCGGGCTGGACGGCCCATTTGCCCATCTCTACCGGCAGCACAGCTAGGGGACGTGGAGACCGAGACCGGACTCCTTTTTGACCATAAATAGAGCAGAGCAGTGCAGTGCAGCTTCCACCGCCACCCTCCCCCTCCACTTCAGTCACCGCTACCGCGCCAACCTCGTCGGCGTCAGCGTCCTCCCTGGCAGCTCACCAACATCGCCACGTCCACCGTTACTGACCTTCTTCGTCCCCATCGTCCTCCTTGGCAGCTAGTGCAACTTCCTCGCCGCCTTCGTTCCGGTCTTTCTCCTCGCCCCTCGGCCGCCTTCACCGACACCTTCATCCCATCGATGGCAAGCCATGGGAACCACGTCGTTCGTGTTTTTCACCATCATCCTCCTCTCCACCGCCTTGTTCTTCGCAGCAGATGCATCCCCCACCGGTATGTTACGCACTGATACTATATATTCATCGACCTCCTCACCCTCCAAAGGGCTAGCAATTTTAGGGGTTCTCGGCGAGATGGACAACCGGTCGAACACGTCGAGCACGGGCACGCCATGCTCCTCACACACCAGCAGGGCGACGCCTCTTGTTTGCTCACTGTCACGGCCATAGGGAGGCCGAGCGTCGAGATCTCCCATCATGGGCATCGTGCTCACTGTCATGGCCATGGGGGACGGGGATGCCGAGTTCCAGGAACACCAAGTTTGGAGCTTTCGACTTCAGCTTCATCAACGTCAAAAGCTCAGAACTTACCATTCCAGGGTGCTGTCGATGATGCCATGAAGGCGTCGAGTAAAGCTCCTCTAGTGGCTACTGCATCTACAAGCGCTTTAAGACGGCCATGAAGGCGTTGAGCCCCAAATTACATTTAATTACACTTTTGATCCTAAATTACATTTAATTACACTTTTGATTTAAGAACATAAACCCTCTATTAATCCCATTAATCTTTGATTTTGTTTTTTGCTATGATTCAAATGTATCTATTTTGTTAGTGATGAGGACAATGAAGTGCCCATCGCGTCAAAACTCTTTGATGACGATAAGAACATGAACCTCTATTAATCCCATTAATCTTTGATTTGGTTTTTTTCTTTGATTCAAATGTATCTTGATGAGGACAGTGAAGTGTGACGCGGACACCATCACGTCAAAACTCCTTGATGAGGATTGCACAGGAGATACGCCAAGTGAAAGCGGCTGCGAGGGTGCACTCACTGCTCTTGAGATGCCAGGGTGCATCTGCCATCTGATGGAAAGGCTTCTTTTGAGAAGTCCAATTTGACATATGATATATTCAATTATATCTGTGTACACCATGTGCCGTGGCAGTCCACTTGATCCGATGCAGAATTGTGCAGGTACCTACCACTAGTGGCGAGCTATTTCTGATGGATGCTTTTTAATTTGTGTGATATCTAGTGTTGTTATTATACAATATTATCTCTAAAGAAATATAAAAACCCGATATATTATAAAAATTGGACTAGAAATATACTAAATCCTATTTTTATCTCTAGATTCCATTGTAATGCATAGACATGTAACTAGTAAATAGAACGTCACAACTCACTTGAACAATATATATATAGCATTATGATAATTGGATTCATGACAAGTGTCGATCTCTAATTCATTCATAAAAAAATTTATATGATCTTATATCGTTAAATAGCATTAATCTTTATAGCATTCTAGATTATGTTTAACAAAAATATCTTTCCACTTCCTAAAAAACTAGTTAGGTACCTTATATAAATACAATATCATTAACAAAGATAATACTTATTGTTTGCTCATGTAAAAACATAGATAATATCTATTACGGAGCACACACACGAGTTAGCTGCTAGTATTCATGTGCAAGTAATAGTGCTGGTTGTAGCAATATTATTATCAAAAATAAATAAGAATGACAAAAAGAGAAGAAGATGGAACAACTAAAGAATATAAGGTTAAAGTTTTAGTTTCACACCATATTACAACGAAGAACAATTTTAATAATATTAGTATATTATCGATTAATGTGAGTATATGCCATACCATGGAGGTGAGTAACTTTTCCCCACGTGTGTTTGAGCTAGTGACTAACCTCCTCTTTTTCTTATATTCTTCAAAGTTCTTCTAACGTGTTTGGTAAAAAAAAAGTTTTGTTTTGAATGAAATAAAGAAACAATTTGACTAGATTATTTTTTTAGAGAGAATCCACTGTGTGCCGCTGACTTTGTCCCTATTCTATAATATGCCACTGAGTTGTCAAGTTATACAATATGCCATCGTATTTTGCTTAACCTCTATAACATACCATCGCCATCCATTTAGACTCCGTTAATACTGTATAATTTTGTCCTAATAACCGAAATATCGCAAGGACGGAAATTCCAAAATTTGGCCAAAATTTCCGAAATATCATATTATAAACAATGCAGACAAGTTGGCCATCTCAAACTTTGGAAGTTTCACAATATGATTTTTGGAATTTTTCGTCCGAGGGCTATTTCAGCCATTATGATAAAATTGTACAATACTAACGGAAGCTAACTAGACGACCATGGTATGTTATAGAAGTTAAGCAAAGTGCGATGACATATTAGAACTTGACATACCCAGTGACATTTCGTACAACAAGAACAAAATCAATAACACATAATGGATTCTCTATATTTTTTTATGGTTGTTCAGTTCATTACCTATCTACTATCGTGCGACACTTTTAGAAAAAGTTAAATCTTATACTATAAGCCCATATCTTACACATTAAATTACATATACTTATAATATAATTTCGAATTATACAATGCCCTATTTACATTTTATAGGAGAAATATGAAAATGGATTTATTATCTATTTAAATATGAGAAAAAATATCAGTCCAAATTAACGTATATGCAGAAAAAAATAATATGAAAGAATTACGGAAATACCTACTGATATAGCCATCATATATCATGCAGTGAGAAAAGGAGACCACATTCGAATGCTTTATTGTTGAGCAAAATTGATGGTTAATTTTATCTTTTTTTTAGCTGAATCTATCTAACCATAATTAATCAGCCCGTGTTAGTAGAAGTCTGTATCTTCATGCATCAACATATCATGAGATTATTCATAATAGCTAAGTACACCGACCCCACCACACTTAGTATATCACAAGACTATCGGGTAATGGACAACTCATCTTTAATTGTGCTAAAGAAAAAAAAGTAAATTACAGTTCATACTATGTATTCTTAAAAGTTATCATATTATGTCATCCTTTAACCATTCTTTTTATTTACAGAACAACTAACTTTACATTTTAATTTGGACCGCCCTATTCCATCCATCTCCAAGTCAAGTGAGTCAGCAACCACTCCGCATACACCCACACACTCTCTCTCTCCATTTTATTTTTCCCTTCGACAGTTGGGGAACCATTAGATCAATGAGTCTGGATTTAGCGTCTCCGCTCTTTATCGGGTCAACTCCTGCCTCCCCGAGTCCCTGCAAGCCCGACACGAGCGACCCCAACGGCGACCATAACATTAGTTCGCATGACGAGAGGGGAGGAGAAAAAAAAAGGGTGGCTCATGGAGGGTACCTAGAGGTGCGGTTGCGCATGCAAAGACGAAGAGGAGGAACGATGGTGGCTCATGGAGAAAGAGCGGTGATGGTGGTGCGTGGAGTGACAATTAGTGGTTGTTGGTGGTATGAGAAGTTTGTTGTCGACACAATCGCTAACCAAGTTGTTAATTTTTGGTATGTGGGCCACCAGTCTTATAAAGAAATAGCTAGTTTTAAAGTAGTAAAAATATTGAGATAAATGTGAGAATACTAGTCCAGGGCTTTTAACTTTTTGCCACTTTTAAGATATGGTAATTAAGATTTACTACTTACAATCTATGACACGTGGGTCTTGGTGTGTCTATAACATATGGGTCCAGTGGCAAATTCTTAATTACCAATAGTTAGAGTGACAAATAGTTAAGGACGTGACTACGATGAGACCGTTGCTGGTTAGGCATATCCAGCGACTTCACTTTGGATGCTACTAGTACACGCATGTCTTTTCTTCTTCTTATAGAATTTTCTCTTAAATTACTTATCCGATCTATGATCCGATTATACTATTGTGTATGTTCATTGTAATTAAATCTTTACAACAAGATCTTACATGATTATATTATGATAAAAAATATCTATTCTGTAAATTACTATAGATGCAAGTTACTTTTATCATATATATATATATATATATATATATATATATATTAAATTTGTTTGATGCTCCATGGTGCCCAAGCACCATGATTGAAATTGAGTATATACCCAATTCAAATGAGTATGAAACTTTTTTAAATGTTTAGATATTAACATTAACTACTTTACTAACTAGTAAAAAGTAAGTCTGAACTGAATTTGAACTTGTTTTTGTTAGATTTTGATTCTAGGTATATAGCATCCAAACATATAATTAGTTAGGTATGTAATTATAGATTGTATAATAAAGTTAAATTTGAGTTGTTTTGTTGATAGGTATAGGTATGAATCGAATTCTTATAATTAGGTATATACTCACAATTTGAAAATTTTGAAAAATTTAAGTGAATTTGTGTATTTGATATCATGGAGCCCCATATATATAACTTTTAGATTTAATCACTTTAATAACTTATATATTTTAAATCACGCTTTATTTTCAAGATCTATTTGCATCATTGTGCTCTACGTAAAATATGTAACAAAACAAGATCCATGTTAAATATATTTAAATATTTTATTAATTTAAAAGTAATTTATTTAAACCGTAGAAATAACTTAGCTATGCAATAGAAGTAACTCTTTGTAATGGAAGTAGTTACAAACTATGTAGAGTACATTCGCAAGTAAAGTGTAGAGAAGATTTTCAAGTAAATATATTTATGAAAGTGAATTAATAAAGTTTAAAAGTAATTTACATCAATCATAAAAATAACTTAGCACAAAATGAAAGTAAGTTGTTACAATATTAGAAGTAAATTCATTGTAGAGAGAAAAATATGGTCTATGTAAAAATTAAATTTAAATTCCATAAATTATAGAATTGACTAAAAATAATAATAAAAATAATCAACTTAGAGCATTATGAATGTATAAGAAGTAATTTAGTCAAATCTAAAAGTAATATATATATATATATATGATAAAAGTAACTTACATATATTATATAATAAAACTAATTTACAAACATAAATATTTTTTATCGTAATTTAATCATGTATGATTTTATTGTGAAGATTTAATTGCAACGGACATAATAATGGTATAATCGGATTATTGATCAGATAAGTAATTTATAAGAAGTGAGAAAAAGACATGTATTTCTAATAGAAAAATGTGTGTAGTAGGAGTAGGACTTATAGTTATATTATATCTCCGAGTATCTTCCCCTTCCCTTCCCCTTGGCGGCGTAAAAGAAAGCCCGTCTCTTTGTCTCCTGCCAAGACGAGTCGCGGCTAAACAGGGGAGGGGCGGCGATCTCCATCTGGCGAGCAGAGCAGGGGAGGGGATCCTGGTGAGCCTCTTTCTGATTCATCTCTCTCTCCCCCATCGGGACTACTTTTTTTCTGGAATTCGCTTGCGTTCGTTCGTTAACCCTAGCTTCTCTTCTAGATCTGGAAGAAGCTCTTCTCTTAATTTCAGAGCCTTAACCTTAATACAAGTAACAGTTTGTTTGTTCCCCGAAAAGTTTGTGAACCCCCATGTCCCAAGTTGGATCCGTCTCTGGTGTTGAATGGTGGATCATGGTTCCGTTTGTTGCCGGATTTTCTTTACTTGGCTTAAAATAATACATGTCCCAGTGGCTATTCTGTTTGATTTGTGATGCCTGGTGATATAGAACAACATTTCACATTGTGCTTTTGTATTGTATATTGAAGTTGTTTTTATGAGATGACCTGATGGGGAAAGATAGAACACGGTTCATGCAATCGGCGTGCATTGTTTGGCTAGCATTGATTGTCGTTATGTGGCTTCCCGCAAACGCAACATAAGTCTGTTGTGTATTCCTAACAATTTTCTTCTCGCGCAGTAGCTTTATGAAATATCTGGTGGTTACAGCATGACTTGGTAGCTATTTCTTGTGCTTATGCGTCTAATATCTGTCAAACCTTTCGCAATAAATTATTTTTTTTTAAAAAAGATACTTTCCTTCTATCCAGTCACTTTCTTTTGTTTATAAAATAATAAAGAAATTAGGATGAATCTCCATTGGTTGGACAACGACACGATTTCCATCTCTGTGTATATCACTATCCTTTTGTGTCACAATTCTGTCAACTGTGGGATCTCATTTTGGTTGCTTATTCTTTATTTTCAGATATAATACCAAGATAATACACCTGCTTGTCAAATGATGATGGGTTTGCTAGCGTTTGAGAGCAATCAAGGGCTCTGGAATAGTGGATATTATTCCCAGCTGTTTGGGATTGGTGGAGTTATGGTCACTGTTGCCATTCTTTGGTTATCGACAGGCTACTTTGGAGGAATTGGTGCTCCTTTTTCCCCATATTTTTGGCCATATCTAGGACAACTTCCAAAGAAGAAGGAACGGAAAAGGCCTGTGAGAGTGTACATGGATGGATGCTTTGACCTCATGCACTATGGCCATGCAAATGCATTACGGCAGGCCAAGTTGTTGGGAGATCAACTTGTAGTGGGAGTTGTTAGTGATGAGGAGATTGTGGCGAACAAGGGTCCACCTGTGCTTTCAATGGAAGAGAGGTACTGCAGAAAATAGTTCTTGTTTTGTGCAATAAACTATCAATTTCTCCTTAAAATTATGCTGTTGATGTTAGCAGTAGGATTGCAAAATTGACTGGGAAAGCTTGTAGAATCACCATCTTATCATTTGATATCCAAAACATTTAAAAGCTAGAGTTCTAGACCTCTTGGAATTGGCAGTCATGGAATTACACAATCTTCAATTGTACATTAACTCTAGTATTGTGAGGCATGCTATAAAATATTCTGAATTCATTTTGCTGAAGTACTCTATGTTATTGATGATCTCGCATGCCCTTCAACATTCAGTTTGTATTTTTTTTAAGGAATCAACTCAAGATATTGTCCTCTCAAGAGATTATAAACTGCCTAGTCCTAGGTTATTTTAATATTAACTGCAAATTCTCCTTTAGGTAGATGCACAATATTCTGGTTCCCCATTGACTTGCTATTTCTGTATAGGTTGACACTTGTTAGTGGATTGAAGTGGGTGGACGAGGTCATTCCCAACGCACCCTATGAGATCACGGAAGAATTTATGAATACCCTCTTCAATAAATATAACATTGATTACATTATACATGGAGATGATCCTTGTCTTCTACCTGATGGAACGGATGCTTATGCGTTGGCAAAGAAGGTTGGACGCTACAAGCAAATCAAACGCACTGAAGGTGTCTCAAGCACTGATATAGTTGGTAAGATGACCACATGGTTCAGTATCGACACTATTCTTTTGGAATTTAATTCTCTTGGTGGCCATCAATGTCATATATTGGCAGTCTATTGTGAACTTAATGTGGGAACTGTATTCTTTTTCCACCCAGGGAGGATACTACTGACATTCAAGCAGAAAGAGGCTGGCAGTATGGAAACTACCACAGATGCAAATCAGAACACTGGAGCAACATGTGATAAAGTGAAAAGTCAACTATCCAATTTTCTTCCAACATCTCGTCGGATAATGCAGTTTTCAAATGGACAGGTATGAAACTTTAAGGAACTCTGATTTTTCTCACTTGTGTTGGGGCTAAGGTTACTCAACATTCTTATGGTTCCATGTGAGTGTTCTTTATTTAGCACGGTTATGGATAAAAAATAACTCTGAGCTAATCTGACTGATCACACACATTAATGATAATACACCCATATGTATCGTTTCAATCTTGGTCATGAATGATAATGTTGACAGTATAAAGTTGGTAATTTTGGTACATATTTCTATGACATGTCAGTATGTCACTCTATTGGTTTTATTGAACAATATGCTCATATGCACTCAGGCTCCTTCGCCAGGTGCTCGCGTTGTGTATATAGATGGTGCTTTTGACCTTTTTCATGCCGGCCATGTTGAGGTAATTTTTGTGGTTCATGTTATCATATGCCAATAATTTTACCATAATTTTTCACCCAGTTGTTCACATGTTCCAGAGTTTAAGTATATATTGTTTTTGTTTAATGCAGATCCTTAGAAGTGCTAGGCAACTTGGTGACTTCCTTCTTGTTGGTGTCCATGATGACCAGGCAATCAGGTACTTATTTGGTATCGGAAACTAGTTAATCACAAGCGAACGTAAAATACATTTGAGACCAATTCATGTTATGTGACTCTTTTGTAAGGTCATATAAGATGCTTATGCAAATTAAATGTCCAGGGATAGAAGAGGGTATCGTCCTATCATGCACCTCCATGAGCGTACTCTCAGTGTACTTGCATGTCGCTATGTTGATGAAGTTATAATAGGCGCCCCATGGGAGGTTTCAAGGGATATGGTATGTTCACATATGTTTAGCTATGTTTGCGTGAATAGGTTTAAAGAACTATTGTAGTGAACAAAATGCAGTGTCATGACATCTTTTTGACAACTGAATAAGCCCTCACACTTTCTCTTATCAAATGATGCAGATCACCACATTTAACATTTCATTGGTTGTGCATGGGACAGTAACCGAGGGTAGTTCTGTGGTAAGCACTTAATCTTAATCTAATTACTGATTGAAAGATTACCATAATGAGTTGCCCAATTTTCCTTGGAACTTAACGAATCCATGCTGCAGGTCGGTATTGATCCATACGCTGTTCCAAAGAGCATGGGTATCTTCCAAACAATCACAAGCACCAAACCTATAACAACAGTTTCAGTGGCTACCAGAATAATTGATAACCATGAAGCTTACAAGGTACATTTTCTGTCTCAGGGATTTACTTTATGAATAAAAATAATTTGTGTTTTGGTCTGCTTGATCAGTAGTATTTTCTCTACTTTACATTATTGCTGTATTCTTTCTGTAAACAGAAAAGGAACTTGAAAAAGAAGGCAAGCGAAGATAGATACTACACACAAAAGAAATTTGTCTCTGGAGATTAATGGCTCAGAAATATTGTGGCACTTATTTTTGCACTAAAACAGAGGGGGGACGGCATGCTGCCACATATATTCAAGATAATTCTACAACAGAGATTGCAACAGTTACTCGGCTATAGAAAGGTCATAGTCAGTTATAATTGATGGCCATTCAGCATGGGAACCAGCTCAAGGAACTAAATTAAAAATCTGCCGTCGCCCTTTTGGCAGGAAAATCCACTTAACAGCCAGAATTCACATACATGATTCTTTTTTTCTTTTTACTTTTGTTGTCCCTGGAGGGGACAATATTCATAGCTGAACAGGTGCTCAGCAAACCATTGTTGTATACTTGTATGTTATTACTTAACAGTGTGTGGAGTGATTAGAGTTGCATACTCCCTAATTGTACCAAACGACACTTCTGAGACAATGAGCTGTGTGATGACCGTGGTCTATTTCATGTATTTCATTTGACCTGTCTGAGAATTTTATGTTCACTTTGTTTAATCCATCAAATTTCTGATACTAAATCAGGGAATGCTGAAGATGAATTTGTGTTGAGATGAAATTTTATTGGACACATGACATTCTGGTTAAGGGCAGTAGGCGACTAGGGCTCTCCAGGCTTCTGTCCGTTCAACAGCATCGTTACACTAAACATGGTTTTCTTTGGATATTTTATGTAATTTCTCACAAAAGAATACACGAAACTCATCTGAAAGAGAATCTGCAGATGAATTTCACATGGCATACTCTTAACCATCAAATCAGCATACATTGCTCCGACAAATACTAGTCTGGATCAGCACATTGTGGCATATGACAACATGGATTTGGAAACACTCTATGCTAGTCACATGCTAACATCAAGTTCAGAGCAACTTGTAGGAGTTTGTCATTTTTACTCCCCAAAATATAAGTTCAGAGCAACTTGTAGAAGTTTGTCATTTTTACTCCCCCCAATTCCAGCAGCCTCTTACAGTTCAGAAGAAACCTGCATGGTATGAACCAATCATTTCAATTAGCCAAAAAAAAAAAGGAAAATACTTATAAATTGATATTTCACTCCCCAAATGTTTTCAATATCTAGCCCACATGTATTCATAAATACTAACTGAAGATATAAAAAATCAAAATCAAGAACACCATGGTCCTTCAGCTCGATCTACTACTCTACTTACTACCAGAATCCTGATTCCTGAAGGCTATTTTTTCACAGGTAAAATCATCACCAACATGGCCTAGTTAGCATCGTCTGCTGTTCACTAACCTGACCAAAAATGAG